>NC_136975.1:41520992-41890992 GCF_032717465.1 Coenobita brevimanus
AAAAATTCCTTCATAAGTTTAGTGCTTTCTGTTGTGGTTCATTGTCTTACATATATTTAAAATGTTGACGGATGATACTGTATAATTTTATTGATGCAATTTACAACGCTGTACTAATGTTTAAGCGCTATTTGTATCTCTTTAAAAGTGTTACCCATGTCGGCTGAGATAATTAGCCAGGCATAAACAGAGCAGACGACGTACTATCTTCGATATTCATCCAGTCTTTTATGATCTGACACTGACAAATCTTATACATTATGGCCAGGGTCACACGAGGATTTTTTTTCAAAAAACATTTTGATTGTTAATTTGCCCGAAAAAGGAAAATCTGCCGTCAAGGTCACTCGTGTGGTTCGGCTCATGTCTTCCAGCTGGAAAAAAACAAGTGAGCGCCGCCATGCGAGTACACGAGACTGACGTTAACAAGTGATTCTTACGCTTACTAATAACATTAAGCATAATAATATTCCTCGAATATAAATTTTTATCAAAATATTGTGTTGAGGAGTGAACACCGCTGCGGTGTTGGCCAGAATGGCATTTATGGCTGAATACAAACCAACAGTATGGATGTGGTGGCGACCTTTCACATCTCAAATGTGTTGTGCTTTCATTATCCAGCACGAGATATGCGTGTTTTGATGTTTAGTTTATAAATAAAACGCTCCACCATACCAAATATCAGCAGGACGGGTCATTTTAGTTTAACAGGGCTACCAACCTGAACATTTTTCCTTCCCTTCCAAGGAAATCTTTAATCATACCGAAGGGAAAGAAAAATCCTTCAAAGGGAAGGAAAAGTTTGGGGAAGGAATTATTTTTAAGAATATGGCCGTTACTCACTACCACTATTTCCTATACCGCAACACAACTGGATTCGCTAGAAGTAAAGGACGCAGAACAACAATGGAGGAGCAAGAGAAAAGGATGGTGTGTTAAGAGAAGCATCGTTATTGATAGGAAAAGACTCAGATCGAGGACTTACGCTAAGAAAACAAACACAAATATTAAGAAGGAAGAATGTACACCATGGCTCGCATTCTCGTGTGGTAAGGAAGTTCCCCAACACCTCTTCTATAGCGATTTTTTTTTTCCCATACGGCTGGTAAATATCCTTTGTGGGTTATTTATGCAGAGTATGGCGATACTGGACGTATTTATGCAACCAGATCATGAAAGCAGAGTGTAATGGACCAAATAAATCGCTTAAGAAAAGGTGTTAGGGAACTTCCTCACCCAACGAGAATACAGCCCTACATCCTACACCACACGCACAACACAAATGGGTTTGCTGGAAGTGGATGTTGGCCAAGCTTGGGGGAGTACGAGAAGAGATGCTGTGTCAAGAGAGAGGTCGTTACCGGGGGAGGAACAGAAAATTCAGAGAGAAGACTTGTGCCATTTCAGCCAACGCAAATACCATTACGAGGGGAGAACTGGCAGGGTACCACCATCTCCCACACCACAACTGGGGCTTGCTGGAAGATCGTAAGGACAGTATGGAAGAGTATGAGAGAACCAATCAGACTGCAGCACGTACGCTATATGGCACGGATTATCCAGGGTATAAAGGTCTCGATTCTGATCATTCTTGTTCAGCCTCTCTCAAGATGTGTTCTGTGTAGCCCAAAAAGTTGAGGAAAATAAAGAATTCAAGCTACGTCCTGTGTACCCCTCCCACCCAATGTATGCACTTGTCACAATGGAACAGTCACAAAGAACAGAAATTCATATCAGAGGTTCGTGTCATTAAAGCAAAAACAAATATCATTAAGAAAGGGGGGACTCGCAATTTACCATCATTTCCTACACCAAACGCACAACAGTTTGGTTTACTAGAAGAAGATAAGGCAGACTAAGACAATGTGGGGGATTATGAAAGGAAGGTTGATGTGTCCAAAGCGGGGTCGTTACTGAGTAGGAGCATAAAGTTCAGACCGGAGACTCGTGTCATTAAACCATATGTCAATACCATAAAGAGGAGATAACATGTACGTTTGCACCATCTCCTATACACCATAATTTGGGTTCGCTGGATAAGAACATGCAGATAAGTAAACGCATCAGCCTTTGAGAAAAAGGATGGAATGTCGAAAAAAGGGGTCGTTACTGAGTGGGGGAAAATTAGGACCACAGACTCGTGCCATTATAGAAAACACCAAATCATTCAGAGGGAATCATTTGCACTCTATCGCTATTTCCATCTCTCTCTCTCTCTCTCTCTCTCTCTCTCTCTCTCTCTCTCTCTCTCTCTCTCACACACACACACACACACACATACATACACACATAATAACCACGGTATGCTGGAAGATGAGGCACACCAAGAGTCAGGGAATGTGAGAGACAGGATGGTGTGTCTAGTGAGGAGTCGTGAAAGAGTGGGAACAGAAAACTCACAAGGGATTCGTGCCATTATACTAAACGCAAATATCATCAAGAGAGAAGAACACCTTACACAGGTGGGATTTTCTGGAAGGAAAGGCAGACCAAGAATGGGGAATTATGAGCAAACCAATGGGTGTATTGAAAGAGGGATCGTTACGGGGAGGGGACAAAATTTCGGAACGTCCTGCCATTAGAGGAAATGCAAATATCATTAAATAGGGGAGACCTTGCACGATACCAAAACCACCTCCTACAGACTTACACACACACACACACAACACAACTGGGTATGCTGGAAGAAGACGAGGCAAAGACATCAGATCGGAAGAGCATGAAAGGATGGTGTGGTGAAAAAAGGGTCGTTACTTAGAAGGAGCAGAAATTTTGATCTCAAAAGACTCGTGCCATTAGAGAAAAAACAAGACAGACTAAAGAACTTGCACGCTACCACTCTATACTAAACTGTACGCACAAGGCAACTGAGATTTGATGAAAGTCAAGGAAGCTAACTAGGAATGAGGCACAAGGACACCAGGTGATAAGGGGGAGGGGGTCATGAGTGATAGAATGGTGTCCAAAGAGAGGTTGTTACTGAGCAGGGATTGAAAACTCAGATCAAAGGACATCCCCCTAAAACAGACAATCCAGAAAAAAAAAAAAATAAGCACACGTTACACCCACCCATCCACCCACCCACACATACACACAATGGGATTTGCTGTAAAACGAGAAATATCAAGAAATAGGTTGAGGGGCGTTAGACTGGGAGAGCTATGAGAGAAATGATAGTGTGTGTAGGGGATAGTTACTATGCAGGAGTAGAAAACTAAGAACGGAGACTCGTGCCATTCAAACCAACGCTTGTATCGTTAATGGAAAAAATAGCACGATACGACCATTTCCCATATATATATATATATATATATATATATATATATATATGTGTGTGTGTGTGAGAGAGAGAGAGTATCCTAATGAGCTTTGGGGGTTTTTTAGCACCTCTTGGCTTTGTTTCACTTTCCACATCACACCTTCATTTTGATTCTTCGCATTTTTTTTATTTTTTATAGGGACTGCACAATTAACGCAGAAATGCATACTACGTCTCCACACCCCCGGACAGAAATAAAGTGGCCAGGAAAAGGTACCCACCCCATGTACTTATGTTAGTGAAACAGCTATATGAAATATACGAAGACGGCGGCGGTGGCGGAGGTGCTGGTGCTGGTCTAAAGAGCACATGCGAAGAAAAGCTGTCGTGATTCGGAAGAGCAGCTACACTGTGAAGGAAAGCTATCGGGGTGAAACACTGCGTATACTCCCCCTGTATCACTCAGCACTTCAGTTCAAGTCACCTAAAGCTCTGGTGCAGAAACTAAACTTGGAACCTCTGTTGAACGCATGATTATGATAATATGATGATGATGATGATGATGATGATGATGATGGAGGATTAGTAAGCGGAGTGAAAGGCAGGGAAGTTGGTACCAAAATGGCTTCCTCCTCATTATCCAACAACATTATGCTTAGTTCAGTGGAAGGTTAGTTCCGAGCGTAATACGGCTGTGCTCAAGCCACTGTTTGCCTTAGGTGCAGAAATGTTGACGGATAAACACATAAATAGAGACACTGATACACAGAAAGGTAGATTGTGACAGACAGACATGTGGATACAGACAGACAGACACGGAGATCGGTAAAGTCGGCTGAGAGAGAGAGAGAGAGAGAGAGAGAGAGAGAGAGAGAGAGACACACACACACACACCAAATACAGTATATCAGACCTCAAGTTTTGAACACCACAATAATCAGGCTTCAAGAACTGCCTACCCCACGTATTAGGCTCGCAGGATGTAGAATGACGATGATGATGATGATGATGAAAAGTACACTGAGGGAAAAACCATCACAGTGAAAGACAGACAATGAGAGTCGTACAAACACGGTCTCCACATACTGCTCCATCATCATCATCATCATCATCATCATCATCATGTGTTCAACTGAGAGCTAGTTCGAGTTCAATGTCTGCACAAAAGGGTTTGTAAACTTGAAGTGGAGCGCTGAGTGATACTGGGGGAGTATAATCTCTCTCACTCTTTGTGTGTGTGTGTGTGTGTGTGTGTGTGTGTGTGTGTGTGTGTGTGTGTGTGTGTGTGTGTGTGTGTGTGTGTGCTGCTTTCTTTTGCACAATAACACAATTACGGTACCTTAACCCTAAGCTCCTGCTCCCACCTTAAGATATTTCCTTCTTTATCACAACACCATTATATTTATCTAAGAAAGGCTAATGCAAAAATTTTCTCACATCACTTTTCTTACAATACCTATAAAATTTTAGAGGTTTTTCTAACTGGAGGGTTTAATTATAGTCCTCATTAACGCATTCACCACTTCGGTACTTTTCTCAGTTGAATGAAATAGTCTACTGTTAATAACCATATGATGATGATGATGATGATGATGATGACGATGATGATGATGATGACGAAGATGATGACGATGATGATGATAATACAGTAACAGCAAGAGTAACAAAAAGGAAAATACAAATAATATACTTTTAATACCACAAAACGTATCGTTGAGAATAATATGAAGAACCATAACAATGAACGCCTTAATCCCGTAAAAATCATGCTGACGTGTTTATTCCAACTATAAGTATAGATAATCCACTGAATTATTAGGAACAGGGGACACTCTGCCTCATTATAGATTTCCGATGGTTGTATCGTCTTCCTCTCTCTGAAATGACGTTTCCCTTGTCCTTCCCAAGCGACTTCCTTTAAGATGGCCTGCTCTCTTTCCCTCTCTCCTTCCTCCATTTCTTGATCACCACCACTGTTTTTACTGGGAATTTATTTTAGCCACTTAAATACTACTACGGTACGTCACTTTTAATTTCTCCTCACAGCATTTCATCTTTTCTTGTCTTTTTTTACGCTTGTTGTACGTATGTCAAATTGGAAGAGGCAGAATCAGGCTTCATTAAACCCTTCCAAATCATGGGGATCTCCTAAGCTGAATAAAATCGTCTGGTAGCAGCAAAAATAAACTACAACCAACGTCCTCTGACTGAAGTGGTTAAGCGGACCCATTCTTCCATTATCATTATCCGCTGCCTTAATATATGATAAAATTTTCCTATACCTGCCAATGCCCCTCACCAATATTCTCCTACATCACCTTCCTCCTCCTCCTCCTCCTCCTCCTCCATCCCCTCGGAACCGGGACCATCTCTCCCTCCCACACTATTTCACCCATAAAATAATTTTCAAGCTCCGTTTCAATGTAGTCCAATTTTCCCCTCCATTTCCCTCCAAAATCTCTCTCTCTCTTCCCTGCGCATTCCTGCACTTCTACCCTTGTCTTTAACTTATATCATGCTTTTGTTGAGTATAACCTTCCCTACAACAACGAGCCTCGAAGTACCGTAACTAGCACGTATGTTGCTGTTTGTTTTCCCTCGTCCTTATTTGTAATCCTTTTCATTTTTCCTATCTTGATTGAACCACATCATTTTCCTTGTTCACTATGCTTTACATCTTAACCAGTAATCCACCAGTTAACCTTCCCTATCTTCTGAAATTAGCCTTTAACCACTTCCAACAGATGACGTCTTTCATACTTTGCTATAAACACCGCCAGACGGTTTATTCAGTCCAGGGAAGACTTTCCAAACTGGAAGGATATAGCTAACCTTAATTAACCCCTTCAATACTAGAGGTTCTTCTAATCTGGGCAAAATACAATCTGCTAGTAGTCTAATTTGCCTAAGAGGAAAAGACGCTATTGTACTGCAGGAATCGGGATGTTGTTGTTTTTCTCGCAGCAAAGTAAATCGTCTGCGTCAAATGAATAGCAAGAACACTGTATTAAGGTGTCCCAGCCCTTGACTCATTTCAGTGCGTACTCAGCTGACATTTCTCTTATGCCAAGGATACTATAACCAACCTCTCTAACATCCCGTAAGATATCTACTCAATATAGGAACATCCACTCAATCCCTGTCTTCAATAACCAAACTCTTCCCAAACCCCCTATCTACTCCACCAACCAATCCCATTCTAGTCCCCTACTTACTCATGTCCTCATCTCACCACTCCTCTCCTCTCCTCCCCATCCAATCCCCTATCACCCCAGTTCTCCCACCCTGCAATTAGAGCAATAATCAAGCTCCCCTCTCCATGTCACTCCCACACGGCACTGAACCTTCACCATAAACTCATCTCTGACTCCATATCTACCCAACAGAATCCCCCCTTTCTGTTATCCAATCAACTCCTACCTTCAGCACCTAATCGCTATTCCCCTACAAATTCCTCCATCAAACCTTCAATCTACTACACAAACCAATCTCCCTCCAATTTCCTAATATATCTACCCTGCTACCCCATTATAACGACGTCAAATCAGCCCTACCCTCGTCCCCTACCACTACAGTTTCCCCTACACTGTTATTAATGCATAAATCACGTTGGCCCTCTGCACGTCGCTCCCGTAATTACACGGGCACAAGCCTAATCAACCTCTCTTCTAATTTCTCAAAGTAAGCCCTCCCGTATCCCAGTCCAATTCTTATCTATGCCTCGTAATCCCCTACCATTCCAACCTTCACTACACCTCCATAATTGAAAACGGCCCTCTCCATGTCACTCCCTCACCGAGATGTACCGTCCCAGCTAACCTAACTCCCTAATCCCACAGCCTACCTACCATAAAATCCCTCATATCTTCCCCTATCGCGGTCTCCTCAATCCCCCACCACCACAGTGTCCCCCTCACTGTAATGACGGCATAAATCAAGGGGTCCTGCACGTTACTCCACCACAACAATGAGCCTTTCAAACTGGCCTAACCCTTCTACAATCCCACACCCTACCTACCCTTCTAAATACCTAACATCTACATCTAACCTGACCTCCCCAATCCCTCACCATCCTAGTTCCCTCCACACATGCCATTACACCATAAATCCAGGTGTTCTCTGCACGTCACTCATTCACAGCAAATCACTAACCAACTCCCCTCTATCTCCACAATCCCTATCAATCCTTATCCTGGTCTCCCCAATCCCCCTCTACCCCAGTCTTCCTACAGTCATTACGGTATTAATCAGTATGTCCGAATCAAGGTGTACTCTGCACGTCACTCCTTCACAGCAAATCTCTAACCAGTTTCCCTCTATCTCCACAATTACATTTCCATCCCTATCCTGGCCTCCCCAATCCCCCAGCACCCGTCTTCCCCACACTGTCATTACGGCATAAATCAGGGTGTCCTCTTCACGTCACTCCCCCAGAGCGACGACATCCAGGGCCGCCACCACACACGGGGAATTCAGGCCTCCATCGCCTTAAATTATGATCACACTACCCGGAAGAATGGTGGGGGGGGGGGAAGGGGGTAGAAGGGAGAGGGGAGAGGGTAGGGAGCTGCAAGATAGGGTTAAACTTGAAGCAATGAAAGGGAAGGGGGGTGAGGGAAGAGGATAGGAAGCAGGCAGGAAGAACGGGGAGAAAAGGAGAGAGGACAGGGGAGAGGGTAGGGCGCTGGGAGGGAGTGAGGATACCAGTAGAAGCAACAAGGGAGGGGGGAAAGGAAGAAGATAGGGAACAGGAAGAAAGACAGGAATGAAGCAGAAGCAAAGATGAAGGGGGGGGGGGAAGGAAGGAGCTGGGAGGAAAAGAGAGAAGAAAAAACAACGAGGGAGAGAGAGAAAAGTGATGAGGGAATGGAACTACATGAACTGGGGGAGGGGGGAATGGGGGAAAAGAATGCATGGGAGTAGATGAATGGGAGAAACTGTATTGGAGTATGATAATGGGGAAGTGATGAATGGACGAAGAATAATGAGGGAAAAGTGGAAGGGATGGCGGTAAAATAATGTGGGAAAAGAAGAAGAAGGGATGAGGGGAAGGGAAAGAGGGAAGAAATAATGGGAAGGGAAAAAAGGAATGGGAGTGAAGAGGGGCAGAGGGAGAGGGGAAGAGAGGCTGGGATAGAAGCAGAGAGGGGAATCGAGAATAATGAGGGGTCGGAAAGGGACGGGGAGACTAAAGATGGAATGAGGAACGGAGAGGAAGAAGGGGAATGAGGATAACACAGGGGAAAGACAAACAGTCAGTGAGGTGTCTGGAGAGAGAGAGAGAGAGAGAGAGAGAGAGGGGTAATATATCTTTCAGGAGTACATCAGGGCCTGTGGGAAGATCGAAGTGGACTATGGGAATGCAGACAAAAGAAAGGGGAGACTGTGAGAGAGGACGGCAGGGCATAAATGAAAAAACGTGTGTGTGTGTGTGTGTGTGTGTGTGTGTGTGTGTGTGTGTGTGTGTGTGTGTGTGTGTGTGTGTGTGTGTGTGTGTGTGTGTGTGTGTGTGTGTGTGTGTGTGTGTGTGTGTGTGTGTGTGTGTGTGTGTGTGTGTGTGTGTGTGTGTGTGTGTGTGTGTGTGTGTGTGTGTGTGTGTGTGTGTGTGTGTGTGTGTGTGTGTGTGTGTGTGTGTGTGTGTGTGTGTGTGTGTGTGTGTGTGTGTGTGTGTGTGTGTGTGTGTGTGTGTGTGTGTGTGTGTGTGTGTGTGTGTGTGTGTGTGTGTGTGTGTGTGTGTGTGTGTGTGTGTGTGTGTGTGTGTGTGTGTGTGTGTGTGTGTGTGTGTGTGTGTGTGTGTGTGTGTGTGTGTGTGTGTGTGTGTGTGTGTGTGTGTGTGTGTGTGTGTGTGTGTGTGTGTGTGTGTGTGTGTGTGTGTGTGTGTGTGTGTGTGTGTGTGTGTGTGTGTGTGTGTGTGTGTGTGTGTGTGTGTGTGTGTGTGTGTGTGTGTGTGTGTGTGTGTGTGTGTGTGTGTGTGTGTGTGTGTGTGTGTGTGTGTGTGTGTGTGTGTGTGTGTGTGTGTGTGTGTGTGAGAGAGAGAGAGGGAGAGAGAGAGAGAGAGAGAGAATATATGAATGAAATTTGTTGGCTACGATTGAATAAGTGCGTAAGGGTACATTAACCCTTTTGTGGCTTAAGTTGTCTCTCTCAGCTGGGTTAAACTGCCGGGAGCTATTCATAATATGTGTGTGTGTGTGTGTGTGTGTGTGTGTGTGTGTGTGTGTAAATAAATGTCTATCTAAGTTTATCCCATGTTAATGAACACACTTTTACAGCTCTTTTACTGTGCATGCTGTCTCTTTTGGGGAATAAAATTGTGGACAGTTATCGATTATTACTGATTTGTTGAGAAATAAAAACACGGCCCTGGCGGAGTAATATCAAAGGTTATTGCCACTACCTAGCCTACTGTGGAATAATTTACGGAACAGTGAAAAGGTTAAGAATTACATATATCGCAAAGCACACACACACACACACACACACACACACACACACACACACACACACACACACACACACACACACACTGGATGAGAGGAGGAAGCAGAAACGAGAAATAATTGATAGAAGTTGTGTTTAAAGAGGACGGGCTGGAAGGACTCACTGAAATTGTTGGATAATGATAAATGGCGCTCTTACATATGAATACAGAGGCTCAATATTCTCTCTCTCTCTCTCTCTCTCTCTCTGCTCCCAGAAGACTCCTACGTTGAAGAGCTTAATTCACCCCTGAACAATACAACTGATTCCAATGTTAGTCTACCAGTATATAGCAACCCATCTACAATACAACATATAAAAGTTTCAGTAATAAGTTATCCTTTTTGTCGTTTTATTTCATCAAGTCCATGGTCATTCAAAAAAAAAAAAAAAAATCATTTCTACCTATACAGCTTATCTGCCACTTCTCCCAATTCATAGTACTAACTGTAGAAAAAAAAATGTATTTTTTTTTTTAAAGGAACCCTCAACACCCTGCAAACAGCTGTAATATATTTTAAACAATCCTCCAAAAAGGCAGCTACAATATTCTGACACGCAACCCAGCAAAAAGTTGTGATATTAGGACACGAGCCTCAGGAAACCCTTGAAAAGGTTACGATATTTTGAAACACAGGCCTGGAAACCCTGGAAAACGTTACCATATTCTGAAATACAACCTTGGAAAATGTTACGATATTTGAAACGCCACACTGGCATCCATGGAAAAAAAAAATGAAACAGCCCTGGAAAAAAACTTATGATAATCTGAAACACGAACCCGGAAAAGGTTACGATATTTTAAAACAATCCTGAAAAAGGTTACGATATTTTAAAACAATCCTGAAAAAGGTTACGATATATTTACACAACCCAGGAAAAAGTGAAGGTACGATATTTTGTAACATAACCCTGGAAATCCTGGAAAAAGTTACGACTGGTATTTTGAAACACAACTTATCCCTGTAAAAAGAAATGCCTGTCCTGGTGAGTGACTTTAGGCCTATGACACTTTTTCCCCTGGAGCACCGGCGCTATCACTCTGCCTACCTAATTGATGGGCAGACGGGCGACACCTCTCCTCTCCCCCAGGGTCTCCCCACTGTAGGCCTAAGCTCCCCTTCCTCTTCCTGTTCCCCTTGTCTCGTCTCCACCATACTTTATTAGGTTACTCCTCTCCCTTCAGCTCGAGGACATCATCTTTAATTCAGCTTAGTGGACAAACGACAACACTTACCCCACCCCCGTCAGGTCTGCCAGTAAGTCTAAATAGGCTTACGTTCCTCTTCCTCTTCCCTTGTCTCATCCATCTGTAATTACTCTGATCTCCCCTCCTGGCGTCAATTTTACTTTTTCCCTGCTATATCCAGACGATATTATTAAAGTTTTTCCAGTGGGAGTTAAACACAGCCTTCACTAACCCCTTCACTTCCCTTCACTTCGAGAGGTCCTACCTAATCTGAATGAAAATTTGTAAATAGTAATAACTAAAAAAAACGACGTCATCGGACTGAAGACGGTAGTTATTAACATTTCTCCAGTCCACCATCAGTGCCATTATCCTCTTCATTACCAGAGATTTTTCTAAGCTGAATAAAAATGTTCCATTAGAATAAGTGGGACAACAGTCACAAGAAAATATGAACGACGGCATCCTAACGAAGAAGTCTACAGCACATGGATTCTAACCCATCACTGACGTACCGTATGGTTCCCCCTGCCCTAAAAATAAATAAATAAATAAAAAATAAATAGAGGTCATCGTAGCAAAGGGGACTAATTGCTGTGAGTTCCCATATCCCCGGTGCTTAAGTTACTTATGAGCGCTGTGTAATATAGCCTTAGAGTAATTAAGCTGTTCATTTACTGGTTGGTTGGCGCCGCATACAGGGGAGCAGGGTTGTCCTCGGTTCCCGGCACACAACCGCATCAAGCAAATGGTGGTTGAATATTATACCCATATGCAAACTTTGCCGCGATTCTTTACCATTGTACCCCTTTAACCGTATACAACGCTGTCCTAAAGGCGGTGGACTGCCAAGATCTATGTCAGTTTTGTTCTATCTACGGTCAAATCACACCCACCTTCACCGATATTCATCATATTTCGTTGACCTTAAGTTGGAGGAAATGTCTGGCCTTTGCGGTCTATTTCCTGTAATTCAGTGTCAGAAAAAGACAATACGCGGCCCTAAATCCAGTCCATAACGCTTCTTAGTGGCTATAAATCGTCCACATTAATTTGGCAGGGATGTTAAACCTTCTACAGGCTATTTCCCGTAGCTCAACGGCAGCACAAAACATCACGATCATTCACTTTTTTCCACAACGCTATCTCGTGACTATCACAACATCTTCGTGCTTTACGGCTCAGTATTCAGGATGGAGGGATGACAATTTTAGGCAGCTCGAGTTAAAGTAGACAAAGTAAGGGTAAATTATAGTATTATAGTATAGTAAATTATAGTATTAAAACTATGTGGTACAGAATTTTCCAGCAACTAGTGGAGCAACAATACGACCCATGCACCTATTCACAGAAATTTCTTAGTCTTTTTCAAGAATAATCTCCGTGAATAGTTAAGTGTTTGTGATTTTATTTCGTTTGCTTACCGCTGTTTGTTGCAATATTACAATTTCAATCCACCGTACTATGGTTCATCCACCTTTACTGGGTCCAGATCGTCCAGTTGCAGCTTATTTCCTAATGGCTAAAAACAATACAGACAGCTTTACAGCTCTATACCCTTTACAAAGCACTTCTTCGTGGCAACTGACTACCATTATTGTCTAGCGTTAATCTGCGTTGTTACAATTCAATTATCAAAACGAAGTGATGCCAATTTTAGACTGTTTCACTGAAAAGAAACACCTGTAAACATTCTTCCAATACCTGAAGAAAACAAGAACCATATGCATCTTGACATTAATTTGAATCCAATGGTTTGAGAGCAGGCTACGGTACGTCTGTGTTTATCATTTCTTTCAGTTTGCTTCTAGACTCCCAATGAATCCGTTCTCCTTTCCTGCATGCACCCCCTCACTCAGGCTATCTACGTCTCCCTTACTACGGTATTGATTCGCCCCTGAATACCACACCAAACTAGACAGAATGCCACAACGAACTAGACAGCAGTTTAACCATTACCGACACTAAACTGCATCATTAAACTTGTGACTACATTTAAAGACCTAAATTAATATCTTTACTTCAAATCAGCCTCTCATAACCTACCTGAACTGATCTACTTGTAACAATACAGACGTCATTATACTTAAGACTCAAACCGCTACAGCAGAGGATGTTTATAATTTAATTTAACTGATATTAAAATAGGTTTTATGAAATGAAAGGGATTGATAAAGCCTTGTCTACATCTATCCTTTCCACTACTATGGGGCTCTACTAGGCTGAATAAACTGTTTGCTGCAAGAATAAAATATAAGCTAAAATACGTCCTCTGCTTCAAGGAGCAAAAGGGGGCTGTCTGTTGGCCCGTGACTCATTCGAAAGCCCTGCGTTAATGAACTCATAGTAGCTAACAGTTGAATCCCGCCTTCTGTCCGCCCTCTCTCTCTCTCTCACACACACACACACACACACACAAACACCGTACCGAAATCTATACGTTCAGACATTTAGCTATCCTACGTAACCTACACATACGCCTCTGCAGACATCCTCCTTCAGACTCACACACAGACACACAAACATGCATTAAGGTACACTAGCTCAACCTCTCCCCTCCCTCCCCGCCCCCCAGCCACCCACATTCCCTAGGCGTGCTTGTGAAGGAACAGTGTGCGGCTTTAGGAGGGGTGAGTCATTCTTGAGGGTGACTGTTGCGCACCCTCACGGTTTAGCGCATCAAGGATCAGTGTGTGTGTGTGTGTGTGTGTGTGTGTGTGTGTGTGTGTGTGTGTGTGTGTGTGTGTGTGTGTGTGTGTGTGTGTGTGTGTGTGTGTGTGTGTGTGTGTGTGTGTGTGTGTGTGTGTGTGTGTGTGTGTGTGTGAGAGAGAGAGAGAGAGAGAGAGAGAGAGAGAGAGAGAGAGAGAGAGAGAGAGAGAGAGAGAGAGAGAGAGAGAGAATGACTATGATGTATGGTACTAGTAAACATCAGTACACATGTCACGTACAGTAGGTGTGTATGTTTCTGCCTTGCTCCATTTATCGTCGACATATTCATGCACTAGCTAACCGTCTCATATCAGCCCGCCCTTTCAGCACGAGAACATATTTTTTCTGGCTACCGCTGGGTGATGTTATTCAGCTAAGAATGCATTCATGGCGAAGGGGTTTGAAACTATCTCTATTAACCTCTTCACTATAACACATACACTCTCGGCGCAACATAATCATCTGGCTGTAGAAACAAGGAAAAGTCATCGTATTGAAGACGTCAACTGGGCTTTCATCTCATACGTAACAGACGTGTTTGGTGGACAACTACAGACGGTACGGTGCTGTCAGCCTACTTCTCTCACCAATTTCATCTTTACTATTAAATTTAGCCTATATCCTAACAACGAGTATTGGGCTATCAACAGCTTGTGAGAAACGATACAAAAGAGTTAGAGAGTCTAAAGTAACTCCTCCACTACAAGGTGGTTCTCCTAAACTTGAAAAAAAAAAAAAATTGGTCTCCATGGTTGCAAGAACAAATTTTAAATGGCGTCCATGTAGGCTAATGTTGGCATTCAGTTAGTTTTCTTGTATCTCCTGTTCTTTCCCAAATCATACGAAGACATTATCATACTGCAAAGGTTAAGTTCGTTTCCCAACGTCTCCCACCGTTACTCCTTCCCAAATATAAATACATTATCTAACCGGAAGCTAAGTACATTTCATTGCTTCCCCCACCGACACACCTTCCCTAACAGTAAATACGCCATCGGACTATAGGGGTTGAGTTTGTTTCCTTCCCTTCTGCACCGTTATTCCCCACCACAACCACCACACAACCCTACCTGCCTCCTCACTCGGCCTCTAATCCCTCCGTCAGCCACGCCCATCATCCACTCATCTTACTGTCAGATGTCAGTGCCCCTCCCACCCCTCACCTTGTCTCACTCCTGTCATCTCTCATCCCACGCTCGTCCCCCCCTCCTCACCTTCACCTTCCCTATTGCCTTCCTAACTTATGCTATTTCTTTTCACTCTATACGCACACAAAGCTCTCTCTCTCTCTCTCTCTCTCTCTCTCTCTCTCACACACACACACACAACCTCAACCTCATTCCTCCTTCCCTTCCCATGTCCTCTTCAACCTCACTTACGTTCTACTTTCCTAAGGTTTTTTGTCCCCTATTTTCACACGTGCAGATTCCCTTCTCTCCTCCGTTACATATGAACTCTTCCTCCTCCTCTCCCCCCCCCCTTCCTTAGATCCTCATTTTCCTATGTCCCCTGTGACCTTCCCTTTTGCCTCCCCTCCCCACCCCTCTCTTCACACATACATTCTTTCCTCCGTATCATTTCTCTATCACTTACAGATCCTTCCTTCCATAAGTGTCTTTTCTGTCTATTAAAGTTTCCCCCAACCCCGTCACTCTCTCTCTCTCTCTCTCTCTCACACACACACACACAGATTAACCCTTTCTTTCTCTCCTCCATCCCTACAATCTACTACCGGTAGCCCTTTTTTTTTTCTTTTCTTTTCTTTTTTTACAGACCCTCCTCTCCCTATGTCCCCTTCAATTTCACCAAAGTTTCCTCCTCTCCTCTCCCTCTCTTTCACGAGCACCTGTACAGTTTTCCTCTCTCAGCTCCATCCCCTACGATCAACTGGCACCATTTTTCTCTCCCTTTTCTACATTCCCCTTCAGTCTCACTCAACTTTCCCCCTTTTACTCCCTCCCTTTCACAAGTACCGCAACAGATTTTCCCTCTCTCTCCTTCATCCCTTCCGATCTACTATATATTTTTCTCACTAACAGATCCTCCCTTCTCTGTGTCCCCCTTCAATCTCACTAAAGTTCTCTCTCTCTCTCTCTCTCTCTCTCTCTCTCTCTCACACACACACACACACACACACACACACACACACACACACACACACACTCACCAGTACCCCCTCCCACCCCGAGTATGAATCAGAGGGTCTAGGGGTGAGGGTGGGAGGGTTGAGGGGGGAGGGGGGAAGGGGAGGTAGTGGAGCATGTGAATGGGCGGCGACCGTACTCCAAACACGGCAGGTCTGGGCGATGAGGAAGGCAGGAGATAAAAGAGGAAGGACAGGAGAGAGAATGGGAAGCGAGGGGTGCAAAGGAATGGAAGGAGATGATGAAATGGAAGGACTGATGGGAAAAATGGGAACGGAAGGCAGCAAGGAAATGGGAGGAGAGAACTGGAAGGAAGGTAGAAGAGAAAAAATGGCAAGGGAAGGGAGCAAGGAAGTGGTGGGAGAGACAAGGAAGGAAGGTAGAAGAGAAAAAATGGGCAGGGAAGGGTGCAAGGCAGGAGGAGAGAATGGGATGGAAAGGTGGATGATGTGGAAGAGAGGAGCTGAAGAGGATGGGGTGGAGAGGAAAGGGGAGAAATGGGAAGAGAAAGGGTAACGGGAGAAGGGATGGGAAGTGAAGGAAATGAAAGAGAATAAGAGAAAAGAAAGGAAGACGGTAAGAACAGAGGATGAATGAGGGAAGACAGGGAGTATGGGATGGAGAGGAAGGGGTGCAGGAAGGGAAGCTGCAGCAGGGGAAAAGGGAGCAAAGGTGAAGGGATGGGAAGGATGTGGGGAAAGAAGGGAGTATCGGAAAGAGTGGAAAGGGAAAGCGAAGAAAGCAAGAGTTGGGGAGGAGAAAGAAAGTTGGAAAGATGAGAATATGCTACGGAAGGTAAGAGTTGTACAAGCAAGGATGGCAATGCGAAAGAAACAGCGTGCGTTTGTGCGAGCGTATTGATGAAGAGAATGACACAGAAAGGAGGTTATAATGACAAGGCGTATTAAATGACAAACAGACATAAGGGAGTGGACGTCAGGTGGAGAAATAAGGAAGGTCGTCTGTGTAGGAGGGGCGAAAGAGATGGAAGGAAAAGGAAAAAAAAAAAAATCATCATGGACGGCATACACAATGGAGAGGGTGTGAGGGAGAAGTAGATTATGTGCGTGTTTGAGAAGAGACGGAGGGGAAAGGGAAGTTGGGTGAAAGACATACAGTACGGTATATAACGAAGAGAAGGAGCACATATGGAAGGGGAAGTTACTAAAGTGAATGGTAGGCTAGGTATGGAAGAAAAAGGATGAGTAGATGGGGAAAAAAAAAAAAAGTATGGACGGTGTGGTTTGTGGGAAGAGTCTTCAGAGACGAGAGGAAAAGACGGTTAGATGACACGAAGCTATGGAGAATGGCAAGCATAACGCAAAAGAAAATATGGGAATGGTGTGGGAGACCAAAAAATACATCAATAACAAGAGTGTTTATGGGAGAGACTGAAAAGAACATGAGAGAAAAATGAAATGGCAGGAAATAACAGCGACAAGTAGGATGATGAGGGAGTTACATAGCTGAGGACGGAATCAGTATGTGTTTGTGGGAGGGCACACAAAAGAGATGACAGCAAACGGAGGTTAAGACGCCAAGAAGTAACAAGAAAGAGTTAAGATGAGGGGGAAGTTAAAGGGAATGGTGAAGTTACGTCCCGGTACAGCCAATGAAGGTGTTTTGCTCCTGAGAAAAGGTGGGTTTGATGACAAGATATAATGGTGAGAAAGGGTAATAAAAAGAGAGAAATTTAAGGGGACGGTTAGACAAAAGGTGTGTGTGTGTGTGTGTGTGTGTGTGTGTGTGTGTGTGTGTGTGTGTGTGTGTGTGTGTGTGTGTGTGTGTGTGTGTGTGTGTGTGTGTGTGTGTGTGTTATTTTGTGGGAGTGGATACCACAGGAGGAAATCTAGGGTATATGACAAAAACCTATCGGAAAAAAGATGATATATACCGGTACAGTGATGGGGGCGGGGTACCACAGAAGTCACAGGTGGGAAGAGGAAAATCAGAATATCCATAACAGCACTTAATTACCATACGTTCCATTGTTCCCTATTGTTTCTTACATTATTGCCCTTAATCACGCACTGGTTACCAACGCCTTTTTATACCGTAAATAAGGTACTGATATCCAGATTTTTTTAAGCCTTCGTTGCAATATCGTATTTATGCCCGCTACCACCCAACATATTACATTTAGCTTTACGGAGATCTCTCAGAATCATACCGGAATTTACCGTATGATGCAAAAAGATCTGTATGAAAACTATATGTTGTTCGTGTTGAAAATCCTAACACTCACGACACGAGTAAAATGAGCAAAAACAAGCTGGCATACGTTGATCTGCATGGCCACAATCTATTTCGAAGTACACCTACCCGGTACCGTATTCAATATCCAATGCCGATCTCCCGTGTATCGGTAATATTCTCAGTTTTACAAGTACCGGATGACCAAATTATGCCCTGGCAAACTGATATACCGTAGGCTATAAACAGTATATATAACTTAAGTTAGCTATACCCCACACAATTCTTTCATTTATTTATTTCTTTAAGACTACATTCAGTCTAGTGAAACTTTCTCAAGTACCATAATAAATAACAATAATAATAATAATAATAATAACAATAATAATAAAGGATTCAGCTGACTCTACTGTTACTTGTGTTAAGTGTAGGCCATATTCATTTGTGTGCCCTGGTTGATAAAGGTTCAAGTGATGACTTCATCTATACATTTGCATGTGCTGATCCCCCCCTCCCACCAAGGGTGACTACAGTGTGGATCAACAGGTGGACACTGGCCAAATAGTCTACCCGTGACACCCTAACCACGTGCCCTCCCCTACCCTATCACCAGCTGCCATTACACACACACACACACACACACACACACACACACACACACACAAAGAGAGAGAGAGAGAGAGAGAGAGAGAGTGTTCAGCTACCCTCAACGGTTCTTTTTACAGCATCTCGGCTTTATGTGTTCACCGGCGTGGTACGAGTACGTTATTAACCCGAACTATACAATGACGTCCTGTTTCATTCTTTCTTCCCGCCTCAAGACGATTTTCTTCAGCTTAGGAGAAATGGTCTAATAGTGATGGGGTTAAAACTACACCTAATTCCACCTGTTCGAAGTCTCTCCTTAAGATCAATAAAAATCGTCAGGAGGAAACAAGAACAAAATACAAAAACAACGTATGGAAGGGTTAACCTAAGGAGGCAAAACAGATACAATTCCACATTTTTTTTTTAACCTTTTCGAAGTCTCAACACTTATCGATAACCTGCTAACCTCGATAATTCCTATTAAAATTTGTGATTCCGAAAAAATGAAAATCCAACGCATCATATAGGCGACTGACTAAACAATTTCTGTTACCAATCAATCAATACAGCAATCGAGCGGCCTAGAGTATCACTTCATTATTTCAGAAACTCATAAGTGAAAAGGAATTATTTGCCACGACTTTACATGAGTGAGGGTACTGGCAGTAGTTTATTCATTCCTCCCACATAATGAGAAGAGGGTGAAAAATGGTATGGTACATTATTATGCGAAGCGGTGTGGTAAAAACTCCGAGAAGAGGAATGTGTTACTCCCGGGGAAGATTCTATTTTGACCTTCATTAACTTCATAAGAGAGGCCCTTCCTAAACTGAACAGAATCGTCCTGATGTATTAAAACCAACATCAAAAATACATCTGATATAAGGGTTAATTAGTAATGCTGGTAAACGAAATAAATCGCTAAATAAGTGCAGCCCAGTGACTAATTTACAATACTGTATATGTCGTACGGAAAATATTAACCAGTAAAATCAAGGGGCCTATAAGTAAACTGCTGCTGAAGAAGTGTTACAAAATCTCCGACGCAGGCGAAAATTAACTAATCCCAATGACTGTTTCTCAGCACTATGACCCAGACATAAACCAACAAGAGACACAAGAAACCCGAGAAAAGTGGCTATAAAAAGCGGTGGGGTGGGTGGGAGGTCAAGCTGAGAACTGCGAACAGGTTCAAAACTTCCACACACACCCCCTCCGAAGAGTCCGCAAGTACGCTACCAAACACTCGGGAAATTTCGAAAGTATCCTAACAAGTTAGCCCACTGAATCAGATGACGTATTTTATTATTTAACTCTTGCTATCTCCAAGCAATTATAATATCCAACTTTGGGGAGATTTTTTGAAGTGATTAGACACAGCCCTCATTACCACTTTTGATATCGTACCTACTAGAAGCCCTTTCTAAGGTGAATGGTAGCGTCTAATGGCAGCAAGACTACTTATACACAAAACGACGCTACTGTAATGATGGGGCAAGGAGTCATACACAAACTAGCAAAATTGCGAAGAAGTGCGTTGTACCAGTAAATCTCCTATGCCAGCAAGTCATAAATGCGATCAGGAGACTGCCCTTCACCACTGTCTCGTGAACCAGAAATCAACCACCACAGGACACAACAAACCCAGAAGTGGCTATAAAAAGCGATGGGGTGAGTGGAGGTCAGGCTGAGAACTGCGGACAGGTTCAAAACTTCCGGCCACACCCCACCCCTCCTCCCTAAGTGAGGAGTTCGCGGAAGGTACCGTGCTCTGCCCCTGGACACTTGGACCATTCGCTCGTGGGCTTCTGCAGCTCCCTCTCACTTCTTCACCACTTTACTTCAAAATCTTGCACGTTACTATTCGCTTATATTCGGTTTATGCAAGCCATATCGATATTAGAATCCAGTCGGGACACCTTTAATATTGTTTTCCACCGAGAGACAGATGATTTGATTCAGATGAGTGTTCAGATATAAATCACATATAAGAAAGTAGGCTAATACTGTACGGTACATTGTGAGACATGCAATATATAGCTACCGTAGTTAAGGAGCAGGTGATAAACAATCCTACAATGAATGGGTTAAGGAAGGACTTATCTGACCCCTGCAGTTAAAAATATCTCTATTAATAAAATCGTCAAGGGATATCAAAAAAATTACCAAGTGGCGCCAAGCACAACAAACCTCGCCCGACCACTCAAGGTCAAAGGCCATGGTGCCAAATGAACGTCCATATGAAACTTTATATATCTTGATAACAGTAAATATCTCTATCTTCACCCAGTTTCGAGTTATAGCTCCCTGAATATCCGTGACCTTGAGTTTGACCTTTCAAGGTCACTTGTAGTCAAACGGTCATACCTATTGAAAATCCGTATGGGACTTCCTATATTGATAACAGTAAATATAGTAAATATCTCGCTATCTTCAACCAGTTTCGAGTTATAGCCCCATGAATATCCGTGACCTTGTCTGATCTTTAAAGGTCACTTAAGGTCAAAGGTCATGGTACCGTACCAAATAAAAACTCATAGGGCCTATAGGACTTCTTACGGTATAAGCTGATAATAGTAAACATCTATCTGCAACCAGTTTCGAGTTACAGCCCCCTGATAATCGTAACCTTGAACTTTACCTTTCAAGGTCACTCAAGGTCAAAGGTCTTGGTGCCAAATTAAAGCCCATACGGGAGTTCCTGTAGCCTATGTTGACATTTAACAGTAAATATCTTAATCTTCAACCGGTTCCAAGTTATAGTCCCCTGAAAATCCGTGAACTTGATTTTTACCTTTCAAGGTCACTTGATATATACGGTAACCTCCAAACTTTAATCACTTCCTTTTGGGACCAGTGCCTGCATATCCTGAAGTTTCATATAATTTCATTCTGCTGTTTTTTTTTTTTTTTCGTAATGTTGCTAATAAACAAACAAACGTGACCAAAAACAATACCTTGCCGGACTCCGTCCCGGGCGAGGTAAATTTTACGTTCTCTGGCTCCAGCGGTTAAGCTTGGTTGTACTGAACGCCAAGAGACTGAGTAGATCTAACTGGATGCAAGCAGCCTACAAATGATCCAACTGGCTTCCTTTGGCTCCACCCAATGCAACTGACCCTTCATTCCAACCTACTCTAAATTCACTCAGGGCATCTCAGCCCCTTAAATATTCACTTGAGCTCAATAAGTGAAATTACCCATATTCAGGCAACACTACCGTTGGCTACGGTACTTCACGAGAATGGAGGTCAATAGGTTATACAACCGTTCACGTCCTTCCCATCCTCTCGAGCCTGATCAATGTCAGTCCCAATCCACGTGCATTTTGATTCAATTAAGCATTTATGCCACTTCAAGTTCATCCGTAATCCATTCTGAATTATTTTTGGCAGGTGGTGGCGACCATCATCCACTCACTTGATGTACTGCTGCCTACTTCTTCCTT
Organism: Coenobita brevimanus; assembly: GCF_032717465.1. NCBI lineage: Eukaryota > Metazoa > Arthropoda > Malacostraca > Decapoda > Coenobitidae > Coenobita > Coenobita brevimanus. The sequence continues at coordinate 41,543,006 of NC_136975.1, forward strand.
AGCCTTTATCATTCTTTTTCTGTGCCTGCCCTCCTCTCTTCGTATTTCTCCTATCTTTCCTGTCACTTCTTATTGCTTTTCTTTCCTTTACAGGTGGCTTTACATTGAGTGACAAGCCAAATGGTTTCCTGTAAGCCAAGAAACCATTTACAACGCTGGGTGGTAACCATATAACCAAACCATACGTGCTCCCTACGTGTCAACAAGTGGGTTGGTGGAGGGTTTGTGCCCCTCCCCGTAAAACAAATAACTCTGCGCCAAATGGCCACCCATTACGGGATTATGGCGTCTGGCAATAGATAGATAGATAGACAGAATTTATATCTAAAGCTACATTAATCAATTCTTATTAGTACAACCAAGCACATAAGCTACCCCGTCCAAGTTTTTCAGCCCAACCTGGTCGAATTTGATTACTTCCGTATACTGTATTCTTTTAGTGTCCATCTGAGACTTTCAGGTCAAGCCCATGATCCAGCTATAGGCAATCCCGCAATGGTTTCAAAAAATGTAACAGGTAGCTATTCTGAAACTCCAATTTTGGGTGTAGAAGGGGAGGGGGGGAGGACAATCTGTAATCGTGGAAACTGTAGGTCAGGCTTTTTTTTTATTTTTTCTCTCTGGGTATAAGCTTCACTGCTTGTTCCCAGGGCCCAGCAGTCCTCCTAAGTACCATACCGGTACACCATCACATATCACCACTTTGGCACTAGCTAACACCCACCATACATATTTAATACATGGTAGGGCTGTTTCATACAGGATTGGGGTATTGGTACTGCCGAGGGTATTTTTACGACGTGTCGGTGGGTCTTCTGGTATATGAGTAAAGTCTGCTTTACAAAATTCAAACCCTTATATTGTTCCCTGCCTCAACCGGGATTCGAACCTGGGTCCATTAGGGCTGCAGGCCACCTCTCATCCGATTCAGTCACTGCATTCCCATTGGTATTAAGATTTCACCACCAATTCGAAGGAGGTAAAAAATAACAAGGAGGTGTATAAATGGATCTTGGAAGAAAATCTCCAAGCTTCTAAGGAAAGTGCACACAAGTATCATGCCCTCTTACTTTCTCAGGCTGATACTGAAGTACATACTGGTGCCTTACAAGTATGAAAACAACGCTGTCCTTTTATTTAAACATACTTTCACCCAAATATACCACTTAAGCTAATCCTCGAGTCAAGATGGACTTACAAAAAAAAGTTTTCATAATGATTCTCTGAACAGTTTTTCCACACCTAACCAATCATACACACACACTGGGTTGACACATGACCTAAACTGGTGATGAAAATAAAATACCCAGTACAGTATGGTAGCTATGGGTCTACCAGAGTAGCTAATATGACTGACATTAAAATTTAAAAGAAAAAAATGGACACAAAAATAGCTACACTGCAGCAGCAAGCTAAATTTTTTAACCCCTTCAGTCAGAAGGTTATCTCCAGTGCTGTATGAATCTTCTGGCTCTGGTCCACCAAAAATACATTCTAGGATTGCATGATTAAATGCAAACTGGGCTATTCTAACCTCTTCAGCCTGAATGGACTCTCCAGAACTGAATGACACCTATCTGGTGTTAGGCATAAAAATGATATGGTGCTGGACATTGTTAATAAATTACTGTAGCTATACTGGTACAGGTATGTTCTTGGGCTTAAAAACTAAAAATACATGCTACCAGCAAAGAAAGAAAAAATATATATTCTCAATTAGCCTATCCTGCGTAATTCAGCCAAGCCCTATGCCTGATATTGCAAAATGCTGGACATTGCATATGGTAGTACTGTACTGTACTCCCTACTGGCTCAACAACTCAACACTGAACCGCATACCGAGTTATCATCCGTCTCAACCTTCTATCCTATAAACTTTCCCATGAGTAAAAGATGATAATTAAGCATAAAATACAATAAAGTAATGATTAAATACAGTAATACAGTGCCGGTTGGCAACCGTTTACAAGCTGGTTGATACACCTTGATGCCAGATATTGCACAGAACCGTCGCTTACGTCCTGTTTTGGTGCCGGTTATTGCATTAACAGAGCCATGTCGGCAGCTTGTATTGTTTACTACTTGATTTGACTTCTTCACTACACTATTCTTCACACTACTGTATTAATATGATTTTACTCAATTTCGGATGGACCACCGGCACTTGTAATGAACAAGGTTAAGCAATGCTACTGTATGTCGAAACAATCCATTTTGAAACACATCCCCTAAAAATATTGTGAGTATCAAGACTAACATGAAACAGTAAAGGGTTTGTGTACATGACTACAAGAGATGAGCAGCAATAGCACCAGGAGGTATGAGTACCAGCATGGTACCGCACCTTACTAGTATAAATACTTCTCACTTGAACTGAAAATGTCCCCATTTAAGTATAGGCCCAACAAAAATGAGTACTAATACTGTACCATGAACAGGGCAGTGTATGTGGTACTACCATTAATATCATTACCCAAATACAATACTGTACTTTAATGCTAACACAAACAATTTCTCACTTCTGGTACTGGATATGCTACCTACTGTACGTGACTGAAAATGTCATGGTTTTTATTTACAGAAACCACATGACAGTATTTGTTTATCTCTCTGTCTCTCCAAATTTCACATCTTGATTTCTATTTTCACAAACTTGAAACTTGGACTAGCCACATCCTGACCTAATAAATCATGCTTTGATTTTCACCGTACTATTACTCTACTGTACAGCTATACAGTATGGTACTGACCTGCTGTAATGTATACTTATTATGAACACTAAACAAAATGAAATTATGAAAACTAAATTACTGATAATGTAAAATTTAAGCTCCTGCACTGTCATTAAAGTCCTGTATTGTGTTATGTTGAGGGTAAAAAATTAAAACTAATTACCTCTGTAGTTGCAGTGAGCAAACATTAGCTACAGCTACAGATTTATGTCCCTTCCCCCTCCACCACATGCTTCAGCATCTTGCATACAACCTACTGCATAAGCTACCATTTACATTTCTGGTAATCTATACTGATACAGTACTTGAAGACATATTGTAGAATTCCAATACTCCTATGAGAGGCCAAAACTTGTGGTACGGTACCCTATATCAGGTAGCTACTAATATTGTTTGCTTCCCCTTACTTTTCTACTGTACATTAAAGGTCCTGAACTATTACAACCTGAGGTGAAAAACATTAAATTCAAACAAAACATACACTAATGAAACTTTAAAGTATTACTGATACCCAGTACAACAAAAGTTCATTACAGAAACTGAAAGGTATCATATATTTACGATATTTTTTTTTCTACTCATGTGCTACAACTAACTTCTAGAATCACAAACTGGATTAATAACTCTGAAGACAGCAACACTAAAGAAAGCAAATAAACAAATAAATGTCATCTGAATGCAAAGGTTAAAATGTTGGAAACAGGAACTATTCACAAGTGGCCTATGTCAGCACGTTAATACAGATGAATGCCACGAAAAGAGCAAGCATTTATCATACAATGTTTCCTGTTTTAACTTCACTTGCTGACAACACAGTGCTCACATTAGCTAAAACCTCTCAAAACTATATCTACTTTTGCATTTTGATATGCAGCCTAGCCTAACAATCCTGCCTGTGCTAGCCATCATACAAATACCAGGCATTGTTGCAGAAATGATCTGGTGCATTACCAGTACCAGTATGCTTCTTAGTAGTATGAATTCTTAATTACACAGCACATTTTTAACACAATGCAGAGCTAAAGTACAGTAAAGTGCATATTATGAAACATTAATCTGCAGTACTGAGTTTATCAACAAAATCCAACTTAGGTGCAGATCTCAAAATGTCATTAAGTTACATTAACTTTACGGTAAAACTACAGCAACCTATCTTTTCAGTATTATGTACCTGTTAAAACAATATTTTTCCAGTGTCTCATATATATATATATATATATATATATATATATATATATATATATATATATATAAAACCGTGTTTTGACACGTCAATTACTGCTCACTTTAAGCAAAACTTCCAACTCCACTTGTTCTTTCGCTCATTACATTATATATTACTATGCAACGTTATACAGTCGGGAACTTTCGTAAGGTTATTTGTAAAAACTCAAAACGTGAAGCGGACTTTTGTGAGTGGCTTGTGTGTGTGAGCGGGAATAAGTTCGAACTGGCTTTAAGTGACGTTATGACAACTTCAAAACTTCATACAAATCACAACTCATAACTATGATAACGTTCCTCCAATCTTACCTTCAATGCAGACAACATGTTCACGAATCTGCTGGGCCAATCCTGGGTCTGGAATCAACTCTATAATATCGTAAATAGCATAGATGCTTGGGTGGACAGACTCAAATCTCTGAATCTCTTGGCGTATAGCCAAGGAACTACTTAAAAACGGCTGTACATGTCGGTTATTCATTTTGAATCACTTCACGTATCATCTCACAAAATCACAAGACATTGTATTCACTATGCGCAAGTAAGGGGCTATTATTTTCCGGGAGCACCCACAACGTAAACACTCCCTCAAAGATGGCTCACATCTGCTGCCCCGCCACGCGAGCCTCTTTGTAAACATTAACATTACGAGAAATTTAAATCGCAAATAAAAATGTTTGAACTATATCAGACTATTTACTAACATTACAATATCTCAACTAGTTACTTCTTTTGCAAGTTAAACTTTGCATATATTCTTTGTGATCATCATTTGACTAGAGCGGTATGGCGGCCTTTTCGAAACGGCCAAAACTTCACAACACTACGGTGTATGTTGGATATCTACTTACACTGAAACTCGTATGATATTAATTATCTTCCAGGTGGCTGTTCATGATAATACTGATATAAACCAAATGCCATACTAATTCCTCTGTCAATTCCTGGCAATATTTACATTTTGTACTGTAATTTCCTAACTACAGTACAAGGTCACGCTGGCATTTCCTCATTCTTATACCTAATTCAGTTTCCTACATTACAATTCAAACTGAATCATATAAACTCTATTCAGCTTTGCCTTCATAACTTACATATCATGATCTTTTAAACCTGTTCTACAGAGAAACATCTCACTAGATTTTAATTTAAGAACAGAAGTTAGGAAAATGCTGTTTCCCACAAAATTTAATTATGCCTGACTGCAGTATAACCTTCAAATAAAGCCTTAAAAAAAAAAAAAAAAAAAAAAAAAAGTGCTTACAGCTGTACAATTTCCAGTCCATTAAAGCAAATAAATCGCTTGATAAAATACTTGTTCTGTCTAGCCTCTGGCATCTTTGAGATCATTGTATTTCAGGACATCTAAAACCATTTATGTGTCAACTCCATCTAGTCATCAAGAATCTGCTTCAAACTGATAGTCTTCCATAATTTTTCTTTTATTATAGTGCATTTCTGAAACTGCACGTTGTCAAATTGTTCAGGAAGCTTCATTATTCAGTATTGATCAGGAGATGCCTTACTGCTTCTGATACTGTACTTATACCTCACTTGCAATATCAGTTCAGTAGTTTTTTAATGTCAGCATCAACTTTATTGTCATACTCAATAACTTTCCTCAGCATAAGCCTGAAATGAGATTTCTTAACATTTTTATCCTGAGTTAAACCAATCTCTTTCTTCACTTATTTCACTGTTTCCTGTCTTTAGACCATTCAACAAGCCAGTTTAATTCTGTGCATTATTAGTACTGATAAGACCTCCTTTGTGCCATCAGTGAGGAATTTAAGAACTTTACAGAATCCATCAAGCCGGTCAATTTTCATGTATCAAAAAATGATAGAAATTATCCAGATACAAGAAGAGGTAAATATGAAATGAAACTATGAACTGCATCCCAAGTGAAGTAGGCCATACATCCCTTTACTTACCATTCAAGCCTGTGAAATCAGATCAATAATGCCTTATATCTGATGGCATGGCTGATAATGGTCTCAGGTAGGAGGAGAGCATTCACTGACCCACAATAGCTCAAATAAAAGATGTCCATTGGTCTTTCTGTCATCTAAATGTTGCCATGGATGTTGTTGGGTGGTCTCCTACATAATAAATGATCTAGACTGTGAGAGCATAGCCTTGATCCTCCTGCTTCCTGACAGGGGTAATAAAGGATTGGCTTTTGCCATTTTTACCTGCCTGCATTTTTGTTTTATTGATAATGTAGTAGTGAAGGTTTTCTCATCATTTCTGGTTAAACTAAGGTAGAGCCTCTGTATTAGACTACTGTACAGTACTTTGGGAAGATGCAGTCTGGGATACTTGTGTCTTCCCATCACCAACATAGACTACATATGTGCTATAAAACACAATATTGACAAGTATGCTAAGCAACTCATTAAAATGGCGATAGGGAGCCTTCGTAATGGACATGATTACAGCTCTCAGTCTGACACAAGTGCAATATTGTATGTCAGAGGTAAGTGTGCTTTCATAAAATCAGTAATTTTCTGGACATGTTAGACTATGTTCTCTAATCCATTATAGAATATAGGAAGTAATCTGATGCTGTCATGTAGGCCTAGGTATTATATTCTTGTGCTTAGGAGGTTATAAACCTGCTAGTCCATCTGTAGCAGGGCCTGAACCCTGATGTGGGCAGCTGATGTCATGGCTCAGGTGTCCATCTGCCCTTTATGGGATGCTGTTGTTGCAGTTCCAGGTTCATTTGGCTGTGAACCCAATATATTATACTGCAGGAAACTGGGAACCTCAACTTGTCATTCTCAGAAATCTTTTGTTGAGGTAATGTTGAAGGACTGCATTGTAATAGTGTGGGACATGAGGTTGGTAGCCTATGGAGAATGAATAACTGGGGTAACCCCTTGAAGATAATAAACAGTACTGGCCTTGTAATATGTGACAGGTTCAAAGGCATACATTATGGAGATAAGCACTGGGATGTCTACTCTCATCATTATCTGTTCGTTGAGTCTTTCTAATACCTATTCCTTACCTATTTATTGATTTCTTCATCTTTTATATGGCATGTGAACACGCACTATTATGTTACTTATGCAATCAACAACTTCACTGAAAAGGTAGTAAATAACACACAATGGAATACAGGCAAAATAAACAAAATGCTAAAGAAGAGGTGCTACACAAACCTATTAAACTCATATGGATACATTAACTTAATACAAAAACAGATGCACACTAATAGATGCTATGCACAATGAAGCAAAATAATACAAAAGTAAATATACGAATACCGTATAGTACAAACTCTCAAATCTACACTGCTAAGATCCAAAGGATTTATGGACAACAGGAAACTTTGAAATGTTCTACCATAATGATACCTATAAGAAATTCATGTACAGTAATTAATAGACAATGGTGCCAATATCAATAAGATACAATGAAATACCTTGCATTGGCAATTTATCACCTGTTCTTACAGGTATCCACACACACAGAAATCTGGTCTTCATATATGTAATGGCTGTGCAAGGAAAAGTGATACCATATCAACACCCCATATTGCATGAAAAAAATATTTTGGAAAGCAGAGGATTTCAAAAATTGTATTTTCACATTTGTCAGTTTCAACACTACCATATAAACAAAATTTATAGGAACTAAAAATATGTGGTAGTACAGCAAGGCATTGATTAAAATGGAATTTTTCATTTATACTGTACAGTACGGAGTGTGAGGTTTGAGAAAGTTTGATGGGCTTAAGGTGTTTGACAAAAGCAATGTCCAATACAGTACTGTACAGCTACTGTAAGTTCTACAGAACTGCTTATTACTGTATTTCTGATATCCAAAATTACTACCATGTGATTTCTTATATATAATGTATGTTTGTATCAAACATACATTGTGATTTAGGCATATTATATCTTCATTACTCATCTTGATTTCTTGCATATGGCTGTTGTTGTTGTTGATAAAGAACTGTACAGCTACTGTAAGTTCTACAGAACTCCTTATTACTGTATTTCTGATATCCAAAATTACTACCATATGATTTCTTATAATTATATATGTTTGTATCAAACATACATTGTGATTTAGGCACATTATATCTTCATTACTTATCTTGATTTCTTGCATATGGCTGTTGTTGTTGTTGTTGTTGTTGATAAACCCCAGTCTGTCTGGTCAAGCAGACCCATCAATCACAGGCAAGCAATTGCCCCTGCATGGTCATCCCATGCAGTGACTTAATGGTCTCTTGTGGTTGACTGCACCTCATCACTGCAGGACATGAGGAAAAGTGTAGAGGTTTGGTTCCTGGATGACTGCAGCATTTGCATCACTCAACCTAATTAACAAGGGCACCATACTAGGCTCCACTTCACCCTGTGAGCTGGGTATATATAAATATTTTTTTTTATGCAAGGAAGAAGGAACCAAAGGCCACAAGCCCACAAACTGTTCCTTCCAAGAGAAAAAAATACACATAATGCTTGAATATGGTTTCTTGGGTTACAGGAAACCAATAGACTTGTCATTCAGTGTACTGTACAGCCACCTGAAGTGGAATGATGAGTGACAAAAAGCGACAGGAAGGAAAGGAAAGAATAGGAAGAGGAAGGCAGACACAGAAACTGTGTGATAATGGTGAAGGAAAAAGTTGACAGTATTACGTCAAGTGAGTGAACTATGGTTGCCACCACCTACCACTTCCTGCATATGGTAATTAAGAAAATATCAGCTCATTTACATCTCACGTTGCACAAAGGTTGAACTGTCCACACTTGGTTCAGTATACTCTGTTCCTTCATCTAGCACAAATAACTCTTTCCTCCACAAGAAGTAATTCATGAAATGCAATGTGCACACCATAATACTGTACAATTTGGTCACTGTTTAAGTCATAGATTATTCAGAATAAGGAATCCCTTAAACTTTAAACTTGTAATCATTTAATTCTAGAAATGAACTGGGTGGTCAGAACAAAAACTGAATACAGTATTGTATTTCATCTACATACTGACAATCACATAATGATCACAGAAAGTTCCATCTTACTACAGTATCAATACTTCTGAAAACAGAATTTCAAACTGAACAGTAGTGCAAAAAATATACATATATCATTACCAAGGCATGCAGTTGTGCTGTATATATTTGTATCTTGCTTTACCCCCTGGGGGAAGGGAGGTGCCTCCCTCAGTGTCTTTCATCATAGCTTTGTCTATGACACCATAGCTAGAGGGAGGTTGCCACTGCAGTCATTTGGGACTGCACAGGACATTCATTCCTGAATGTGTATAGAAGCCAACATTTTTCCTCATCCTATGTGATGCCATGTGGCCCCTGGTTTTAAAGCTTCAAACCTTAAACACTAAAGAGAATCACTTTCTTTCGGGTCATATTGGTATTCCAGTATAGTATGCTGTATTGGTATGCAAAATAATGACAAATTACCGTATTTGACCAAGTTCCATAATATGGCAGTTAAAACTGGCAGCAAACTCTCATCCCTTTTCTGTCCAACTCTCTAATGCAATAGTTAACCGTTACTCCCAGTCTTTCATTTATGCAACAGGTCAGCTCTGAAACTGTCTCCCTCTGTCTGTATTTCTTGCTGCCTATGATCTCCAGTCTTTCAAACGCAGTGTGTCCAGGCATCTCAAAATGATCGGATCTTGAATTTGGCTCTCTATTGTATTTTGTTTTTCTCTTGGAGGGAACTGTTACTGCGGGCACATGGCCTTTGGTTCCTTCTTCCTGGCATTAAAAAAAAAAAAAAAAAAAAAAAAAAAAAAAAATGTCCTTAACCCCTTCATCACGAGCTTAACCACTTTACCACCTTAATCTTATCTTATCATCCCACCAATACTATATCCAAGTACTGTACTAGGAGGAGGAGGAGCCAGGAAGCTTTAGACAGCCCTCTGCTATGTCCATAATAAAGCTCTGGATTTTGATGCCCCGGGTACATCCTCGTTCACTCCTATTGCCTGGAAATGATGTGCAGGGTACATCATCATGGCAAAGGTGTAAAGGATCAATCATGCATGGCCTGAATGTGCAATGTCAAAATGCATGCTCAGGTCAACATGTGCAACCATTCCATGCCATGACACATCATGTTTTATTCACTGTACAGTACAATGACTTCAAATCTTACCATCTAATAACTCATTTGCATTGAACTGTTGCAATACCTGCATGATCACTAGTGAAAAAGCTTTGCTAAACTAAAATTATAATATTTTACTCACATACTTGTAATGATGCTCAGAAATGAGCAATGGTAAGCCCTGCTTAAGTGTCTGGAATGAGTAGCCTAACCATGGACCTCTAAACTTATGAGCTGACAAGAAATGAGCTGCATGATGGATGGAGGAACAGTTTTTACAAAGGGAATAAAATGCATACTGACACATATACACACCCAGTGCCTGATGGCATTATATGACTGAGAAATCTCTAGCTGCATCCTGAAGATGAGTAATTACATGTAAATTATAAACAGCAAGGCTGGGATAACACATCCATATTTGTGATCAGCATCCTATTAGGCACCACCATTATATAAAATCTCAGCACTTCAGCTATTTCATTTATTTAATAATTTTACTACATTCTTTACACTGAAATAATAGTATCAACGACAGATAAGAAAGGAAGAAGATGGTGAAAAGAATATTTCAGCTAAAATGTTGGGAAAAAAAAAAAAATACTGTACAGCTTTCTTCCATCTGTCTGCTTATTTTCACAGTATAAAAATCATAACAGCTACATGCCCTTAGCGTAAATTTAAACTCTATGTGATTTTCTCTGGCATAAACTTCAAGGCGATGGAGTTGATGCAGTAACGAAGACCAGTGGGTTGGGGGCCATCCGGGAATACGTGACCCAGGTGAGCCTTGCACTGAGGAAATAATAATTTAATGTATTAAGTTATAGCTGACATGAGTATTTCAACTTTCTATTTGATATAAGGTTCAGTGAGGTTATGCAGGGACAAAAACCTTGCACAAACAGGGTCTAAACTAAGTGACCCTTTCAGTAACCTCTACTCATTTATTGTATACTACTGTACATCTGCAATGGTGGTGTTTCCAAGTACTGTATATCAAATAAGCTATCTCCCTTATGTATCTTGCTCCATGCCAACTTTAGACCATTTTATGGACAGTTGTATGTATATAGATAGATAGATAGGTCGATAGATAGACTGATAGATAGATATAGATTGACTGATAGATAGACAGATAGATAAACAGACAGATAGCCTGATATATAGATAAAACTTCCCACCCCATACATATACAGCCTGATATATAGATAAAACTTCCCACCCCATACATATACTGTACTGTACAAGAAAACTGGATTAAGATCCATCCATCCATCCATTGCCAGACGCCATGTATCCCAAACGGGGTGGTCAAGGGCTTAGAGTTAATTGTTTTACAGGGAGGGGCACTAATCCTCCACCAACCCCACTTGACACGTAGGGATGCCAACAGCATCTGGTTTAAGATAAAGATGATTATTAAAACATTTCATGTAAAGTGCACCATGAATCTAACGAATAGGGAAATTACCATACATTATTGAAAGCACTTACGATATATGAGCTGCATAAAGAGCATGGATCTACAATACCTTCCTACACAAGACTTCTGTACGGATCATGAAGTGTGATGTGTCCTGTCGGGTCTCCACACTACCCTCCTCCCCTCCTATTGCACTGTGAAATGATGGCCACCCACTGCCAGAGTCAAACTTGGTTGTAGAACTGGAAAGCATGGATCAGATTAACTGGTAGCTAGTTCAAGCGGAAAGCAATGATCAGGAGCTAGCTCAGTGGGGAAAAAAAAAAAAAAAATGTATAGGTACAATAAAAATGATAAAGTAACTTTTTGGAGTACTTCAGCAATGATAATTACACAGCAGCTGAAGAAAGCTGCAAGTCAGTTCTGAACTTTTACTTTCTGTACACTATCCTGAACTAACTACCACAGCTACAATATATACCGTATACAGTAATTCCTCTCCAACAACAGTTTTCATGTACCCACAATGTACTACAGTATTTGTACAAAATTTATCAAACCACAGTACAGTATAAATTCTAACGTACTGTACATAAAAATACTGCACTTTGTAACAGTTAATTGATTTTATTTACTGTATTTATTTATTTTCATATTCTGTGAAATGGGAAGTTTCTCTGTGAATTCAAGAAAAATGAATGTACTGTAACCGCATAAGACTGGATTTTACACTAAACCTTATTCTTTATCCTATTCAGCTTTTCCTGTTGTTCAATAATTTATTTAACTAAACGGCTGTTCAATTACTTCATTCTGTGAAACTCAAAGCCTATTTACTTGAACTTAAGGAAAGTAATTTAAGCATAATAATACTCAATATAATATCTACCCTACAACAGCTGCAGTTTTCTGAGGTCCATTTCCCATTATTAATTTTTATTGTTATTCAAAATATACTGGATTTTTTTTTCTTAACATGGATGGTCTTGTCTGTCTGTGTAGTTAAGGGACAATATGTGCAATAACTGTACTGTCTGCTTTAACTGTAACCACCTATTATGAAGGCTGCACTTTAATGAACCCTGTTCTTCTCTTTAATACTGCAGTTATATTCACCAACCATGGTTTCTCCAATTACAGAGTTTAAAAAACAATCAAGCCCCCCATGGTTAGTAATGCATTAGTGTATTTTTTGCTTTCTTACACAAGCAAGAAAGAAAGAATGACTGGAAGCTTCGGGGGAGGGGGAAATAAAAAAATATATTCAGGATCTGCACACACTGTTAAAAATAATGGAGGTCATACGCAGCAGGAGGTAAAAACAAAGAAATGCAGTTCCAGAGCTGACCTGCTGCATACATGAAGGATGTAGTGTACTGGATAACTCTTTTCTTTTAGAGATGTGGACAGAAACTTGGCATGAGTGTGTTGTCAGAGAGCTGCGAAGTGAATGAAATTGTAGCAAGTATCATGAAGTTTCTTAATGGATAACAATCTATCTTTCTTTTTTTCCTTACATTTTTACCACTAAAGCACAGGTTCCATAAGCACAAACACACAAAAGAAAAACTCTAATGAAATGCCCATGCCATTGGTATAAATACAAATATTTTTATGCCACCATAATATGGCATGTGAGTTTAAGATCATATTTATCCCTCAGTAGGGCATGATATTATTCTATTCAGGCTATTACCAAAGATGACTTTGACTGATTCAGAACACTTCTGCCTTATAAAGTTATAAAACTATTGATTCTGTCATGAAGGGCAACTTATGTAGTACTGGTATAGTATGGAATTGCCGGACAATTTAAATTCAGTTGAAGACCCTGTTGGATGAGGGGTTAATGATCTGAACATAATCAATAAAGGGTTATGACAAGAGCATTCATCTGTCTTTTACAGGTGAGGCTAGAAGCATAACATGGCTTTGTACTGTATGGTCATGGAGATCTCTTTTAGAATGGAGGGAACTCAACATTTTCTCTGCTTTAGCAAGTGCCATACAATGGAGAGATTTTGTAATAATACAAAGTTGAAGAGTAAGGTGCTACAACTTCACTGTCCTTACAAAACACTGTATAGGAACACTCCCTAAAATTTACAAAGTTTCGCACCAGTGACACAGTCTAGTAAGTTGAGTATGTACCTGCTCAGCTAGACTAATTGTCCACAACCCCTTCCAAACCATCAATCATGACAAACTAAATATGCTCTGCTATCACAATGTAGGAAAAGTGGTTTTAAAAGGATGAGACATCTGTCAAAGATGTCTCCATGACCTTCTAAACGGAAGAAAAAAATGGTTTATTAATTATGAAAAAGTTGTATGGGAAAACACTACACAAGCATTTGGCATCTCATCAATAAACTGCTAAAGCGAATAATTATCTGACATATTTATGTGATATGCATATCCGAATAAATATAAATACAGTAAATATGATTATATACATATTCCAACAAGCAATTTCAGTGTGTAATATTGATAATTAGCCAGTAATCAAATTTCTTAGTCATATTATGCAAATATCTGCTCTCATTAAAGTCTTGTGCAACAGACCCTTGATTCTTTTAAGTAACAACAGCATGGGAATATGGAAAGAGAAAAAATTAATTGTGGCTCTTCAATATACCTACCAAACCCACTATGAACATACCATCCATGTATATATATAAAAGAGCAGCATTGTTTGTTTGTTTGTTTGTCCTTCAGCCACGCCCAAACCAAGGACCAGAGACCCCCAAACCCATATATATTCTGAATCAGGGTGACCTAAGGATGGTTCTAGGGAGGTCAAAATTCAGATCTGGGTCATTTGAGGTCACCGGAAGAGTGATCGCCTTTTTAGCCCGGGAAACGCCAGGTATCCTTGCAACCCAATTTTTGGCATGGACACTCACATGACCTCCAGTTCGGATATAGGCTACGTAAGGTTGACCTCCGAGGTCATCTGAGGTCGCTGGTCAGAGGTCATTTGGGGTCACCGGTAATACACGCTCAAACGACTGAACGCAGCAGTCCAATTTTTGGCATGGAGACACATGACCTCCAGTTAGGACATAGGCTATGTTAGGTTGACCTCCAAGGTCATTTGAGGTCACCAGTAGTAGTAAGCATGTGTGCACAAATACTGTGTGTTAGTCTGCAAAAGCTGAAATAGAAAGTTCCTGGACCTCTTATAATCCCTCCTGAAAAGTATAAGAGGTATATGGTCTTCTGAAGTAGAAAGAAAGATTGAACTAGAACAAATAGGATTAGAGTGTTCACCTTTTTGGACCAGCAATGCTGGGTACCCCTGCTAGTCTGATACTATAATTCAGAGACTGGTAACCAGGTGCATACTTAGCTTACTGTACATAACATCTAATGAAGGAAATAGTACAGAAAGATAATAAACATATTAATGAAGTGGCCTTAAAAAGAAAGACCCCAATAGCACACCTACGCACTGGTTAATCTAAACTTTTTCATTTAACCTGGACTGAGCCTAATTTCTGGTAGGTATGAGATATCTGAAAAAAGCAATGTCTGATATAATGAAGTCAATTAAAGTGCTGCAATCACAGTTTTACAGATTTTGCAAACTGAAAAATGTGACAATACAAAGTAATGTTAAATAAGACTGTAATACTGAAATAGTAATAATATATATACCGTGGGATATATTAAAATTTACTTACCTAAACAACTCTGAACCACAGCATACACACTGGTAGATCCCATCTTCATAGTGGTTATAGTATGACCCGCTAAATGCCTGTAAAATTGAAGCATAATCTTCATGACTTAATAAATAATGGAGATTTGTAATTACAAGCATTTGTTAAAAGAAGTAAATTTTCTCTCGAACAATAAGTGGGACTCATCCCTAAGTCTTCTATTTTATGTTTTATCTCTTAAAGCAGTTTCCCAGTTTTTATATAAAATAACACAGCATATAAAAAAAAATCATATGCTGTCTGGTCTATGGTGCTGCTTTCATTGCAACCCTAGGTTCAACTGATCTATGCAACATCTATTTATGAATCACCTCACACTATTCTTCCCCCCCCCCCTTCTTTAGGAAAGTGGTGTCAGTGCTCTAGGAAACTTCCAGTAACAATACCTGTACCAGCAGGCAACCAACAAACACTATAGGTTTGGTGAAGTACCTCAAACCAGTCCCAATCTCAGGCAAAAAGTGAGCCAAAAACTCTCCTTACATGCCAAAGTAAAAGTAGGTGGTGGCAACCATCATCCACTCACCTGATGTAGTACAGCCTACTTCTTTATTTCACCTATATCATTCTATTTTTGTGTCTGCCCACCTCTCTTTCTACTTCCTTTCCTTCCTGTTGCCTTTTTGTTACTCCTTTTTCCGTCTTTAGGTGGCTCTACAATGAGTGCCAGGTCTAATGGTTTCCTGTAACCAATGAAACCATTTCTACACTGGGTGGTTACTATATGATCATATCATGGAGTGAAGTGAAGCCTACTATGGTACCCTTGTCGACTGGGTGGAAAGACACAAATCTGGCATCCATCCAGGAACCAAACCTCCACATTTTTCCCTATGTCTCACTGCAGCAAGGCATTGTCAGCTGCAAGGAAACATTGGTTCAATACAAGGGACAGCCCTGCAGGAGCAGCTGCATGCCTGTAGTTGATGGGTCTGCTTGGCCACACAGACTGGGTTTGATCAGCAACAACAGCAACTTCAATCTTGCCACCATCCCAGTCAAACACCCCATTCTAAGATCCCTGCTTTGGACTATGTTTCACACTTTCCTTGGTTTGCTTGCAGGAACTCCTTCTTCCCAGTTCAGATTGGTGCAATGCTTTACCCAGTTACTCTCACACATTCTTTCCAAATATTCAAACCAATCTAGCTTACCTGTGACCACCAACTCACTGACACACCCACTACTGTGTGGCCCTTTAAATGTCCACACAATTTTCTATCCTGAAGTGTGCCATTCCATATACATCTTGCTGGTCTCATATTAGTACAGCATGTTTGCCTTTATAGATACCATCATCACTGACTGCCTGTTTCACTACCATACAGCATTACACTACTCATACATGAAGGGGAAAAAAAAAAAAAATCCCCCTTCATGAGAAAACATTTCTTCACAGTTAATAAGGGCAACAGCTCTCTAAATTTCTTTCAACCTCTTCTGACTCTCACAACTGTGCCAGCATATATGCTACTGCCTACACTTGACATGTTACTCAAGAACAGGTACCAGTAGCCTACCAGTGCCCATCAGTACACTCCACAGCCAAATCTCCTACAGAAATCTCTTTCAACCTTGGTTGGACCACAAAATCTTCCCTGCATATTTCTCATTCATCTCTAAACCTTGTAATCTACCTTTCACACCACAGTATCTCATATATGTCCACCCATCATAAAAACACCATATGAGATGGAGTAATTACTGTGCCATTCCTATTCCTGCATATGACACAAGGGTCTTGACCAATCTTGTCTCCAACAACATGCCACTGTCCACCACACCATCATGATTCCTGGAAGGTGCCACCATGCATGTAATGGGTGGTCAAAATCCCAGTGGCTGACATTGCACAATGTTATCAGGTGGGGAACGGAACCACACTTACATAAAGTCTAGGACCAGAATACTACACATACTGTAAATATATCTTTTACACAGCTAATATTTAGTCTGTGGGATATGCTGGAGTCATTCACCCTGAATGGGACTTGGGCTAGGAGAACGAAAATAACAAATTCAAACCCAAGGTCCCAGGTATGTGTTGGCAACAGTAGGGGCACATGGCCATTAATAAAGAGCTTGACCACACCACATGCTGATGCAGCAGTGATGATACTGGAGCTGCATGGCATTTAGAATCACTGTTCTTCCCATCAACAGATGCATAAGTGGTTTACACATGCGCGCATGATCAAGGCCTTCTTCGCCTTCTTTTTTTTTTTTTTCATATGCAAGAAGGAACCAAATGCTAGAATCCTGGAAAATTGTCCCCTCCCCCACAAGCCAAATTCAAGAAGTATTCATTTTAAGATGTATGAACATATTGCACTTAAAAGACTAGAGATCACAGGCAAAAGGAAATACAGACAGAGGAAGACAGACCTGACCTGTTGCATAAATGAAGGGCTGGGAGTATCAGTTAACTCTTGCATTTGAAAGCTGGACAGAAATAACTGAGTTAGCTGCCAAACAGGTGCTATGCACCCACCATAATGGAGAAGAGATGCATGCAGACAGTTCAGAAAAACGGTGACCACTGACGTAGTGAAGTAAAAGAGAACGAATAACACTGCAACACAGAGAGATAGGTTGAAAGAAGTCTGTAAGAGGAGGAGAGATAATAAAATGAAAAGCTTTTAACTTCACCCTGTTGAGAAGAGCTGTATGTGGGAAGTCCCCCCACATGAGAGTTGTACTCCCCACAGAGGCGAATAAAACCCCTTTATAGAGTCAATCGCTCTGCAGGGGTAAGGGCAAAGAATGCACAAAGTTGGCCTAGCACACTTAATCTCTTGGAAGCAGATTTTGCAAGAGAGGTAATATTAAGTATCAAACTCCCATACAATGAAGCACTTTTTATTTGTTTATTTATTTATTTCTTTTTTAAATTTACTAGCCAATGAGCTGACTATCTGGCAAGTGGATATGAGTTGCATCTATACAAAAAAATTCAAAAAATAAGAGTACAGTACAGTAGACAGACTGGACTATGAGGTGGAGCCAGATTTGGGGCTTATTGGCAAATGTCATGTGAATGACTGCATATCCCATTTCGCTGAGAATACTGTCAATGGTTCGTTCATTTTTTTACTTTTTCTGGCCTTGTTTGATCCTACCTCACTCCATTTCTAGGTCAGAAAATGGGTCAGGAAGGCAATGATTAACAATCATGCACAATCAACTCAGCTCATTGGCACCTCATTATACAAAATTGACAATTACTGTTAATGATCTTGAGTAGCCTATTTGCCATCATTTATAGTACATTCACAAAGAATTCTTTAAAAAGGTTACAAAAAATAAAATAACCAGACTCACAGGCTCTGTGCCTCTCTGACGGGTTATATAATACTGCTCTGGTGTCAGCTTCTTCTTCCAGTCTTGAGGTGTAAGTTTTAGGTAATCATCTGAATTTGCTGCATGTGCACCTGTCCAGAAAATTATTCATATGTACAAGACTGTTTATGAAATAGTCATACAGTATCACTGCAAACATAAAGGTTTTTGCACAAGCAAAGATAACTTTTTCCTTTGCTGGAAGGACACAAGTCAAGAAAGAGAGCAGTGAAAATTTACTTGAAAGAAGCACATGGAATTACATAGAATGACAGATAGACAAATGAGGGAGGGAAGGAGCATTGTGGTGTTGATGTGGATGTGACTGAAAGTGTTAGGAGAAATACTCCAAGATGGTCTGGGTATGTGGAAAGAATGGAGGATGAGAGATTGACTAGAAGAATGTACGTGAGTGAGGTGGTGGGGGGAGACCGAGGAATGATATTACATATCCAAAGTGCTAGGCAAAATGCTACATTTTGCCAATTACTGGTACTTAAAATTTCCCACATTAGTGACAAAGTCCAGCGAGGCAGGATGAAACATTTCACCATCAGCAAAGCAAATTCTCAATGCACTTACTGTGCCCACATCTTTGTGAATTGTGAGTTGCATGGGAAGGATAGTCACTTAAGTCATATACAGTGCTCAGGCTGGATCCAATGATCAGTACAGGTACTTTCATAACTCCTCACAGAGAACAGGGGTTTGGAGTCTATGGAGGGGGGGGAGGAACTGCTGCTTAAGACCACTGTCAATTTGTCGGCACCTTTTACGGAGGATACATAGCCAGAGGAGGAAATGACACATTGCTTCCTTCAGTATTTCACCTCTGTACATTTATCAGGTATTGTGTGAAAAAAGCCTTATACTGTACATATCATAACCTTCACAATCATGCCTGTTAAATCCAGCATCCCCTACATATTCCACACATTCCATATATCACATCAAGGGATGCATAGCCTACATGACTGTGGAGAGGAATGGGAGACTAAAATCTAGTTCCAGTGGTATAATTAATAATACAGGCTAAATTACATTACTTACGCATTTTGTTCAAAGCTAACCTTTATTTCCTTGAATAACCACAATTTTTTTCAGTAAATACTGTATTTTTCTGACTCTAAACAAAGCAATTATAAACAGATAATGACATCCTCTAGACCTACCCGAGGTATCCTTTGGACTTGGTTTGGGCATCCTTCTGAATGGAAAGATAATGGAGATACGTATTTCCCAAATCAAAGTTAACCATATACCGTACAACCTAATAGCAGTCCTACAACATACCGTATCCTGACACCTATCTTTAGCATCCTTCAGACCTGACACTGGTATGGTAACTCCTCAAAAAGGAAGAGATTTTCTCCAGTGTCATTAGTATCCAAGACTATGGAAAGGCATTGTATACAGGGGTACAGTATGCAAGTACAGTAAACACAGGTGTAGGGTAAAAAAAAAAAAAAAAAAAAATCTATTGAATGTGGAGAAACTCAAAATGAATCTATGCCTCAGCTAAACTTAAATCAAAGTGTAAACTATAGTGACAGCACCCTGACACCAGAGAACAGAATGGCATGGAGGCAAACTGTTTATAGCCACTTCTTCCAGGATTAAGACATCTGACCAAACAAAGACAAATAGAAAGAGTTAATTTTTATGCTTTCCCATGTGGGTTTTTATAAGGTGAATAGGATATTGCAGTTATAGTGGGGCATTATTCTTGTTTCAGCCTATACAGATAACTGATCAGGTTACTTTCGCAGTATTCTGTACTGTAGTTAGATGTTACCTCTGCAAACACGTTATCTTCTATAAAATTCCATTGGAAATCAATAACAATGGAGATAAGGTACAACATTTTAAAATCTAGCCCGTTGGTGGTCAGGACGAGAGTCATGTGACTGACTCAAGCCAATCACTTGCTACCTGGCAACTCAGTTTTGCCAATGCCTTTTTTTTTTTTTTTTTTTTTTTTTTTTTAAAGCTAAGGTTGGAATCTCTTTTGGTTGGGATTAATCTGTGTGGGGTCTACAGTAGGTAAGGTTAAGTGGTGTAAGGGTGTTTTAATGCTTAAAGTGGCTTGTAATTTATCAGGTGGTACTAATTTAGGGGTGGGCTGGTATACATGTATCTCAAAAACTGGTAATTTCCAACAGAAATGAAGGTAAAAATCTAAATCACATACAACTCCGAGGGAAAACTATATACAGGCAGACCCTGAGATATGATACCCCGGCATAGCGATGGGGGTAGAAATACCACCCTACCCTGCCGAACAATGGCTAAACCCAAGTACCTGTATTGTATAACAATTTTTTTTTTTTTTTTTTTTTTTTTACCAGTTTTGATAATATTTTAGACTTAAATTTTGTGTTTAGGTTGATTTATAAACTGTCTTCTTAGATTAATGTGTTTTTGTCACAGGTGTGGAGAACATTGTCATTTTGGGGTACAGTTAACTAAAGACTGATTTTTTCCAGACTTATTTTTGATGATTTTCAGATATTATTTTTGGAGAGGGTGGGGGAATGGAGTCTCGGACCATCACTTAGTGATGGCCAATGTAGAGCTGCAAAGAAAGTGGTTGAGGAGACGAAGGGGAAGACAGGAGGAAGCAGCTCCTGTGAGAAGAGTGGAGAAATTGCAAGATAGTGAGAAAAGGACAGAGTATAAGAGCATAGTGGAAGAAAGATTGGGAAGGTATGAGCTAGAGCAGATGGAAGGGGTGGAAGACGTATGTAAGATATTCACGGAAGAGATAAGCGCAGCGTGTGAGGCGGTTTGTGGAGTGAGGAGGAGATGCAAGGGTGTGCAAGGGACAGCATGGTGGAATGATGAGGTGAAACGAGCTGTGGAACAAAAGAAGAAGGCATATGGTGAATGGTTGGCGAGTAGAGGTAGGGGAGAAGATGAGAGAGAGAAGAGGGAGGTATATGTGAGCAGGAGAAGGGAGGTTAAGAGACTGGTGAAGGAGAGTAAGAAGAAAGTGGATGAAGAGTTTGGGAGGAATCTGAGTGTGAAATGGAGGGAGAGTAAGAAATTGTTTTGGAAGGAGGTAAAGAAAGTAAGGCAGTGTGAAAGGGGAAATAGTAGGGGAGTGAAAGATAGGAATAATAGATTGTTGGTGGAGAAGAGAGAGAAATTGAGGAGATGGAAGGAGCACTTTGAGGATTTGTTGAATGTAGAGAGTGATAGCAGTGTGAGTATAAGTGGTTGGGGAATGGCTGGGAGAAGAAGAGATGAGAGGAGGGAGGAAGAGATCAGTAGGTCGGAAGTAGTGGAAGCGAAGAAGAAGATTAAGCTGGGAAAGGCCCCAGGAATTGATGGAGTGTGTGGTGAAATGCTTAGGTATGGGGGTGAGATTGTTGTGGAGTGGATATGGAAGTTCTGTAGATTGGCTTGGGAAAAGGGAAGGGTTCCAGAGGACTGGAAATCAGGTATAATTGTTCCTCTGTACAAAGGAAAAGGGGAGAGAGAAGTATGTGGTAACCATAGGGGTATTTGCCTTCTTAGTGTGACTGGTAAAATATATGGTAGAATACTCATTGATAGGGTTAGGCATATGACAGAGGAGCTAGTTGGAGAAGAACAAGAGGGATTTAGGAAGGGAAAAGGGTGTGTAGATCAGATATTTGTTCTAAGATGTTTAGTGGAGAAGTATCTAGAGAAGGGAAGGAAAGTGTATGCTGCCTTCAAGAACTTGGAGAAAGCTTATGACAGAACAGATAGGCAAGGTATGTGGAAGGTATTAAGAATATATGGAGTGGAGGGGAAATTGTTGAGTGCTGTGAAGAGTATGTACGAGGGAGCTAGGGCTACAGTGCGAGTGGATGGTGAGTTGAGTGAGTTCTTTGATCTCAATGTGGGACTGAAACAGGGGTGTGTGATGTCTCCATGGCTGTTTAATATATATATGGATGGGGTTGTAAAGGAGGTGCAAGGTAGGGCAGTGGATGTGGGGGTGGCCCTAATGAATGAGGGTGAGATTTGGAAGCTTCCTGTGTTGCTGTTTGCTGATGATACAGTATTGTTGAGTGAAGATGAATGGGAGTTGCAAGGTTTGGTGAATGAATTTGGGACAGTGTGCAGGAGGAGGAAGCTGAAAGTTAATGTAAACAAAAGTAAAGTTATGGTGTTTGAGAGGAATGAAGTCACAGAAAGTGCAGTGAGGTTGGATGGTGAGGATATGGAGAATGTGAGTGCATTCAAGAGCTTGGGTAGTGTGATGAGTAAGGATGGAACTTTGGGGGATGAAGTACGTGAAAGGGTACAGCAGGGAAGAAAGGTTGTTGGTACACTGAAAGCAGTGATGAGAAATAGGGAGGTGAGTATGGAAGTTAAGAAGTCACTGCATGATGGTATTGTGATCCCTACCCTAACGTATGGAAGCGAGGCGTGGACCTTGCAAGAGGGGAACAAGTCAAGAGTGAGAGCAGTGGAAATGAGTTACTTGAGAGGAGCATGTGGAGTGACGTGGAGGGACAGGTTGACGAATGAAGAAGTGAAGGAACGTTGTGGGGTAGATGTGAATGTGGTTGAAGAGATTAGGAGAAATACACTGAGGTGGTTTGGACATGTGGAGAGAATGGAGAATGAAAGACTGACTAAGAGGGTGTATGTAGGTGAGGTGGAGGGAGGGAGAGGGAGGGGTAGACTGAGGATGAGGTGGAGGGATGGAGTTGAGAGGTATATGAGGGAGGGGGGGTGAGTTGGGGGGAGGGGAGTCAAATGGTGGGTGACAGAGTGACTTGGAGGCGTTTTGTCTGCGGCCACCCTTTGCGGGATTAGGGCGTCGGGCTATAGATAGATAGATAGATTTTTGGATTTGGGTGAGCTATAAACTGCTTTTAGGCTTAGTTTAGCTTGTTTCAAAGCAATTTGAGGGTTTACGTTAGCTATAACCCCCTGGGGGTAGGGTTTTTTTTTCAAGAATACTCCCCCAGTATCCCTGCTTGTTGTAAAAGGCGACTAAAAGGGTTGGCAGAGGGTTAGTGCCCCTCCCTGGAAAACAACTAACTAAAAAGACAAACAAGAAGCCTCGGACAAGGACTGACCAAACGATGACGACCCAGGACCGGACAAAGGACTTGGTAATGACAACATGGAATGTAAGAGGAGTGAATGATGACGTGAAAGAGATAGAGATTGTCCAGGCGCTTGAGGGTGCGCAAGTGGATGTATGTGGAATAACTGAAACAAAATGGAGAGGAGAAAGTGTGAGAGAATGGGAGTATGGATGGGGTATATGTGCAGGAGTAGGTGAGAATGAGAGGGCAAAGGAAGGAGTATGTACCGTATAGTTGTGAGTAAAAGATGGAAGAAGAGCGTAAGACAGTATGGATCACTTGGGTCAAGGATTGTGTGGGTAAGGTTGAAAGTTGGAATACAAATGTGGGCGATTGTGTGTGTGTATGCGCCAACGCAAGATCGTGCTAGCAGAGTGAGAGAAGAGTTCTGGACAAATGTGGAAGTGTGCATGGAAAAGTTTGGAAGGAATGAGAGAGTGTTTTTGATCGGTGATATGAATGGTAAAGTAGGGAATGTGAAGGTGGATGGAATAGCTGGTGAGTGGGGTGTGCCTGCTGAGATAGATGAGAATGGCAGTGCATTAGTGGACATTTGTGCTGGGAGGGGGTTGGTGATAGCCAATACCTTCTTCAGGCATAAAATGATCCACAGGTATACATGGCAAGTGATGAGAAGGGTGGGTGGTGAACTGAATGAAAGGAAGGCAATGACTGATTATGTGTGTGTGGATGAAAGGATGCGAAGATGTGTAATGGATGCAAGAGCTTATAGAGGTTGGGGGAGTGGACTTTCTGACCACTACTTGGTGGTGGCCAGAATTAGGATCCAAGTAAGATGGAGAAATAGAAGAAGGGAAAGGCGAGAGGAAGGAGTAGTTGCAAGGAGAGTGGAAAGGTTACAAGAGGATGAGAAAAAGGCAGAGTATAAGAGAGAAGTGGAGGAACGATTGGGCAAATATGAATTGGAGCAGATGGGGGACGTGGAAGGTGTGTGCAGGATATTTACTAAAGAAATATGTGCAGCATGTGATGTGGTGTGTGGGAGGAAGAGAAGACGGAGGGGGGTGCAAGGAACAGCGTGGTGGACTGAAGAGGTGAGACAGGCTGTGGCACAAAAGAAGAAAGCATACAATGAATGGATGAGAAATAGGGGCGTGGAAGAAGTTGAGAGGCGGTAGAGAGAGTTATATGTAGAAAGAAAGAGAGAGGTGAAAAGATTAGTGAGAGAGAGTAAGAAGAGAGTGGCTGAGGAATTTGGAATGAATTTGAGTGTAAAGTGGAGGGACTGTAAGAAAATGTTCTGGAAAGAGGTGAAGAGAGTAAGACAGGGAGGAAGTGAGGTTAGCAGGGGAGTGAATGATAAAAATGATAGATTACTAGTGGAGAAGGAGAAAAAGTGAGCAGATGGAGAGAACACTTTAAGGAATTGCTGAACATACAGGATGGAAGTAATGTGAGTATAAGTGGCTGGGGAATGGCTGGGAGAAGGAGGGAGGTGAGAAGACAGGAAGAAATCAGTAGGATAGAAGTTGTGGAAGCAATGAAGAAAGTTAAATCGGGGAAAGCCCCAGGAATTGATGGAGTGTGTGGTGAAATGCTGGAGCATGGGGGAGAGATTGTAGTAGAATGGATGTGGAAGATGTATAGATTGGCCTGGGAGGAAGGTAGAGTCCCGGAGGATTGGAAGTCAGGTATAATTATTCCCTTGTACAAAGGAAAAGGGGGAAAAGAAGTGTGTGGTAATCATAGGGACATTTGTCTTCTTAGTATAATAGGAAAAGTGTATGGTAGGATACTTATTGACAGAGTTACAGAAAGAACAGAGGAATTAGTTGGAGAAGAACAGGGAGGCTTTAGGAAGGGAAGAGGTTGTGTAGATCAGATATTCATTCATAGATCGTTAGTAGAAAAGTTTCCAGAGAAGGGAAAGAAGTTGTATGCAGCTTTCATGGATTTGGAGAAAGCATATGACAGGGTGGATAGACAAGGATTGTGGAAAGTATTAAGAACATATGGAGTAGATGGGAAGTTGTTGAATGCTGTGAAGAGTATGTATGATAGTGCTAAGGCTGCAGTGCGTGTGGATGGTGAACTAAGTGAATTTTTCTCTTTGATGGTTGGGTGGAAACAGGGATGTGTCATGTCTCCATGGTTGTTCAATCTGTACATGGATGGGGTAATAAAAGAGGTACCGGTACAAGGTAGGGTAGTGGATGTTGGAGTGGCCCTGGTGAGAGAGGATAGTGTTTAGAAACTCCCTGTACTGTTGTTTGCAGATGATACTGTGTTGTTGAGTGAAGACGAAGGGGAGCTGAAAGGCTGGTGGATGAGTTTGGGAGAGTGTGTAAGAAATGGACTCTAAAGGTGAATGTAGGGAAGAGTAAAGTGATGGTCTTTGAGAGAGGTGAAGTCAGTGAATGTACAGGGAGGTTGGATGGTGAGGAATTGGAAAATGTGAGTATGTTTCAGTACTTGGGTAGTGTGATGAGTAAGGATGGAGGTTTGGAAGGTGAAGTGCTTGAAAGGGTACAGCAGGGAAGAAAGGTTGCTGGTTCTTTGAAAGCAGTGATAAGAAATAGGGAAGTGAGCATGGAAGTGAAAAAGTTACTACATGACAGTACTGTGATACCAACTCTAACGTATGGAAGTGAAGCTTGGACGTTGTCTGAAAGACACAAATCAAGAGTGAGAGCAGTGGAAATGAGTTATTTAAGAGGAGCCTGTGGAGTCACATGGAGAGACAGGCTGACGAATGAGGATATAAAAGAGCGTTGTGGTGTGGATGTGGATGTGATAGGAAGCATTATAAGGAACACACTGAGGTGGTTTGGCCATGTGGAGAGGATGGAGGGTGAAAGACTGACGAAGAGAGTGTATGTGAGTGAGGTGGAGGGGGGATGAGGGAGGGGGAGGCCGAGGATGAGATGGAGGGATGGGGTGGAGAGGTTTATGAGAGAGGAGGGTGTGAGTTGGGAGCAGGGCAGTGAAATGGCGGGGAACAGGGCGACGTGGAGGCATTTTGTTTGTGGCCACCCCAAACGGGATTGAGGCGTCTGGTAATAGATAGATAGAAAGGTTAGCTATAAACTTGTTTTTGGTCTCATTTGGGTGGGTTTAGGACTTAGTTGGGGTGGAAATCCAAGGCTCAAAATCACATCCCTGTACATGTTAAATTTACCGAGATACGATAACTACCCCGCATTGTGATGGGTTTTTACCAGTATTTGATCAATTGCATCGTTAAACCGGGGCATGCCTATATTTATTGCCAAGTTGAGTATGGGCTGAAACTAGAAAGTTAGCTACCAAATACTGAGTACAAGGTTCATGTTTTGTGGTCAGAGCATGAATACCAGCACTGTACTGGTACTGTATTACAAATGTACAGGTTGCGATACATAACTATACTGGTATGGTACCTCACTGATTCTGGTCTGTTCTGTTCTACTCATTCTTGGTGCCATTTCTTACACAAATCAGTAAGAATGTTAGTGTTGTCATTTTAAAAACAGCTAATTAGAAATACTGCTACATCAAAGGGAATATTGCATGGACTCTAAACTTTATTTAAAATGAGGTACCCGGTACATATGCACTAGACACAGTGACCACCACTGGTTATTTACTGCCGGGTACAAAAGCAAAAAGGTTATTAATGAACTTTCAAAAAGCTGACACGCTGTCAATGCCAGTAAGCTATTACACACACCATCCGAATCAAGCATTTTACTGTATTTATTCATTCATTCATTCATCATTTAATCCAGTGTTGCCCCATGGGAAGCATAGGAGCCCAGGGCTAGGCAAGTTGGTCCTGACATTTAAGATGAGAGTGAACAGCCTCACTCATCCCTGAGTAGCATTATGTATACTGTTGAGTGAAGATGAATGGGAACTGCTAGGCTTGGTGAATGAGTTTAGAAGAGTGTGTAAGAAATGGAACATAAAGGTGAATGTACAGAAAAGTAAAGTTATGGTCTTTGAGCAAAATGAAGTCACTGAATGTACAGTGAGGCTGGATGATGAGGAAATGGAAAAAGTGAGTGCATTTAAGTACCTGGGTAGTGTGATGAGTAAGGATGGCCCGTGGAGGGTGTGCAATGGGGTATATAAAAGCCCACGTTGCCTAGATGCAAAGCAGGGATCCGCTCTTTCGCTCAGTGGTAAAATGCGCGCCTATGGAGTGTGAGGACTTGGGGTCGAATCTCGGCTTGATCAGTGATTAATTTAAGTTTCAGTTTGGTTATTACCGGTACATTGGTTGGCAACGGTGTGGGATGTGAGGCAAGGCTTGGAGGGCAACGATGTTGTTGGTTAGCTGTTTGTTGTGGTCCGCAGCGTCCCTAGTGGTGGCCTCCGGGCAGTCATGTGTTCGAAG
Source organism: Coenobita brevimanus (assembly GCF_032717465.1). Taxonomy (NCBI): domain Eukaryota; kingdom Metazoa; phylum Arthropoda; class Malacostraca; order Decapoda; family Coenobitidae; genus Coenobita; species Coenobita brevimanus. Next base: position 41,570,966 of record NC_136975.1, read on the forward strand.
CTCACCAAGGGGAGAAAAAGAGTGATGTAATGGGGTATACAAAAGCCCACATTGCCTTGAGGCAAAGCAGGGATCCTCTCTTTAGCTCAATGGTAACGTGCACATATTTGAAGGGCAAGGGCTTGAGATCAAATCTCAGTCAAGTCCAGTGTGCTTAATTTTATTCATTTCAGTTCAGTTATTACAGGTGGGGTGCTTGAAAGGGTACAACAAGGAAGAAAGGGTGCTGGTACTTTCAAAGCAGTGATAAGAAACAGAGATGAAATCAGGGGTATTATTTTACAAGTGGACAATATGCAGTTTTGGAATTTTAGCACCATTATCGTATAGTATAGTCCCTAAGGATCACAAATAACCCCCATTACCCCATTCAGAAATTGATTATTACTCCCCTAAGATCGGTTAGGTATGTTGGGTTTGGTTTGGTTAGTTTTGCTGTGTTCAGTGAGGGGCATTTCCGACAAAAATGAAGATCAGAAACATTCGAATCGCATAAAAAACAGCCAGAAAAATATATTGCACTACCTGGGGGGTGTATTGTCCACTTGTAAAAATTTACCAAATCAGGGAGGTAAAAAGTCGCTGTATGCCAATATTGTGATACCAACTTTAACGTATGGAATTGAAGCTTGGACCCTGTTGGAAGGACACATGTCAAGTGTGAGACCTGTGGAACTGAGTTACAGTATTGGAGAGGAGCATGTGGAGTTACATGGAGAGACAGACTGACAAATGAAGAAGTGAAGGGGCATTGTGGTATGGATGTGGATGTGATAGAAAGCATTAGGGGAAATACACTGAGTGGTTTACCCATGTGGAGAAGATGGAGGGCGAGAGATTAATGAGAGTGTATGCAAGTGAGGTGGAGGCCAAGGATGAGATGGGGGGATGGAATTGCAAGGTATATGAGAGAGGGGGTTGTAAGCTGGGAGCTGGGCAATGAAATGGCAGGGAACTGGATGACATGGAGGCAATTTGATTGTAGCCACCCCTTATAGTATTAAGGTGCCTGGCAATTGACTGATAGATGGAAGTTATGTGTTATCTGCCCTACTGGGGTTCTATCTATCTGTAGCAAGACGCCATAATCCCCTAAGGGGTGGCTGTTTGAGATATTGATATTACGGGGAGGGGCACTAACCCTCTGCCAACCCTGGACTAGTTAAATTAGGTTACCCTTCAAAATGGTTACACACACACACACACACACACACACAACTGTACGCACAGTCGTAGACACTACTCATTTCTTTACCCAAGCTAATACACAGCGTATAATTATATACTTACCAGCAGTAAATATTATACCTCTAGTTATACGTTTGCATGTTTGTGTCAAGTATGCTGAAACGGATCGTCGCAGGGCAAAACGGCTCACTGCTGACACTCCCGCCATTGTTATTGAATAACTACAGTATTTCCCAATTCCCCGTCAAAAAGCAACGTCTGTGCGATGCGATGCGATGATTGGTAGAGGGATAGCCTTGGCAACGGCCCCTCTTGTAGTATCTCTTGGTTTTCCAATTTATTCGTTGCTGAGCTCCTTGATTTTTTCTCTCTTTTTCCAGCACTTGTGTGTGAATTGTTTTATTCTTTCAAAATTTTCCACTTCAATTAATAGCTGTCCTGAAATATCCTCTTTACTTTCTATGTATGGCTGTTGCAGTGTAGCTTTTCTCCTTCCCTCAAAACATCAGTACCCATTACCAAACAGCTCTTCGGCGTCTTCGCTTTCGGGTGCGACGAATTACCGAATCGGCAGTAATTTTCCGAATCGGTACTTGGAAAATATAATTATCATCATATGAGTTCATATACCTAATTATCTGAAATCCAGTAATATATATATATATATATATATATATATATATATATATATATATATATATATATATATATATATATATATATAATTTAACCATTAATACAGAAATAAGGATTCAGTGCTAAAATGTGTTAAATACATTGATTTAAAATGCAAATGAATGTATTGACAGGCATATTTTAACCTATTTGCAGATTGTTTGGTAATTATCCGTATTCATCTTCCAATATAAAATTTTTAGGATTTGCTCTTATAGTAATGGTAATGATCAGCTAATGGCAGACGTTGGGGGAATCCTTATTTATAGCTTTCGGAGGTATGTTTATAAAAATGTTATTCATTCATCATCCGACCCCATGTTGCCCCATGAGGAGTGCAGAAGCCCCGGGCTAGGCAAGTTGGTCCGGACATTCAAAGATGAGAGTGACCACCTTCACTTATCCCTAAGTGGCATTAGGTGAGCAATACACCCCAACCATTTCTTGAATATAAACCTACACAGGGTCAATCCGTATGAAGTGCATTAATTACCCACTAACCCACCAGGTGCCAATAATAATAATCATCATCATCATCTAGACCTCTTCCCACTTCAGTATAGGGTGAGGTAGAGTTGAGAGCCAGAAAAAATGACAAAGGGAGAAACTAACCGATGAAAGAAGAAACTAACCAAGCCTGTCCAAATAAATGTGCCAGTCTCGTTCACTCACTTCAAAACCCAGGAGTCCTGACCAAGGTGGGTATAGTCCTGACTTCACCCCACAGTCATAAATACCCACACTTGTGCGTTTCATTGTTACCTGTCAGTGGCAGTCAATCTAAGAACTGTCATTTCACCAGGAAAAACAAGGATGCTAGACCCTTGTTACACACTCCTCTACAAAATTCTAATCATCTGCATTCATCATCAGTTTCCTAGTCTCATTATCTTCCACACCTTGCTTTCTCACACACTCATTTACCACATCTATCCACCTTCTTGGAATACCACACCTCCTCCCACCTTTAAACTTGCTTATACATACTCTTTATGCCAGTCTATTCACACCCATTTACTCCACATAACCATACCATCTAAGCACACTTTCTTTGGTGTCCACAGATTTCCTTCCTTCACATCTTCACAAGTCACATTATTCCTTATTCCATCCACACTCCAAACTTCATACACATTCCTCAACAACCCCAATTCCACCCTTCATAAAGCTTAACTGAAAAGGAAAACACATACCTGTGCAGAAAGGATACAGTATACACAAACCTGAAAGTTGACTAATATATTTATCAATAATATATACACTCAATCATACACTGTATACAGTCCCACAACCATTCATGCTACTGACTTGGGGGCACTGCCAGGATGGTTTGTTACTTTCATATGAATTTATCAATACATAAAATTGGACAAGAGGTCTGCATTTCTCTATCAGTACAATGGATTGCAGACTAGAAGAGAAAAAAGTAAGGACTGTTATATGGGACAGACAGATTAAACATAATTTAGTCCTTTTAAAAATGCTAATTTTATCAAATCTCACAAGCATACAGAATTCACTTTACATTGAAACTTTACCTCCAACTCATTCTCTCCTGTCCTAACTACAACATCAAATGAATTTGTAGTTGGTGTCAACAGACAAGATCTACTGTGTCACTATTCTGGAGCATATGAGCAAACACCCGGCAGTGCCTGTGTAAGTATGAAGTGTTGGGATGGGGGCTGGAAAAAAAGCAATGATATTACCACAAAGCAAACAAGTATATCCTCTTAATGAGACACACTGTAGTTTGGTAGGTCATGATGATTTAAAGTGTAGGTCTTACAGAAGCTGATCCAGAAATTACCTGGAGGTTCACTTGAGGCATTATGTTTACAGTTATATTAATTATCTAGCCTTATTCTTGTCAGATGATTTGCAAGTTTCAATATTTGCCATGATTCAAGTTAGTTGTTGAGAGGCCTCAAGGTGCCTGGTGAAACCCCCTGGATCCACTACTGTTAAAATGTTACTCCATGACATTATGCTTTTATACAAGACAGGCATAATGCAGCATCAATCTTTCACCACTATGTCAGGGATCACGCTGGATAACTGGCATGTGCTCAGCTGCATCACACAAATAAGGCCACATCTCTGAAGCATCAAATACAGTAAGTTCAATGTGCCTGAGAACTGCTTACTTCTGAAATTATACTCTGCCAGGCTGATAATATCCAAATGCTTATGAGGTCATTTTCTACATTACCTACAGACATTAGCACAAAGTATAATCTGACCATAGGCACCATCATCATCTCATCAGCAAGTTACAGATTACAGTCTATTAGATTTCTTGTCATAACCTTTTTCCTGTGGCTATTCTTCCATACAATGGGAAATATATTTCATATGAAGCTCTTACTTACGTAATTGGTCTGTGTATCATGCACACAGAAAATATTCATATAAAGTACTTCCACACTCAACCTAGTACAAAAATTTAATAAAGGGTAGTTAATTCATGCTGGTGCTCTGAGATATGTCCATCATGGGCGGTGCAAGTAATTAGTCCTGATTTTACTTGAAATACAGTATATGAAAATAACTCTTCAGGAACCTTACAGAAACGTATAAACTACAAATTACCACTGCATTATAAAATAAAACACTGGGGACATTTGAATACAATGTAATCTTTAAAAATATTATGGCTATGTAGAAACCTTATCTCACACAAAACTACTGCAAAATTACCTTATATATGAAGCAAAAACAATAAATAAACAAGCTAAACTGAAGGTTACATAAAAAAGTGAGTACAATAATACTTTGCAGCCAAAAGTTCTAAATAAGAGGAGTTTTAACCTTCACTCATGTTGCATTTTTTAGTTTATTCTTACAACTACCAAGCAGTTTTCTTCAACTTAGGAGAGACATTTCACTCTGGAGAGGTTATATACAGTCTTGATAAGCCACTTCACTACTAGAAATCCTTCCTAAGTTGAGACAAAAATTGTCTGGTGGTAAGAGAAGTTTGGATTGAGAGACATAATGAACCAAAATCATGCTAGTCCCAAATATTGAGACTACAAGTGGCAATACTCTACACCAAGCACAACCCTTGCTTGAGGCATTGCATGTTACTAGGGCAGAACTGATGAAGTCCACACTTTATCCAATGGCACAAACCACTAGACCATAGTAAAGAAAACTAATACCTTAATTTTACCATCACCAATGCTGACAAATAATCAGGTAGAAAACTAGACAAGTATATAACTCTTACAATTCTAACACATTCTTTTATCTGATTTTGTAATTAGAATTCCATTGTGAATTAAACACGGCAATGAAATATACTGATACTATTTAAATTCAGCATCAACATTTTATGAACCTTCATTAAGGTAATGAATATAACAATAACTCACAATAACAACAATATGAAACTCCTAGTCTAGTATTCAGTTTGCCACAGAATGACTTCATTTAAATCAAACATTCATTCATCACTTCAACATTTACAATTATAGATACGAGGCACAATCCAACTAAGCGACTAGAAACAGATACAGTAAAATAAAAACGTAACAGTGTCATATTCCTAATTCTTGGCCACTGTAAACTGGCTGACCAAACACTACTGCCTTACAGTTCCTGCATCCAAAGCTCTCATGAACCAACCATGTTAGTGATGTTGTCAACTGTCCATTTAGTCTACTACCAAAGACCATAGCTATAATGATCAATCCCATATTACTCCTTCTTAGGTGTAGGGTCCTAAAGCTTGCCTACCATTGTCCAGTGCACTTAAGGGGAAATGACCAACCTTCTTTTCTTGATGGTATTACATGAATGAAAAACCTCCAGTCACCTCTTGGGAACTGAAACTATGTAGACTATCACTCCAACTGGGGCATTCTAATCATGATATCTAATAACTGTAACATGAGCATTCTGATTACCAGTGGTATAACGTGTTGATTTTTTATCCTATCTCAAAATGACACATTATGCTAATACTGAAAACAACCAATGCAATGTGCCTTCAAGTACTCTGAAATTATTCATTTCTTCAACAAGTTCTCTGCTGAGTTTTCACTGTAATTCTGGACATGAGGTTCATAATAATGGACACTGGCTGTTCTGTAATTCTGGATATGAGGTTCATAATAATGGACATTGGCTGTTCTGTAATTCTGGATATGAGGTTCATAATAATGGACATTGGCAGTTCAACACAAAAACTGTACCAATGCATGATAGTTCTTGATAAGCCATAAAACTAACAACAGAGTGTTCTATATACTGGAAGATCCAAAGCTGTATTAGGGCACTAAAGCATTCAGTGATGACATAACACTACTACTTGAGACGAACATTTGTATTCAGAAAAGTGTGAAAGTTTTGAAAGCTGGATGAATTTACATAAACATCATTAGAGTTATATATTTTGCACAGTCCTCTCTTACATGAAGCACAAGAAGTACTTTTAAAATATTCTGATCATCCTTAAAAAAAAAAAAAAAAAAAGTAGTTTTATATCTGGCAAAGCTCTAAGTACTTGATAACCTACGTGCATTGTCAGTCTGTTGCTCAGTAACAACAAGGCATATAAAACTGGAGACTACTTACTGATAAATATAAATACTGTCTGGACTGGATTATAATATCACTATGAACAATTGTGCAAGTAACTACATTTCTGTCTTGAGTACAATAAAGAATCATATTTAAAATGAACAAATATGCCTTAGGGTAATGTTTCCATAAATAACGAACAAAAACACCTAGTAAGTTCCATCAGGATTTTTATGTCAAGCTATTAGATCTTAAAAAACAGCAAGGACTACTAAAACATGCATGATATGAACCAAGCCCAATTCAATCAAAACTTTCCTGTTAACTTTCAGTATTATAAAGGTAATAATGATACAATTAGTCTTCACACTGAGTGATATGAATGCTTACAATAATATCTGTCAATTACTAATGCTTAAGACAGAAATAAAGGCCAGAGCTGTTTCAAGTATTAAAGTTCTACTTTCATACACGAATAATCAGAAAATTAATTTCAACACAAAACTTCATAATTATGTAAAGTACAATGCCTTTCAGCTTGTACTATACTTATAAATTAATAAGCAGTGGTGAAAAAATACAGTATAATAATGCTTTGGTGAAGATACCAATAAAAACATCTACTATTGGTAACTAATACCAACAGAAGAAATTAACATCATACACAACATGATCATTTAAAATCAGACAGCACAAAATAAGCAACTAATAACATTCAGTTCTTTTTGATGTTTTAATCATTCGAGCATTAGCGAGGGTACCCTTCCTCATCTTACTTCATTCCGAGTCAAAAGTGATAGTCAAAGAAATATAAATTTCATATTAATAGCTCAGGATCTCAACTTCATATCAACAATAGTAATACTGTTGTACACACAACAACAGTGGCATATTGTAACATCAGTAAAATACAAAGGCAACAGACTGGACTATGCTGTGGCTGTACTATCTGAGGTGCATTTTCTTTGTTCCAAGTTTGGCCCCCTAATCTATGTACTGCATGCAGATGTGCCTCCCAGCTCCTGAAATCAAACTATCCTTAACGAAAGCAAGGTGCAATGCCTAGTGTAAGCCAAAACATTTTAGTCTCTTTCTTTGAATAATGTGATATGGCATCATGCTCTAAAATATTTCAACATTCTTCAAGATATCATTAAACAGGAAGATGCAACATGCAATATTAAAAATTTCAGAAGTAAATGTCAAGTACTGTATATACTAAGTTCAATTTACAAACCTGAAAACAATTTGTTGAATTCAATTTTAGATGTAAATTAATTCAATGACAATAATGTTGCATTATCACTATATAAGTTCCATACAATGTACCGTAATACTGACAGCTTCATTTTTTTAATGAATTACTGTACAGTACACATCAGTAAATTAGCTACAATTTCATTCTGCCGATAATAATATCAAAGATGCAAACTTTTTCCACTCTTAATCACTCTGCTACCTGCCCTTGAATTACATGTTAAGGAAGATTAAACTGAGTTAAGCAGGACTGAACTAGATAATGGATTGTGGTATGCTACATGTCTGGTTACATTAGATGAACAGTGTACAGTTGCTTAAATATTATGAATACTTGTTGACATGTATCTGGTGGTAATTTTAACTATCCACATCCCTGAACATAATCGTCACTCAACATTACTCTCCAACACAGGGCACACATCCTTGCTGAGAGCCTCTCACACATTCAAATCACTCTAACTCCTTCACGACGATGTCTTCTTCACTTTATTTTTGCTACCATGATTTTATTCATCTTCAGAGAGCACTCTACTAGTGAAAATGTTTCTCATAAGCTAAATAAAATCGTATGGAGGTGGAAATAATAAAATGCTTAGTACATCATCATAGTGAAGGTGCTAACCTCAAGGCAGGTAAGCACAACAAGAACTTATAACTACAATGTAATGAAAAGTCATCTGTCTATAAAATTCAACCGGAGCACTTTGATAATCTAACACTATATATATAATATATATATATATATATTTATACCAGCATTCCTTGACAGGGTTTGAGATAGCCAACTCTTAATTATTAAACATGCAATATGCATGTGGGTTTATATATCTGTGCTGATGCATATTCATCTCAGACAAATAACTATATGCACCAAAACTGGTTAATAAATATGACCAGACAACACAATAATGCTATCCTATGGAATTGGCTGCAAGTAGGGGGGAAAAAAATACACACAATAACAGTAAACAAAACAAAGAAAGATAAGGGTCACTCTGTCAAGGAATCCTAAAATCACAGAAATATTTTGAAACTACAAATATTAATATTTCTTTTCTTCACTGAAAATATTAAAAAAGAATAACACAAGGCTGGAAAACTTAAAACATCAGTAACTTTTATAAACTCTTTACTGGGGCTTGCAGTACTAGCCTGTTTTTGGTTATCTAGATTAACTCCTTTAAATGGGCGATGTACTTAATATTCTATTACCACTATCACCAGATTACTTTATCCAGGTCTGGAAACCCTTTACGAACTGAGGTCAGATAAAGCCATCTTGACCTTTCATTACTAGAGGACTGTTGTACACTAAATATCATTAACTGGTGGTACCAAGAACAAAATAAGAAAATACATCATGGGATTGAATGGCTTAACTAGCATTAAGATATTTCTGATGATGTATGCAAAGGGTGTCATGATGAGGACTCTTGCATATTTAAAATGATCACTGGTTAACACTGCACAATACAAGTGAAGCATTGTGATTGCTTTTACTTTCAGGAAGTGAAAAATTTTATATGGCAAATTCATCAATAATCTCTGTTTAAACATGTGTCTTCTTTGTGGTGTGTGGAATATTCATTTCAACAATTCAAACAGTTTTTGTCTAGCATAACTCATGTAGACTTTACAGCACAATCTAACTGATGAAAATATTCTCAGAAACATTCCTGGGTGGCACAGATGATCTTCCTTTCAAACTATGATCTAGTGATCAGGAAAGCAGTATTTGAAGAGATAAAGGCACGCAATGTCATAGATGATGAAAAACCTATTCAGTAAAAGAGCCATCTAATTCATCAGTAAGACATACAAAAAGAAGACAGCGAGTATTTATAATGATTATATCAGCTGCAACAGGACACATCAGCATCACTTTTCGCCAATCAAGCAAACATTAATACTGAACTGCAGCTGCAAACTTGCTATGTGTGAACTGTGGTGAAAGTCAAGAGACCATGAATCACTTACAAGCAGCCCAGCCCTTGGGAGGGAAAAAATAAAAATGTATATAGATATATCAATCAGCAACTCTCTGATCCTGGAACCTCAAGCTTCCTGTAACACCCTTCGAGAAGTAGCTGTCACAGTGGGTGGAATGCCACTGACAACTTTTTTTTTTTTTTTTTTTTTTTTAGGCATTTTTATTTGGTTGGCTAGCCCTGCTCTCCTAGCTACCTAGGCACTCAAAAGACTATGTTTTCCTAAGTGTCTAAAGTTATTATTCACCAAGAGCCTGAGTCCTATAAGAGCTCATGAACTCCATCCCTGCTAATGATATCTCACTGACTGAAAAACATACTTATTTATAATTATTTACATATTAATAACTCGTTCACCAAATACTCAACCCTTTTAGCTGCTAATTTTATTAGCTAATTACAGAGTACTTATATATTCACAATAATCTCTCATAAATAACAATCTACATACAATATATGTTACTGTGGACTGCAGCTGGATGCCTCACTCAAGATAATTTGGTAAGAACTCCAGACAAAATTTCAGTGAGTCAATGGACACTAACTCTGCACAGTTATGACCAATGTTGCACTACCCATTCCAAAATCAATACGAAGAGGCATTGAGGATTTTCATACTGATATAATTTCTGGCAATGATACACAACATGAGGACTACATTAAAATACAAGGAGAAGGCTACAATGCACTTCTTCCTGTATCTCACTAATAATATTAAGGTCGTTCATAACAGGTGTGTCAAGATACTGTAGTTTCCATCAGAGATTGAGTCTACTGTTACTTCTCCTGGTGCAAACTTATAAATGCTAAGTTGTGAACTAAAATTTCTGATCTCGACTGTATATATATATATATATATATATATATATATATATATATATATATATATATATACACATATATATATATATATATATATATATATATATATATATATATATATGTATATATATATATGTACATATACATATATATATATATATATATATATATATATATATATATATATATATATATATATATATTTGGTCTTCAGTATTAGCTTACATTCATGCATTTTAAATCTGGGTTCTCAACTTTAATGAAGTAAATGAGGGAAATGTGGAGAGAGAGAGAGAAAGAGAGAGAGAGAGAGAGAGAGAGAGAGAGAGATTTAAACATACGAAAGTTTAAGAAATTAGGGGAGTGCCTTCATGATTATCTATACTGAGAGGTACTGGACTTTATAAATGACTTACCAACCTCCTTCAAATGTATGATGTGTACGAATCCCCACTTTACACAGATGAGAATCAATCATAACTTCTTGAAAAAATGAAAGGCCTCCAAACTAAGTTCCTGAAAGTCAAACACTATAAAAGATTCAAAGACAAAAGAAGACATGTATCAACAAAAGCCAAACCGATCCAGATGTTCAGATTCACTCTCACTGTAGACTCTGATTTTCTGAAGATATTCTCAAGAGAAGTGATTCACAAAAATGCCGCAATTACAAATCATTCATACAATGCATGTTAGGAAACTTCTAAACCTACAATAAAAGCAGTGAGGCAATATTTTACATCTCACATGCTCAAATTTTCACCCCTCCCCCTCCTTTTTTCTCACAGATACTCATGTGCATAAATCTGATATAAACTGGACAAGACCTGGAGTGTGAAATAACCTTTTCTCCTAGGGTTCAGAGTACTCCCACCAGTCTTTATCGTACCCTTCGTGAACATGCTCTAACAGCTTTCTTCGTCTCTGGTCACAGTACCTGGGGAAAAAAAAAAAAAAAATGTCAAGATGTATGCCTTTAGTCACTCTTTTCTTATGATATCCATTACCCTGATGACTTGCTGATTGCAGAGCATAAAAAGGATGTAGAGGAAAGCTTTAGGAAATGGACAGAAGGAATGGGGAACATGGGTTTGAGAGTCAATGACTTTAATGACTTAGAGCAGCTTGTACTTCATTGTACTCTTATCCCTGACAGCCTTGTAGAGAGTTCCAACATACATGTGTATCCCAGTTTAACGATGCAATTGGTTAGGTAAAAACCTATTGTTAGGCGGGGTATCGTATATCGGGGTAATTTTAACATGTAAAGTAATGGGATGCGTTTTTCAGCCTTGGGTTTCCCCCCCAACCAAGTCCTAAACCCACCCAAATGAGCCCAAAAACAAGTTTAAAGCCAATCTAAATGGCCTAACAGCTACAAAAGAAGCTAACCTAAGCCTAACACCTGTAAATAACTCACTAAAACCAACAAATCTGAAAATCATCAAATATGACTGGAAAAAATAAACTTAGTAAACTGTACCCCAAAATGACAATATTCACTCCACCTACGGCTAAAACACATTAATTTAAGTCTAAAAACTGTTTATAAATCAACCTAAACATACAATTTTAGTCTAAAATATCAAAATTGGTAAAAAATATTAAAACCCATCGTTAAACCGGGGTATGGCCATCGTTTGGCAGGATATGGTGGTATTTCTACCCCCATCATTAAGCCGGGGTATCACATCTAGGGGTATCACATATTGGGGTATTACTGTATTTGACCTCTTCCTTACAACTAAACCTCCTGCTTATGCTGTTAAACTGTTCTCTCAGTTGAGGTCCTGTAATCATAACCTTATCACCTTACGGTTTCTACCCTTCTAACTGTGCCTTCAATTATAGCTTCCTTTCTGGTCGTTTTATAGCCAGTGCTGTAGATGGCCACTGTTCTTCTCCTAGAGCTATCAATAGTGGTATTCCTCAGGGTTCTGTCCTATCACCAACTCTCTTCTTTCTATTCATCAATGACCTAAGCTGTACATCTAACCCTATCCACTCATACGCTAATGATTCCACCCTTCACCTTTCCATTCACGTCCCACAGTATGCACCTCAGCAGTTACAACAAACAAGAGATGAGGCTATGGTGCACCTAATGTCTGACTTGGTTTATATCTCTGATTGGGGTGAAAGTAATCTCATTGTTTTTAATGCTTAAAAACCTCAGTTCTTACATCTTTCAACTCATCAAAATCTTATGCAGGAGCATCCTCTAATTTTTAACAATATCCAACTCAATCCCGCATCATCTTTAAACATACTTGGGGTTTCATTCTCTCAGGATTTATCTTGCAAAGATCATATTACCTCACTTGTAAAATCTGCTTGTAAGTGATTAGGTATGCTAAGCCAACTCCATGCCTTCTTTACCCTGCACAGCTGTTGACTTTATACTGTACACGGCTTTTATTCACCTGTGTGGAGTACAACTCTCATGTGTGGACTGGGGAGGTTCCCCACATACAGCTCTTCTCAGAAAGATGGAGTCAAAGACTTCTCGTTTCAATAACTGTTCTCCCCTTACTGTCTCTTCGAGGCACTGTTGCATCTTTATCTCGTTTTCTATCACTACTTCAATGGTAACTGCTACTCTGAACTGTATGCTTACATCCCTCCACCACTACAGCAGGTGTGTAGCACCCAACTAACAACAAATTCTCATCCCTTTTCTGTCCAACTCACCAATGCAAGAGTTAACTGTTACTCCCAGTCTTTCATGTATGCAACAGGTCAGTCCTGAAACTGTCTTCCTTTATCTGTATTTCCTACTGTCAATGACCTACAGTCTTTCAAACGCAGTGTGTCCATCCATCTTGAAATGAACAGATCTTGAAGTAGGCTCTCCATTATATTGTTTTTGTTTTTTTCTTGGAAGGAACAATCTTACAGACTTCTGGCCTTTGGTTCCTTCTTCTAAAAAAGTACCTAGGAGTGGTGGTGGCAGAACTGTCATAGCAGAGGGAGTGTGGTCATGTGCAGTTTGCCACAAGAATGTGGGAAGTAACTCCATCCTGCGCATTCTTTGTGACAGGAGGATATATAAGAGAGGTAATGGTATTAGAGGCAGGCTGCTGCAAAATAATGTTGATTTCATGTGTGCGGTGTGTCAGGGAAGAGCACGTAGACACTGCCAGGCGTGAAAGAATTGATTATGCCGGGCAGTCCCTTCAATGTGTGGAGGTGTTTTGTTATTTGGGGGACATGCTATGTGCTGGAGGTAAGAAGTGATTGGAGGAAGTTCAGGGAACTGTCATCTCTCTTAACACTGAGAGGGCTCTCCCTCCATGCAAAGGAATCTTAGAAGTGTAATGCTGTATGGCAGGGAGACCTGGGCAGTAAAGTAAGGGGATATTCACAGCTCAAATGTAAAGAACTGATAATGATTAGATGGATGCATAATGCATCCTTGAATGCAAGGCCTGGGGAGGCTAGGACTATGAGTGAAGGGGTGAGAGGAAGGATGGAATTTGAATGTATTGGTGTTGTGATGCAGAGGGGTAGACTAATATGGTTTGGGCATGATGAAAGGATGGAGGATGACAACTGGGTGCAGAGGATGAGAGGTGTGAACATCAAGAGGAGGGCTGTGAGAGACAGACCAAAAAAGACTTGGGATGAGGTCATAGAGTGTGACCTCAGGGATAAGGGACTGAACAAAGAGGCTACCAGAGACCGAGCAGCATGGAAAGCAGCAATTAGGTGACCAAGGCTGATGCATGCAAGCACACTGGAGCCTTTAAAAAAGATATCAGTTTTTAATATATTACCATTTCCGTCCAAAGGTAAATGCACGACCATGAAAATGAATGCAGTCTTGACTATTAATCTGCCGGTACAGTGTGTCACCTGACAATGTAACCAAGTTATTTTTAACCATGCACCATATATGAGAGGAAGAGTTTCCTGATACTGATGATGTATCACCAATATCTGCTGCTGCTGCTGTTGTTCATCAGCCGTATGACTGGCCAAGCACACTCATCAACCACAGGCAGCCAACTACCCCTGCAGGGTTGTCCCATGCAGTGAACTGATGTTCCCTTGCAGCTGACAGTGCCTCACCAAAGCAAGGTGCAGGGAGTAATGTGGAGCTTTGGTTCCTGAATGGATGCAATATTAGCATCACTCCACCCAGTTAACAATGGTACCAAAGCAGGCTCCACTTCGCCCCATTTTTGTTTATATGGTTACCACCCAGTGTGATAAATGGTTTCCTGGGTTACAGGAAACCATTACGCCTGTCACTCAGTGTACAGCCACCTAGAGTGGGAAGAAGAGTTATAAAAGAAACCGAAGAAAATGGAGAAAGAGAAAGGGAGGAGGGCACACACAGAGAAAGACAGAAATGGGAAGGAAGAAGTAGGCAGCACTACCTCATGTGAGTGGATAATAGCCACCACTACCTACCACCTCACCCATGACAGTATTATTGCAAGTGACAGTGCATAAGTGTGGGCAGGTTCCTAATTTCTCACAGTAATTTCTGAAGCCTGTCATGATGGCAGAAACATATCAGACCTTTCTAAAATGTTGCTGACTACATACCGTACTGTGGGATGCAGGATGAACACAACTAACAACCACAGATGATCCATAAATTAGTAAAGAATTGGGGCTTCCTTACAGTTTGTATACTTTAGTCTGTAACTACACAGTAACCCAATTACCGTGACCGTCATAATTCAAGCTGTGTCGGACAATGAATTTTTCAGATAATGCTGTATTACCCAGCCAACCCCTCTATGGGGGGTATAACCCCCACACAAGCCCTATACTGTCCTATGCAACTATCCGAACATAGAAAACATAACCCAATATAGTTTTCGTGACAAAAAGTCATGGTACACCATATTATAAAGTATTACTGCACTGTACAGACAGTATATTAAATGTACAGTAAATCATGGTAGCTATATATATACATATATATATAGCTACATATATACAGTATATATATATATATATATATATATATATACTGTATATATATACAGTAGGCCCTTGCAACTAGCAATCTTAAGAGACTGATGAAACCTCGCTAGTCATGAAACCACTATTTTGGAAGCAAACTTTAAATAGTGAAATATAAAAATAGGCTGGAACATTTAGAAAGTTCAACTCTTTTTCCATGTTTGTCTACTTGTATCCACTAACTAGTCACATTTTTATATATTTATTACAATTAATAAGACAAAGCAACAAAAAGTCACCTTCAATGCTCAGAATGCAATTTATTGAAAGAAAAAGTTGGGAGTTGGGAGTTTGCATGCTTACTGGGAGTAAATGCCACCACCACCATCGCCACCTTCCTCTCCACTATTGCCACCCTCTCGAGCACCAGCTTTTCTCTGTATCTCCTGTAGTATCTCATCATCACTTTCAAACCCTTCATAGTTGGTAAGTTCCATGGGGCTAAATGGGACAACATCATTTGGTCCTTCATCTTCGTAGATTGCGCTGATAGCTTGTCTCACAGCTTCACGTTCCTCATTTTCTCTATGAAAATAGCAAGAATTGGGCAAGGTCGCACTTGCATAGTGATGGACAGGACAACAGTGAATCGAAACACGCCATATGACTTGCTCGCATGGTGCAGCTCACTCGCTAGACGAGACTCGCTTGCTAGGAAAACGAGTTGAAATGTGCCTCGTGGCCCGCTAATTAGACGACGATTGGCATGGAGTTGTTAGTTTTGAGGTTTTTGTCGCTAGTTATGAAGCTGAAGACAGTTTCTATCCTATCGCTAGACTTAAAATCACTAGTCAAAAAAACGTTATTTGCGGGGCCCTACTGTATATATATACAAAAGACATGTAGTAGGACAATAAATGCGACATACAGTAAGGTACATTCGTTTCATTTTTGAAGACTCCAACTTGCTTGCATGCATCTTCCTTGGTCACCTAATGGCGGCTCTCCACGCTGCTCGATTGCTGGCAGCCTCCCTGTTCAGGCCCTTAACCCTGAGGTCACACTTAATGACCTCGTCCCATGTCTTATTTGGTCTACCCCTCACACCCCTACCCCTAATATTAACACTTCTCATTTCCTACACCCAATTATCATCCCCCATCCTCTGCACTTGCCCAACCACCTCAATCTCTCTCTCCTCATCACAACACCAATGCACTCCAGTCCCATCCTATCTCTCAACTCTTTCATCGTAAACCTAGCCTCTCCAGGCCTTGCACCCAGGGACCTACAACACATCCACCTAATCAATGTCATTTCTGGACATCTGAACCTGCGAATATCCTCTTCCTTTACTGCCCAGGTCCCACTACCTTACAGCATTACACTCCTAACACATGCTGCATACAAAGATCACTAAGCACGTAGGGAGAGCCCTCTCAATGTCACGAGAGGCAACAGTTCCCTGAACTTCTTCCAACCACTCCTTTCCCTGGCCACAGAGCTAGCTCCAGCCCCACCTCCAGCACATAACATGTCTCCCAAATAATAAAACTCTTCCACACACTCAAAAGACTCACCAGCAAGTTCAATCCTTTCACGCCTGACAATCTCCACCTGCTCTCCCTGAAACATGGCATACATAAAATCAGCATTATCTCACAGTCTACCTCTAATACCACTACAACTCTTATGCACCCACTTATCACAAACACTGCACAAGATGGAATTATCTCCGACGCCCTTGTGGCAAATTACACAAGGTCACTCTCCCTCTTCTTTGACAGTACCGCCACCAACCCTAGATATCATCACGTCTGTTTTATCTGCATTTACTCTTAAGCCCTTGTGCCCCATACCATCTCTCCACTTCTTAAATCTTTCCTCCGCCTCCCTTTCATTCTCTGCAATCAACACCAAATCATCAGCATACAACAACTCCCACGGGAGTCCATTTCTGAAGTCATGTGAGAGGGATTCAAGTACCATGATAAACAAGAGGGGACTTATAACTGACCCCTCATGTACACCAACATTCACAGAAAACTCATCACTCAAATCTCCATTCACTCTTACCTGGGTGCAAGCACCCACATACATGGCCATAACCACCCTAACCAGCCACTCCATGATCTGAAGCTTTCTCATTGCCCACTTCACCACCTCACTAGGGACTCTGTCAAACACCTTCTCTAAATCAACAAAAACAAAGTACAGTTCCCTTTTCTTTCCTATATATTCCTATATATTCTGCACTAAAATATACAGCTACTGAATACTGTACTTACCACACTGAAGTACAGAAGAATATTTTGTTGATTATTTCTATGTGGTTAGAGGCACAGAGATGCCATAGTGGGTTACCATGCAAATCACTGATTAGCCTTTGTTGAATCACCTGATTATCCCTCAGGTTCTTCTTGAGGAAAAGGATATTTCTTGTTCATTTGGTAGAAGGGGGAGCCATACAGTACACATACATATGCCAGCACAAGGGCAAGCAAAATATGACTATGCAAAAGCTCTTATTTAGCTACACAGAAGGCACAAATTCAATTACAAACTTAGCACAAACCTGCACTGGACAGCTTACAGTGTGAAAATGAGTCAGCGCAGGCAGAGTGGATTTTGTTTTGATGGGCACTGTGGGTGGCAGAGAGCAGCAGGCAGTGTGAAAAATACAGTTTCCTTGTGCGAGGGGTTTAATGCCATAAAAAGTGAATGTTTTAATCCCGCCATAATTTTTTTGCTTTTTTGGACAATGATGGGTAATGAGTGTTGGATAATTGAAGGATTACTGTATATGTCTACAAAAATCAACATAAATACAAAAATACACTCACCTGTATTTATCTTGAACCTTCTGTTTAATGTCTGCCAAGTTTTCCTGGGTGATGTCTCGTTCCAAGTATTCACTTAAAGTTTCTGTCGCACTCTCAACATCTTTCTGGTTGTCTTCAAATATTACGGACTGATTATTCTTTCGGAGATAATACGCGAACACATAAGTGAACATAAGTGTCTGCCTGCACTCACACAGTATGTCCACAGCCTTCTTGAGGAACTGAACCTGCAACATACAAAATATATGGTAATTTATAAAAATGCAAAAACATTTTCAAGTTCTACTATGCTCATATGATCTCAGATATAACAAGATGTTATAGTCAACTCCTTGAACCCTTTCATACTATCTATCCATCTACCTATAGCCAGATGCCTTGATCTCATAAGGGATGGCCAAGTCACTCTGTCCCCTGCCATTTCACTGCCCTCCCCCCAGTTCACACCCCACTCTCTCATGTACCTCTCCATTCCATCGCTCCATCTCATCCTCAGTCTCCCCCATCCAACTCACTCCCATACACTCTCCTCATTAGTATCTCGCTCTCCATCCTCTCCACGTGGCCAAACCACCTCAATGTATTTCTCCTAAACTTACTACCACATCTACATCCACACCACAATGCTCCTTCACATCCTCATCTGTCAATCTATCTCTCCATGTAACTCCACATGCTCCTCTCAAATAACACATTTACACTGGTCTCACTCTTGACTGGTGTCCTTCCAACAAGGTCCAAGCTTTGCGTCCATTCCTTTAGAGATCAGGGCTCTTGTTTGGCGAGCCACAGCTCGCAAATGCGAGAATTTTTTCCCTTCGGCGAACAAATATTACATGCAAGTAGCCTTTTGGCGAGGAGAAAATCCATCCACTTCAAAACCCAGTAAACTACAGAATAAGTAAATCTCAATTAAATGGTCGATTATTAAGTCCTTCCTTGTTGCCACTGTGAATGTTTAAAACCTCATTATCTGATTCTAATCATCACAATGTGTAAATAAATAAATATATTTATTGCTCGTATGTGTGCAACACATGCTTTAGGAAAAGAGACAGTAGGTTAATTACGTATGAGTCTGGGGGAAATAGCAATCAGACAGATTATTTTCTGGTTAGGAGACCCGATAGGAGGTTAGTGAGGGATGTTAAAGTTGTAGGAAGCGAGGAGTGTGTGCAGCAGCACAAACTATTGATTTGTGATATGGTGTTTAAAAAGAACAAGTGATGAAAAAGAGGACTTATGTACCTAGAAGGAAAATATGGAAGCTGAAAAACCAAGTAGTAAGGGATGCCTTCTACAGCGAGTTGAGGAGAGTGGTGGCTGAACAGGGAGCTGTAGACAGAGGCGTTAATGAACAGTACAGAGCCCTCAATAACAATTTCTTGAGAGTTACTGATGTAACATGCGGTTGGACAAGAGGACCACCAAGATATAAAGTAACTTGGTGGTGGGATGAGGGTGTAGAAGCTGCAGTAAGGAGAAAAGATGGCTTTTCCGGGAATGGAAGAAGGGTGGGAGCAAAGAGGAATATTTGGCTGCCAAGCGTATGGCTAGAAGAGAGGTATACAGGGCAAAGTCTGAGTCACAGAGACTATTACTTGATAACCTAAATCATGGGGAAAGGAAAAATATATTTAGGATGGCAGGTCAAGTGAAGAGGGATAATCGGGATATTATAGGTGAGCAGTGTGTGAAGAATGATCAAGGAAGGGTAGTGGTGAACAGTGAGGATATTAAAGATGCATGGAGAGAGCATTATAACAGGTTGTTGAATGAGGAGTTTGACTGGGACAGGGAAGGTTTGGAGCCAGCAGATCCAGCGTCTGGCCCTTGGCCTTTGATTGATACTGCTACTGTGAGTGAGGCAATAGGCAGGATGAGGGTGGGGAAGGCAGCAGGTGTGTCTGGGTTGACTGCCGAAATGTTGAAGGCCTCAGACGATATAGGGGTGAGTTTAGTCACTGACCTGATTAATAGGATTATTTATGAGTGTGTTGTTCCAGATGATTGCCTGAAGAGTGTAATTGTAAATGTGTATAAAGGGAAGGGTGATACCCTGGAAAAAGGAAATTATAGAGGCATAAAGCTTTTAGATCAGATAATGAAGGTAATGGAGAGAGTTTTAGAAAGTATGATTAGAGAAAGAGTGCATATTGATGAGATGCAGTTTGGGTTTATGCCAGGTAGGGGGACCACTGATGCTATATTCATTGTTCGACAGCTTCAGGAAAAATATATTGGTAGGAGAAGGGATCTTTATTTTGTTTTTGTTGATTTGGAAAAGGCCTTTGACAGAGTCCCTAGAGAGGTGGTGAAGTCGGCAATGAGAAAGCTTGGCTTGGAGGAGTGGCTGGTTAGGGTGGTTATGGCTATGTATGTGGGTGCTCACACCCAGGTAAGAGTGAATGGAGATTTGAGTGATGAGTTTTCTGTGAATGTTGGTGTGCATCAGGGGTCAGTCTTGAGTCCCATGTTGTTTATCATGGTACTTGAAGCCCTTTCACATGACTTTAGAAACGGACTCCCGTGGGAGTTGTTGTATGCTGATGATTTGGTGTTGATTGCAGAGAACATAAGGGAGGCGGAGGAAAGGTTTAGGAAGTGGAGAGATGGTATGGGGCACAAGGGTTTAAGGGTATATGCAGATAAAACAAAAGTGATGATATCTAGGGTTGGTGGTGGTACTGTCAAAGACGAGAGAGAGTGGCCATGTGCAGTTTGCCACAAGGGCGTGGGAAGTAATTCCATCTTGTGCGGTGTGTGTGATAAATGGGTGCATAAGAGATGTAGTGGTATCAGAGGTAGACTGCGAGATAATGCTGATTTTATGTGTACAGCGTGTCGGGGTGAGCAGGTGAAGATTGTCAGCCGTGAAAGGATTGAACTTGCTGGTGAATATCTTGAGTGTGTGGAAGAGTTTTGTTATTTGGGAGACATATTGTGTGCTGGAGGTGGAGCTAGAGCTAGCTCTGTGGCTAGGGTGAGAAGTGGTTGGAAGAAGTTCAGGGAGCTCTTGCCTTTCCTGACATTGAGAGGACTCTCCCTACGTGCTAAGGGGTCTTTGTATGCAGCATGTGTTAGGAGTGTAATGCTGTATTGTAGTGAGACCTGGGCAGTGAAGGAGAAAGATATTCGCCGGCTCAGACGTACAAAAATGACAATGATTAGGTGGATGTGCAGTGCGTCCCTGCGTCCAAGGCCTGGAGGGGCTGGGTTTACGATGGAAGAACCGAGAGGTAGGATGGGACTGGAGTATATTGGTGTTGTGATGAGGAGAGGTAGACTGAGATGGTTTGGACATGTGGAGAGGATGGGGGATGATAATTGGGTGAGGAAGGTGAGAAGTGTTAATATTGAGGGTGGGGTTATGAGGGGTAGACCAAGAAAGACATGGGACGAGGTCATTAAGTGTGACCTCAGGGTTAAGGGACTGAACAAGGAGGCTGCAATGGATCGTGCAGCGTGGAGAGCCGCCATTAGGTAACCAAGGCCGACACATGCAAGCATGTTGGAGCCTTTAAAAACGAAACGAAATGAAAATATTTCGGCTCGTAGTCAGTTTGGCTACTAAAAATTTATTTGGCTCGTAAATCTGAAACCTTAGGAGCCAAATGGCTCACAACCATTGGCAGTTAGCAAGAGCCCTGGAGATGGTATTACAATACTATCATTCAGTGACTTTTTTACTTCCAAGCTCACTTCCCCCTTTCTTATCATTGCTTTCAAAGACCCTGCAACCTTTCTTCCTTGTTGTACCCTTTCAAGCACTTCATCCTCCAAACTTCCATCCTTACTCATCACACTACCCAAGTACGCAAATCTACTCACATTTTCCATTTCCTCACCATCCAACCTCACTGTGCACTCAGTGACTTGATTTCTCTCAAAGACCACAACTTTAATCTTCCCTACATTCACCTTTACATTTGGTTTCTTACACACTCTCCCAAACTCATTCACCAAGCCTTGCAGTTCCCCTTCATCTTCACTTAACAACACAGTATCACCAGCAAACATCCCAGTAATTATTTTGGAAGGAAAATTTAAATACAAGATTAAACTGCATGGTGAATACAGTACAGTATTTTCCTTTCCCGGGCACTTCCCATTCCCCAAGAATCTGTTTTACTGGCATAAAGCATCCATCACTGACTTTCTAAATGTTTGCAATTAAAGTACAAGTACATCACTGATTTTCTAGCACCCTTGGTTCCTGAGCCTTGTTGAATGAATTGTTTTGCCAGACTAATAGAGGTCATATATAATAATTCAACAATACACCTCTCACCCACTACCCTTCAGTAACATCAAACTCAATTCTAGTTTAAGTTCTTTATTGACCAATTGATCCTGGTTTATTATCACGTTACCCAACAAGTTCACTCCATCACTCTGACCCTGTCAAAACGATTCCACCATCACTCGATCACACATAGTACTCTTACCATCCAATGGTCATTTGCTTCTTCGAATCATTGTCTGCATAGAGTTTAAATATTTTTTTTCCTTTGCTTCTTTATATCATAAACAGTTGACCAACCATTACCATATGGGTCACACAACTTCAGCATGGAAACATAATGGTCCAGTTTTTTCAAAAGTTCTACCTTCTTGTGTGTGTTTTTTTTTAACATACAAAAAAAAGTCCTACTGCATTAACTCCCCCCAAAACAGCTGTTAAAACACCATTCTGACCTGTTGGGTGAGTGAAAATGTATGCGAAGAAATAGGCAACCAGTGCAGTAGGTCATTGGGTAGCTATGTATTGGTTATTATGGTAATGGTGTGCCTTACAGCAACTGGCTTACATGTGCAAACAACCCCGAAATGTAATAACGCTTTATGCACTCCATACTTGCTTAAACTGCTTCAGTAGATACAGTACCAGTGATGGAAATATGCTTTTGATCTGATTGTGGTGGTACAATACTTCAGAATAAACTCAAGTGGTGATACAGTATAGTATGGAGGGGTAAACTTAACTAACAGAATGATAAATGTTGAGAAGCGTCATTTTCAGAAGAACAGATATTGACAGCTAGGAACGGTTAATTGTGAGAGTTTCATATTCATAGACAAAATACAATGACAACAATGCAGGCTCAAATAGTTAGGAGAAATATGAGTGAAAAGGGTCTCCTGGTTCATGTGCGAGAGTAGCAAACTCAGTGTAAATACTGTACTGTTGAACCAGTCCCTCCTGTCTTTTTGGGGATTATTATCTGAGTACAGTATCAGGCAAAGAAGTGTGTGGAAACTTTTAGGGGATGAACCAATTAACATTTATTCCCATTAATTGCTTTATTTGGTTTATGAGTTTGGCAGACCAATTAACCTGAGAATTGCGAGTTACATCAAGAAACCCCAGTGTCTGACTGCTACTTACATCATGAAAGTTGAACCATAAATCAAAGTCTCTGCGCTTTGTTTTGACGTGAATTGTGGTCAGCTGTTCATTTGTAAGTCAAATGGAGGCATCTAATTTACCTTATCATACAATAATGTACCTTCTTTCATCTCATAACCCTAAAATCAGTTTCCAATAAAATGACAATGCTGATTTTTTTTTTTATCAGTGTCATGCTTGCTATTATTGCACTATAACTTTAGATACTGGTAGCCCCTACACTACTGCATAATGACCTAATAATTTAGGAACATACACTTCAATACAGTATTACATTCCCTATCACTCTTTAAGATCAGAAATGGAATACTAGGAACTTCAAAAACTGGTGTTTTTCTGGGCACCATAGGGGTCCCCTCAAATCCTAATGGCACAGTTGATGGGTTAACCATAACCAGTGAAATAGACTGGTATTAATGCTTGGCGCCACCAATGACACTTATATCTTTCTTAGAAGCCCTAGCTAGGGTTAAATGTCAGTAAAATGAGCTAAGAATCGCACAAAATTCAGGGATCACCACCAAGACATGCAGTAAAAGCAATACAAGTGAGAACGCACTACACTAATCGCAATCAGTGGCCACCCGATAAACTAGTCTGGCGGGCACAGGAATCTCATATGTTCACTCTTAATTTTGTCCACATTAAAAGAGGTGTTTGGATAATCTGAGGCTGAAAAAACAGTGGTATACTTGTATCAGAAGTGGGGAAAAAATGAGAAAATTTAAGATTTTGACTATGTTTCTGCACTCTCGAACAGGGGACTGAGGAATGAACTGACTCAAGCTTGCAACACCCCTTTACTACTCAATGTCATTCTGAAGCTGGATAAAATCATTTAAAGGTAGCAAGAAGAAACTAATAAAATACATCACCATATTCAAGGGACAAGGTGAGGATTATCCCCAGCAAGGAAGAATTATTTTGTGAAACAGAGTACAGTAATTAATGAATTATACTGAAGTCTCACAATGTATTTGATGTGATTCAGTGTATTTGTGTACTGTACAACAAATGTCAAAGATATTAACAAATATAATTAGTACAGTTGCTGTTGTGCTATCCCAGACTGTCTCATCAAGCAGACCCATCAACTGAAGGCAAACAACTGTCCCTCCAGGGATGTCCCATGCAGTAAAGCATCACTCCCATGCAGCTGAGAGCCTTGACACAGTGAGGTGTGGGGATTAGCGTGAAGGTATGGTTGCAGGGTGGATGCTGCATTTGCATGTCTCCACCCAGTTAACATAGGCACTATAGGAGGCTCCACATCACTCTGTTATTTGGCTATATGTTTACCACTCAGCATTGTAAATGGCTACTTGAGTTACAGGAAACCATTAGGTGTCATTCAGTATAGAGCCACCCAAAGTGGAAAGAAAGAGTCATAAGAAGTTAGTGACATGAAGTATGAAAAACAGGAAGAGAAAAACAAACACAGAAAAAGAATGATTGACATGAAGGAAGAAGCAGGCAGCACTACATCAACTGAGTGGGGCGAGGGGGACTGTGGAGGTATGTGAGGTGTCACTGTGCCCTGACTTTTACATATTATCATAAATACATCATAAATAAACAGTAAACTAAACATTCTGTGGGTTAGATTGGCACACACATGGAGCAGGAAAAGTCCGCACCATGCCAAGCGCATCACCAGACTGCAAATAGTTAGCTGACTGCCTGCTAGCAAATGCAAGGCAATAGTAAAAGATATGTATATTTGTGCACTTCCACTTTAAATAAAGGGTTTAATGCAGAATTACTTTCCCTCACATTCTACTGGTGGATACTGACTAAGAATAATTAGTAAACTGAGTACACTTTTTTGCCAGGATGTCTTCTTTGTGTAACATAACTTGTGTAGCTAATAACCTGTTTTCATTTCTACTTGTTTCCATTTACACATTTCACTCACTTTTAATGAATACCAATACCTTAAACAAGCATTAGGTGGCTGGTATCTTGTTAACCAGCTGGGGTGTGGTTAGGCTAAAAAGACTGATGAAATGAGGAAATGATTCATGATTAGTTGCTAAGGACTGATGAATGTCAAACTGTCAGACCAATCTTTGAGAATAATTTTACTCTTTCTTTCTAGCATCACACATTTGCAAACATCAGCAAGGGGTCTTATAATGTATTCCTCATAAATGTTCAGGGCCGACTGTGCTTTCAGTTATTGCTTAACCCCAGTCTGTCTGGCCAAGAAAACCAGCTGACCACAAGTGAGCAACTGCTATTGTGGGGCCATCCTACAGGTACGGTACTGTATATACACCACGTGGAGATACAGCACTCCCTTGTGGTAGACAGCACCTCCCCAGAGTTGGATCAGGGTTCTTCCCACCACAGGGTGGTGCTGATGAGGAGCCTACACATGGTGGCACTGTGTACCCTGGATGCGGCAGCTGCAGTGTTCACCCAGACGCAAAACCTACTCAGACTTCCTTGGACCTTACCATGGGAAGTATTTGATTGTATTTACTGCTTATGGTACTGTAGGCTATTCACTACACGATTTTCTCAAGTTATAATCATGATTCAAAATGCTAAAATTTTCCAGTTTACATAAAGCCTTTGGATCCAAGCATTTCTAATTTGAGAGACTGCATATCTAGACTGTGTTACCTGTCCAAGCCACTGACTTCCAATGACTGGACTGATAATGATTAGATGGATGTGTAATGCATACTTGAATGACAAGCCTAGGAGGGTTAGGACTGCAAATAAAGAGTTGAGAGGAGGGATGGGACTCAAAACGTATTAGCACTGTGCTGAGAAGGGGTAGATTGAGATGGTTTGGGCATGTGGAGATGACGGGGGATGACAAGTAGGTGGGAAGGGTGAAAGGTGTGAGAGCTGAGAGTAGAGCTGTGAGAGGCAGACAGAAAAAGACTTTAGATGAGGCCACAGAGTGTGACCTCAGGGAAAAAGGGCTGAACAGAGAGGCTGCTAAAGATCAAGCTGCAAGGAAAGCAGCCATTAGGTTAACCAAGGCCTACACACTGAAGTATGTTGAAACTTTTATTCATCATCATCATCATTAACATCCAGTAAAAAAAAAAATTAAATAAAAATAAAAATAAATAAAATAAAATAAAAATAAAAATAAATAGAGGTCCCCCTAAGGGGGGAATCACACCAGCCACGAGCCGATACATATCTAGCGCAGCTCGGAAGATGACCTGGACCTTGTCCTACTTTCACCAATTTTGAACTCAAAGGAGATTTTCATCCGTACTACACCATCCATCCATCTATCATCCAATGCTATGTTGCCCCATGAGGAGTGTAGAAGCCCGGGGTTAGGCAAGTTGGTACAGACGTTTAAGATGAGAGCGACCAGCCTCACTCATCCCTGAGTGGCATTACATAAGCCACCTGTAAAATTTTATGATGATATCTTGAGTGACTGAGAAGTTATCGTGGTACCAGACACACAACCTTGACCTGCTTTCACCAATTTCGAACTCGTAAGGGATTTTCATCCCTACTACACACCTGTAAAATTTTGTGATGATGTCTTGAGCGGTTGCAAAGTTATTGTGCTAACAGAAACACAGACACCCAAACAGACAGACAAACTGAAAACAATACTCGTACAAGATTTTCATCCCTACTACACACCTGTAAAATTCTGTGATGGCATCTTGAGCGGTTGCGAAGTTATCGTGCTAAGAGACAGACATGCAGACAAACTGAAAACAATACCAGTTTCGCTACTGTGGCTGGTAATAAAATACTAATAATAATGGGAGAAGTACAGTACAGTATGATGAAGAATATACAATCAGACTGAAGAGGCCAATCAAGAACAATGTTATGTTGTGAAAAGTGTTCCTATGATAACCCACAGCTTTAGAATTAACCCGCCATGTGCTGGACACTTTTAGCCCTATGTGTCACCCTCGTGCCGGCCAATTTTCGATTTGTGTGTGTGTACGGTACTCGTCAGATGTATTCAGCGTTGTCTGCCAGGCGCGCAATACTTATGGCCCAAAAAGAATCACCCATTCTGGGGGGTAAGAATTGAGCCACAAGTTTGAGCTCCGGGCATGACGTCACGGTAGCCTGAGGCCTTCCGACGCGCTGGTTGGTTCCCGCCTCAGTCGCCCACGGGCTGCCTGAGAGAGAGGAACTCCGCCGAGTGTCCCTCTCAAATTGCGCCATTTTTTACCGAGTGTCCCGCAGTGTTTTGGCCTTCAAAACTTTGTTATGGCACCTACCCGTGAACTATCGAGTGAAATCATATCCCAGATCATTGCTCTAAAGGAGGCAGGCCACCAGACAAAGGAAATTAGTGAATTGGTTGGTGTGGCACGATCGACAGTGCGTCGTTGGTGTGCGCGGTTTCGGGAGGAAAACAGTGGTGCAGTTCCCACAAAGAAACCGAGGTCTGGTAGGCCTAGGAAAACTTCCCCAAGGTCTGTTAATGTTTTAAAACGTGCAGTGGAGTTTAATCCTTGTGTGAGTGCAAGGAAAATTAAGGAGAGCAACCCGGAAGTGTTTGGTGAGGTGTCAGTGAGAACAGTGTCTCGTAGGGTGCATGAGCTTGGTTACACAAGTCACAGGCCTGTGAAAAAGCCTCTTCTCACCAAGAGCCAGAGAATTCGTAGGCTTGCCTTTGCTAATAAATATCTAACCTGGGGTGAGGAGCAATGGTTGTCAGTGTTGTGGTCTGATGAGGCAACGTTTAGTGTTACCTGTAACAGAGGAGCACGTGTGTATCGACGCAAAGGTAGTGACCCACTTGACCCACGGTATGTAGAAAGCACAGTTAAACATCCTGATTCACGCATGGTATGGAGTTGTTTCTCAGGGAAGGGTTTGGGGAAGCTTGTTGTACTTCCCAAGAACCTCAGAGTGAATCAGGATGTTTACCTGGAGCTTCTGTGTGATCATTCACCAGACTCCTTCGAGCTAACAGGTGCACGAGTGTTTCAGCAGGACGGTGCACCTGCTCACAAGGCCAAATCGGTCACCAATTGGCTTCGTGACTGCGAGGTATCATTCATGACAGACTGGCCAGGAAATAGCCCAGACCTCAACCCGATTGAAAACCTCTGGTACCTCGTAAAGAAGAGTCTCCAAGGGAAAGACGTGAGCTCTCTGCCTAAGTTGGAAGCCGCCATTCGTGACTCCTGGGACAAAATACCCCTCCAGCACCTCAGGAGCCTCGCCCTTTCACTTCCAAGACGTCTCAGGTCCGTGAAGAAAAGTAAAGGCTACCCTACAAAGCACTAAAGGTAAATAAAATGCATTATTTATATGTTTTTTCAATGTTGAAAGGTTTCTTTCTCAGGAGGGACACAGGGCGCTCCATACTTCTGACGAGCACTGTATGTGGGGGGGGGGGGCTAACATGATAGATTCTGATGTGACAAAAATGAATATCGCCATGAAAAAACTCACCAGAGGTCAGAAGTGCGTTTTCTGTAGTCCCACCACCCGCCTTCATGTGTGCATGCGTCCCGTAATCCCCAGCAGGGGTGAGAGAAAAACCCGTTTTCTATGCAAGGTAAACTCAGGTATTCTCACCAATGTGACTCAGGGAAGGTATAGGAATGTTCTTTACACTTTTCTGTCCACTACATTTTTCTGTTCACTTCACACTCACAATTTTTTTTTTTTTCATAGGATTTCATAAAGAAAGTATCTTTTTTTCACAAATAAACCACTTACTACTTCAACACCTGTTACACCATACGTATCTCTCTCACTGTGAATGCATTGTTTTACAGGTATGAGAAAATATGCACAACTTGGCTTCACAATGTACAGCCCTTTTATTTACGATAAATTACTTACAACCTGCCTTCAGTATAGACAGACATTATAAGAATACATCTGGGAGTCTCAATGTGAATACATCGTCTTACATTTACAAGAACATATGTAAAACTTGACTTCACTAAGTACAGTCCTTACACTTACGAGAAAATATTTATAACATGCCTTCACTGTGTGCAGTACTTATAACACTTTCTGAGCATCTCTTTCTGTCCTTAAACACTTTTTGAGCATCTTTTTGTTGCAAGTGATTACCACACTATTGTTACTCAATAGTCAGCGAGAGTGTGGTACTCCTCAAAGCATGGGAATATACACAGTCCTACGTCACACTCTGCACATATATACCTTGAGTCCTTCTGCTGAGTACGTGGCCTTAAAATGCTGTTTGCACACACGTGACACCTCTGCTGGGGATTTTGAGACGTTGCACTTGGAGGGACGATCCTGGGGAAGTGTCTACCAGTGAGGCAGACAGGTGTGGCGACGGTGTGGCGGTGGTGATCAACACTTCTATCTTCCCCATACTCCCCCACAATCTCCCACATCAGCTCACGAATATATCCCTCGAGGGTCTCCTGGATGCCAGTGGTATGTGCGTGGAGATAGTGAGCATTGAGGACGGTGATGTCGAGGAGGTGGAAGAATAATTTCTTATACTACTTCATCATGGGCCTGGCACAGTCCACGCTGGAAATCACTGCATCCGATTGATTCTCCTACCACATGTTTACATTGTAGGCCAAGACAGGTTCTGGTATCCAGATGTGGTGCCACCCTTCTGCACTGTAAAATATGTTGTCTGTGCGGTGTACAAGGGGCCAATGAACAGACGAGAGGAGGAAGACTTCGCGGTTGTGGTGCCATGCTGTGGTGAGAATATTATCAGCCTTGTAAAATACAATCATTTTTCTGAAGCTTCCTTCCCACCTTCACCATGTGCTGAAGGCTCTTCTTTACGGTGCCGCAGAGACCAGTTTCCTGCAGGTGATGGTACCTGGCGAGAAGGGGGCTTGTGTACCAGTTGTCCAGGTACAGGATGTGCCCATGATGAAGGTATTCCTTGATCATTGTCTTTACCACAGCCCCTGACAGTCCCAAGCGTCTATCTTCTGTGATGTCCGTCTGAACACCTGTGTACAGGACTATGTCCTGCACATACCCAGTCCGACAGTCGCACATTATGAAGATTTAGAAGCCAAACCTGTCTTTTGCTGGGGATATACTGTCTGAATGCAATATTACCTCTCCATAGAACGAGACTCTCGTCTATGATGAGGTCTCAGCATGGAGAGGAGGTATGGAATTTCTCTCGCAGGTGATCAAAACCTAGACGTATCCTCCTCATCCTGTCCGTGTTGTTAGCGTTAGCTGGGTCAAGGGAGTCAAAAAAATGTAGGCAGCTCAGGATGTATTGAAATCTATTCCTCCCCATCACCTTGCCAAAAAATGGTGTCACCATTACTGGATCCACAGTCTAAAGGAAGGAAGCTGATTTTTTTTCATTATCCCCATCAAAAGAACAAGTGCCAGGAACAAGTACATTTCATTTAGCGTCAAGTCAGGTTCAAACAATCAGCTGTGTGTGGTCTGTGTCATTCCCCCACGCTCAAATGCTGCAAAGGCATTGGTTAGGGCAACAGTTTTCAAAACAAAGACCACAGGGATATAGTTTCTAAAAAACTGCAGCCTACTTGAGCTAGGGGTGAGCTCAAGAACAGTACACCTGGCCACATTCTCATGGGTGAACAGGTGAATGTGTGGTACAAAGTCACTTCCGTCCTCCAACTCCCACATCGTTTCCTCATCATCATTGCCTCCATCGTCCTCGCGCCGTGGGGAAGCGTGGGAAAGCGCAGAGAACGGGAATATTTTCACGTGAGGTGCTGGGTGTGGGGAATGGGGGAACGCTTTGTCGTGTGGTGCTAGGCTGCGCTGGGTCACGTGGGGGTGAGGGAGAGCCCAGGCGAGATGACTCACTCTCCCCCAACAATGGAACTTTCCCAAATCAGCCCCTCTTCCTTCTCACACCTTCCTCCCCACGTAGGGAAATCCTACGCTTCCCCAACCACCCATGAACAGCAGAACTAACTTCCTCCTCGTCTTCCTCCTCATCGTCACGACGTGCAAGACGACGATGTGCAGGTGGCCTCATTCCATGTGTTGCCCTATCATACCCCACATATCTTGATTTTCGTGGTGAGGGAATTTCCTCATCACTACTACTCTCCTCATCAGGCTGGCCGTAGTCTTTATCCTGCAAGTCGTCATACACGTCATTTTCCCCAGTGTAAAGGACCTTCAGGAGCTCCTGAATCTCCTCGTCTGAGAGACCGCGGCAAGACATTACTGCACTGTATGATGGACACAAACAGAGTGAGGCAGAGTGAGCGTGACGAGGGAGCGCGTGGGTGTATAGGCCTGACCACCTGAGGCAAGGTAGAGGAAGGGTTGCCCTACAAGCACACCAATTTTTGTGCACGTACTTTGAAAAATGCGTCCACAACGAATTTGTGAAATTTAAGTCATTTTAAAACGGCACTGGCACTTGCCACGGAATTATGTCAGACCATTTTAAAATGGCACAGGCACGCAAAGGGTTAAAGCTGTTATGTTAAAGCATGTAAAATATGGAATCATTGTATGTATACAGTACTGTCACCAAGGATAAAGGCCTAAAAGCCAACTGGACATTCTGAGATAGCAATGCTGAAAACTTTTATGTACATGGTTTAAGAGCTAGTCTTCCCATTCACATATAAAATGCAAGGGCATTTTAATTATCCAATCCAATCCACACAATACTGTACTATTACCATTTATTCCCTAACTGTATATATATTAACAACTTCAATCTGATGATGTATATTGTATTATATTTTTGCTATCTCCTGATAATTCTATGCAAATTACCTGAAGGGCTAGATACAGTCATTAATTAGCTCTTTTGGGCATTAAAGGATCTCTTAAGCATAAATATATTATTTGAAGTACTATACTGCATTAAGAATGATCTAAAAAAAACACACACACACTGGACTAAAGGGAACACTGTTATATAATGAGAATGTGTGTCCAGTCCAGGAATATATATATAAAAAAAATTTACAGGATACACATGCAAACACCATGATACACTTTGGCTATTAGAGAATTTCTATCTACATCATACAGCAAGAGGCCCATTTGAGGTCCACTCCAGAATCAGACTCTCTCTACTGATGAGTCTCTTACCATGTTACTTAGAGAAATTTCTCTGTGGATTAAAAAAAATATCCAACAATTTTACTTTAAGTAACTTCAGAATAAATTAATTAAGGGACTGACAAGAGACTGAGTTGGCTGGATGAATTTTGTGCAAAGAAGTGCATAACCAGGGATTTGGCATTTCTTTTAACATGACAGCATTCAGACATGTGGAGGTGTAGGAGGACTACTGGGCCTTCGGATAAGTCACTGCCCCCAAGAAATAGGCCCTGAAGCCTTAGCCCAGAGTCGAACACGGTTATATATATATATATATATATATATATATATATATATATATATATATAAAAATCAGATAGCTATATGTGACATTACAGAATGTGGTGAAATTTTTTTTGCCTATCTGATGGAGCCAGGATTCTGTGGGCTTGAATGATGAGTGAATGGAAGCGAGGCCCAGTGAACTGGGCAAACTTAGGCTGTCTGGACGTTGCTACTCCTCTCCTCACCCTGCCCTTGGGTGGGAAAGGAGGTCCGGATAATGATGATGATTAATTTTCAGGGTCTGACAATTTTACTTTAATTTCTGATAATCTAAATTTCCTACTGACCTGCTGCAATCTGTATACCTTATACTACCATTTACTAATGATACGCTGAGTCAGTTCTGACAGTTTTGCTTCTGCATTGTGTGTGTGTGTGTGTGTGTGTGTGTGTGTGTGTGTGTGTGTGTGTGGAAAATATATGAACATTGATGAGCAAGGATATTCAACAAATGAAACAAATGAGAATAATATGATAAGAGTATTACTAAAAACCCAGATATTCCAAACCCCCCCCCCCACCAAAAAAAAGCTACAGGTAACTACCGGTACCTACATTTGCCAACTAATGGCAATGAAACACCACATATAATGCATACCTCAATCCAAGACATATTGTGTTGCTGCATCTCCTCCATCTTTTCTTTGACAGAGGCATAAAGTTTGTGTTCAAACTTGAGCGACTGCATGTGATTCATGTAACGATTGCAGTAGAAGAGGTAGCGTTGCAGAGCTGCGCGAGACTTCTCTTGAGCATCCCGTGCTTGCTTTGCTTCATCCTCATCATAACGATTACAAGAGTACCTGTAGGTGATTGAATATTGTTGCAACTCTAAAGTTCAGCTCGAGACTTTTCAAATTGGATGGGTTAGGTGTAGAGCTAATTAGCTCCTTCATTACTACAGGTCCTCTCTGACTTGAGTAAATTACAACTAAATGCCTGATTAAAATACAAACGTATCATAAGACTGACGTAGCTTGGTAGGCACTGTTGTCATAATATAAGTGCTTGCACTCAATGAATGAAGTATTGAGTAAATGATTCAAGCATCGGACAGAACTCTTACCAGGAAGATCCATGTGGCTCCCATGGACCAAGACAGACCCAGCAGAAGTCAGCTTTACAACTCTGATTTTTACACACCATGTGATTACACCCACCATCCTTCTCAATAGTTACTTTGCATTTGGGGCACTCCTGCAAAACAGTACTTCATTAAGCCTTTTAATGGGACAAATCATAATAATTTTTAAGCAATCCATGTCCAAAAAATCACTATCATTATCACCATCATCATCCCAACCAGAAAACCCACCACCTAAGAGAGAAGAGGTCAGGTGTGACTGTGAAACAAAGAATGACAAAGTATGTAATATGGTAAAAACCCTTATTTACTCAGCATACTACCTTCGTATTGGCAGCAATCCAGTTGGAAGTCTCTGAGTCATCATCACATTTTTTGATCCAGCGGCGCAAGAGATGGCACTTGACAGGGTCATGCCAGTTCTCCCCGCAGTTGAAGCAGAACACATTACGGCACTTGCACATGACCGGCCGAGCATCAGGATACTGAACCTTGATGGCATAGTTGCAGTCGGGATAAGGGCACCAGCGCAGGAGGCGGTTGCACTGCAGAAAACAGATTAGAATGAATGACTGGAGATGCCATGACAATACAGTTAGCTAAGTTTCACTACATTCCTTGAGCACAGTACACTCAATCCTCGAGTACTGTGGGCAATAGGGACTACACTAGGACCGTGGTACTCAAATCTGCACCACCCAGACAATATGTTGGCATGTATAATAATATAATGTGTTCTGGCAACTTTCCTAAACTCTCACTTTTACCCCTTCTTACCACCTTACCTCATACAAATTACCCCCACTTATACCCACCATCAGGTAAAGTACTGAGAGATATAACTATTGTAATTAAGAACACCAATAGTATTGAGAATAGCATTAACAAAAACAAAAACTGGGCTGGGTACCTTTGTGTTGCTGATACGTAGTTCACAGCACATTCCCCCCACCCCCAATGTTGTTGTCAGAGTTTCACCTTCTCTCATATCATGTGGCCTTTGGGAAAGATGTGGCTCCTTGACACTCTCCCCCTGCCCCCCACCCCCAATGTTGTTGTCAAAGTTTCACCTTCTCTCATATCATGTGGCCTTCAGCAGAGACGCTGCTCCCCACTCCCAATGTTGTCAAAGTTTCGCCTTCTCTCGTATCATATGGCCTTCAGGAAAGACGCAGTTCCCCGGCACTCCCTTCCCCCCCAAATGTTGTTGTCAAAGTTTTGCCTTCTCTCGAATTATATGGCCTTCAGGAGAGATGTAACACCCTGGCACTCTCCCCCTGCTCCCCAACCCCAATGTTGCTGTCAAAGTTTTGCCTTTTTTCATATCATGTGGCCTTCGAAAGAGATGTGACTCCCCAGCACTCTCCCCCTGCCCCACATCCCCAATGTTGTTGTCAAAGTTTCGCCATCAATGTATCATATGGACTTCAGGAGAGACGTAGTTCGCCAGCACCCCTCCCCCCCAAATGTTGTTAGTTTCACCTTCTCTAGTGTTATGTGGCCTTCAGGAGAGACATAGCTCCCTGGCACTCTCCCCCCGCCCCCCACCCCCAATGTTGTCATATCTGCCTCTTGTATCATGTGGCCTTCGGAAGAGATGTTGTTCTTTCTCTGACGCTCCATGTAATGCCCTATGAGCTTCTCAGGCAGCTTCAGGACTTTCATTGCTGCCAGGTTCGCATCACATGGGTTCCCACGGACGATCATCTCTACCTTCTCCTGGTCCTTCCACATCGTTCTGATGGTGCTTTCATTCATGCCATGCTTTTTTGCCATTTAGGTAAATGTACACTTTACTCGAAGCAGTACAGTATAAAGTCCTTACCAATTAAATTCATATTCCTCCACTTTGTTTTCTGTATTTTTTCTGACTATTTTCAGGGTGGTAAATTACCTTCTCCTTCTGAAAAATTTCCCACTTTTTATCATCACGTTCCTTACACCATACCTATGACTCTCTGTCTTGATGTAATCAAAGGTGCCGAGTCGTGACTGTAGGGCCTTCCTCTAAGCTTCTGCATGTATTTCACCAATTCTTTGTACACTAGATATGCACACAATATTCACATGATTCACTGTCACTATTATTATAGCTGAATACTCACATTTGGTGCAGGGTAGAGGAAGTGTAGTTGATTAGAAACAGTAGCATAATCTTCATTGGACCAACGATTGATACCGACCAGGGTTGCTTCACAAACACCAAATATCCTATTGCAAACAACAAATCTAATCACAACAGTGCCCAAACACTAGACACAAGCACTACTGGTATAAAGAAATGTGTTGCACGGCCAGGACAGGAGTAAGAGTGGAAATTTAAAGGGACAGAGCTGTGCAGTACCTTCCCCACTCACAGCTCATTTGGTACTGAATAACCTGTCCGCTCTCTTGCTGGTATCGGGACCCACAGTTGCCAACTCATTATTTTTGACAAGGGGCAGGGAAGCTATGTCGCCTCCAAAAACGACGTCAATCGGCAGAAAACTTTTCCTCTGACGAAAGTTTTTATGCTTTAATGACGCCAAAAACATCAACAAGTATAGTTGCAGCCACACCCACATGACGACAAACATGTCATCGTGTACGAAGGGGTTAAATCTACCCTGAGATACGATACCCAGCCTAGCGATGGGTTTTTACTTAACCAATTGCACTGTTAAACCAGGGTGTGTCTGTGTGAGTAATGGCTGACTCCACAGCACAATGACAAAAATTCTTTCAATTTCAATATGCTCCCCGGAAATTGGTTTTATTGGTATAAATTGTATGCCATCATCTTCGCTGGTGTTATACTATAAGATAAGCTAACAAAAACACACAAAACTGAGGAGTAAAAGTATAAAAAAGCAGAGAGAATAAAGTTTTTGAGAGTAAAAAAAAAATCCCTTCAAATAACTTCCCAGCATCCTAGTGCAAAATTCTGCCCACACCATGCAAGAGTTAAGCATATGTCTAGATAAGGAATTTCAAGAGCTTTCTTGTGGTCATTTCGCAATTTTGAAACAACCAATAGTATTCAAATACATCATAAAAAACTAAAAAACTCACACAGGGATGGTGAGCAACGCAAGAGTGGAAGAGGAACGAGTGAGAGGGAGGAAGGTAAGCCAGCCAGCTGTGAGCATGGGGAAGGATGGGGGAGGGACTGGGGGGTGGGGGAGAGGAGCGAGAAATGCCATGGGGTTTCACTTTTCGGTGAGGAGGCGAACAGGTGATTTTGCTCTGCTGGTGCGTTAGGTTCTGTGTTACTCCTCCAAGGATGGTATGTTCCCACTGATCCAACCAGCCGGGAAACTTTCACCATTCAGTAAGGACTCGTACAGCCATTTTAGCTCAGCATCCTAGTGCAAAATTCTGCCCACACCATGCAAGAGTTAAGCATATGTCTAGATAAGGAATTTCAAGAGCTTTCTTGTGGTCATTTCGCAATTTTGAAACAACCAATAGTATTCAAATACATCATAAAAAACTAAAAAACTCACACAGGGATGGTGAGCAACGCAAGAGTGGAAGAGGAACGAGTGAGAGGGAGGAAGGTAAGCCAGCCAGCTGTGAGCATGGGGAAGGATGGGGGAGGGACTGGGGGGTGGGGGAGAGGAGCGAGAAATGCCATGGGGTTTCACTTTTCGGTGAGGAGGCGAACAGGTGATTTTGCTCTGCTGGTGCGTTAGGTTCTGTGTTACTCCTCCAAGGATGGTATGTTCCCACTGATCCAACCAGCCGGGAAACTTTCACCATTCAGTAAGGACTCGTACAGCCATTTTAGCTCAGCTTGTGGTTTATGTCTGTTTTCTTTGTGCGCTGTCAGTATGTTTCCGTTGATTAGGGTGGCCGGGAGATTTCGACCATAATGTTAGAGATCTGTACAGCCAATCGCACTCACCTTGCGGGTTACAATCTACAACCAGCACGTGGACAGAGAGGCCGGTGAGCCAATCAATGCACCTTTTTTACTTTGTAGGCTGGCTGGATGGCCCGGCAATTCTGACCATATGGTCCGGATCCGTACTGCCACTCTCAGTCACCCTGTGGATTAGGGTCTATTACCCGCGTATGGACAGAGAGACCAGTGAGCCACAAAACTTTTTTTTTTTTTTTTTTTTTCCCCCCAGCCTGCAGCAGAAGCCAGAACTTTATGTCTGGTTAACCGGAGAATTGCGCAATTACCTTTTTTCCCCCCTCCCATCCCGTGGTGTGCAACAAACAAAGGATTTTTTTTTTTAATTATAAATTTGAAGATAAACATCCGGAGCATCATGGTGAAAAGAATAAAAATCCCTCTCTCTCTCTCTCCAGCTTTGTGTAGGGCCATACATAAGTTTACGTACGGGAGTAGGGGAAAAAAAAAAAAATTGTTTTTTGTTTATAAACTTGAAGATAAACATCCAGGGCATCATCTGATGAACTGAAGAAAATCTCTCTCTCCATCTTCGCATAGCGCTACGCGTAAGTTTGCGTACGGGTCAAGTTGTTTATGGTGATGCACGGCCAGCACAGCCTGAGCTGTGGCTCGCAATCCACGGGTTAAGGACAAATAAATTCGGATACGGTTATAATATAGCCAAGGCCTAACGAACGGATACAGAGCACGACCAGATATGGACCATCTGGATAATCGAGGAATTACTGTGCTCAATTAAGTGGCAGACTAGCAAATAGTGACAGTGGCAACAAACAGCTGGCTAACTAGTGTTGACACAGCAAAAAACTCAAATGAGGGAGACTCTGAAACAATGGCATCCTCAGACAAACTAGGAAAGAGAGATAAAAGTAAAAATGATCCCTTCTATTATGACTTGGTGGATGTAGAAGAATTTAAAATGTCAGCAGAAAGACTACTGAGGTGGTAAATCACCAGCGAATGTGAAGCAAAAGGGAAAATGATGAAGTAATACAGGCATAAAACATATCAGAAAAGAAAAAAGTGTTTGAAGAACCATGAGCAGGACAAGATAATAAGAAAGTTAATAAGAAAGATGGATAGAACACTTGGAAAGGTATGAATGCTATCAGAAAAGCAGTTTGGGTTTAGAAAAGGAAAGTCATGTGTAACAAGTCTTTTAAGTTACTATGACAGAGTGGCAAAAGCAATGCATGAAAGAGATGGATGGGTAGACAGTATATACTTAGATTTAAAACAAGCTTTTGACAGAGTTCCTCATGAAAGGTTAATACTGAAACTTAAATGCAAAGGAGGTATCCAGGTGAACTTACTACAGTGGATGCAGGACTTTCTAAGAGAAAGGGAAATGAGAACAGTATTACGAGGAAAGTACTCGTCCTGGAGAAAGGTGACAAGTGGTGTCTCACAGGGTTCAATGCTGGCACCAATCATGCTTCTGGTGTATATAAATGATAACTTTGCAACAGTAAGTTACATGAATATGTTTGCTGATGATGCCAAAATACAAAGAACAATAAAAAACAAGAACTCATGTAAGGAGTTTCAGAAGGATCTAACAAAATTATATGAACAGAGCTATATGAGGCATGTGGAATTCAATGCAGAAAATACCATGTATTAAAATCTGGAAAGAGTGTAAAGATGCCTGACTGGGACTATAAACTAAGGAGCAACAGTTTACACGTATCTGATGAGGAGAAAGATTTAGGAGTAATTATCAATAACAGAATATCACCAGAAGACAATATAAATGAAAAAGTAAGGAACATGTATAACCTTTTAGCAAATATGAGATTAACCTTTATATACAGTATATCAAAGAGGAAATGGTAAAGAAGATAACTGCATCTTTCATAAGACCAATGCTTGAAAATGCAGCAGTAGCATGGAACCCATACTTGAAAAAGCATGCTGACAAGATTGAGAAGGTACAAAGAGCAGCCACAAGATGGGTGCCACCTGAGAAATCTTAGTTATGAAGAAAGACTTGAGAAGATATAATTACCACCATTAGAAGAGAGAGGAAAGAGGTGATATGATCATGCTACATAAATGTGTTGAAGGAGAAAAGATTGACATTAATGAATATATAGTACCTAGACACTCATTTTCAAGAGGACACAGCAAGAAACTATATAAGAAAAGATTAAAGAAAGATGTGAGAAACTTCAGCTTTCCAGACAGAGCAACAGATCAATGGAATATATTACTGGAAGAAGTTGTGTGTGCCAATAACATTCACAGTTTTAAAGAAAAATATGAAAAACAGTATTAAAAGATGGGACACAATGAGCTTGACTCAGTCCTGTAGAAATACAATTAGGTAAGTATGCATGTGCATGCACGCACACACACACACACACACACCTCACTGCCACCACTCACTATGTACCTTTTCTTCTTTCAACTAGTTTTTTTGTAACATTATGCTACTAAAACTGCATAATAAAATTCCCAGATAAATTAGCTGTGCATATGGAAAATCTACTGTATTACACTCTACAGCACATTACGGGACTATTTCTAAACACAGCATCCAGTTGTAATCCTGTACTGCTTATAACAAACTTAGAGACTGACCTCAACAAAACTCTTGGTAATAAGGTGCTGGTACTTGAGCTTGACCTTGGGATCGACAATTAACCTCATGACAGTGTGGTCATCGACAAGGATGGAGCAACCATGAGCAGCACAAGATATGGTCTGCCCCATACCCTCATCTATGATCTTAGTAGTTAGATATTCCGTCCAACAGTTGGTGCAAAACCGGTGACCACACTCTATACCCGTCATCATCTGCAAGGAACAGTATGGCAATTGCACTCAATTTCATTTCACAGGTAGCAAAAAGACTAATAGTAACAGTGGATCCTTATCACATTATCCCATCAATACTTACATCCATCCATCCATCATCCAATCCTACATTGCCCCATGAGGAGCGTAGGAGCCCGGGGCTAGGCAGTTGGTCCTGACATTTAAGATGAGAGTGACCAACCTCACTCATCCCTGAGTGGCATTACATGAGGAGTCAACCCCAACCACCCCTTGGAAATAAACCTTCACCGGCTCCATCCAATTGGAGCACAATAATTACCCACTAAACCACCAGGAGCCAAAATTTGGTTATATGGATACCACCCAGCATAGCAAATAGTTTCCTGGTGTACAGGAAACCACTTGGCTTGTCACTCAGTGTAGAGTCACCCACAGGCAGAAGGAAGAGGAAAGAATGAAGGAAAGAAAGACAGAAGAGGGCGTATAGAGTTACCCATAGGCAGAAGGACAAAGAAAGAATGAAGGAAAGGAAGACAGAAGAGGATGGAAGGAAAGAAGGATGGAGGAGAGGAAAGGGCAGACACCCAACAGCAGCATTACATCGAGCAAGTGGATGGTGAGCATCCCCACCTACCACAGATCAATACTTACAAATAAGCAAAAATTCAATTCATAACACAGCTTGCCTTGACTCTGGATAAGAAATGCAAGTATATATTCATTCATTCATTGATCATCCAATCCTACCTTGCCCCATGAGAAGCGTAGGAGCCCAAGGCTAGGCAAGTTGGTCTTGACACATAAGTTGAGAGTGACCAGCCTCACTCATCCCTAAGCAGCATTACGTGAGCAATAAACCTCAACCACCCCTTGGATATAATCTTTCACTGGCCCAATCCAACTGGAGTGCCATAATTACCCACTAAACCACCAGGCACCAAAATCTGGTTATATGGTTACCACCCAGCGTAGTAAATGGTTTCCTGGTGTGCAGGAAACCATTTGGTTTGTCACTCAGTGCAGAGTCACCCGTAGACAGAAGGAAGAGGAAAGAAAGAAGGAAAGAGAGACAAAGGAGGAAGGATGGAAAGAGGGAAGGAAGAGAGGAAAGGACAGGCACCCGAGAGCAGCACTACATCGAGTGAGTGGATGGTGAGTGTCCCCACCAACCATTAAAATAATAAATAAAATAATCAAAAGAATAAATAATACATACTGTACCCAATAAGGAATAAGAAGAGATTTAGAAAATGGTGTAAATAAACGGCTGATATATGCATAAATATACATACAATAATAAGCTATATATATATATATATATACATATGTCATACTTACAGCAGAAGGCATATTAAGAAAGCAAATTTCACACTCCTCCATTCCATTTGAAGTCTTAACAGCTACCTGCAATGAAAAAGATGAATTGTACTGTACACAAACTATATAATGAAAATTATGAATAAACTTCCATAAATTCATTCACAGCTCTTATAATCCTAACTAACTATGCACAATAATTCTTAAAGATGGTTATGCTCAGATTATGGTGCTCAACTGTTATCTTGGTTTAATTTATACTGAACTCAAAACAAAAATCCGAACGTAATATGCTTTTCCCAAGAACCATGTGCATTTTGCACAATGGCACTATCTGATCC
This sequence comes from Coenobita brevimanus, assembly GCF_032717465.1. Classification (NCBI taxonomy): domain Eukaryota; kingdom Metazoa; phylum Arthropoda; class Malacostraca; order Decapoda; family Coenobitidae; genus Coenobita; species Coenobita brevimanus. Next base: position 41,613,347 of record NC_136975.1, read on the forward strand.
TAATCACTGCATTACTGTCACTGCTTTCACAATATTAATGAAGCTTCAAAACAAATGAGCAATGCACACAAGGGCTACATTCATTTTAAGACTCCCATAACATTTATAACAATATATGAAGTGCTGTGCAGCTTGAGGTGTTTTTGCATGCATATTTTTCAATGCTGTACGGGATATCAAACCATCCACAAAGTAGGCAAAAAATGCTTTTACTTAGTACCCCATTGTTATCCTCCCTAACCCTAACCACTCTGTCACCTTGTGCAAACACAGCATACCATCCCCACACACAACAGTACATATGCACAACTATGGCCAAACCTAGATAAACAAATTTCATTTTTTCTTCGCTATTAGATGTTCCGCATTGGTAACTACCAATGTATGTAACTATAAAATTTTGACTTATAGTAATTTTCTGCGCCCATGGGAGTCTTCGGGAATCCATTACTGTGCAATTTAAACCTTTCATTATGACTTAGTTTTTGTTTTTTTATTATTATTTTTTTTTTTTACAAAATTCTAGCTACAGCTGAATTATCTTTAACTCACTAAGAATATTTCTGATGACAGTAATTAAAAACAGCCTTTACTGACACCTTCATTCCTACAGCAAATTTCTATCTGGTTTCCACTATGACCAAAGTATTTTATACACTTCAGGAAAGACCTCACTGCAGTGAAGGGGTTAATTTTTTATTCAAATTCAATATGAACTTTTCATGTCTGAAACTCTGTGCATGAATTGTCAGAGGGTGCAAGATCAACACACATACACATTTGCCAATTTACATTACCATTTGGGTAAAAAAAAAAAAAAAAAAAAAAAAAAAAAAAAAAAAAAACACAATACTAGCTTAATTCTGTTAACAGTAAAATACAAACTGGATTTAGCTACCAATTGATAACATTATTAAAATTACTAAAATATCAAGTTAAGAGGAAAACAAACAACTACCCTTAACTTTCAGTTGCCATAAGCATTCCTGCACATTTGAGGTGTCAAACATTATTACGCACAAACTACAAGCACTCTGAACCTTTCAACATTCTGAACAACTACCAAACCCCTAAACAACTCCACACTAGTATAATAAAGCTGCTTTCTCTCCCAACTTCACCTTATGTACCCTTACATTAGCCATTCAAACCACCCGGAGATCTGAAAGGATACTGAACAAAGTGCCTTTTAGGTTCCTTTAATCTGGATCCTCCAGGAAAGAGGCTCATCATATGGCAACCAACCTTATCCTCCCAATCAATCCTTCCCACTCCGTCACTAACAGTTAGTCCTACGCTGGTCTAGCAATATCTTCGCAAGCAACAAGCCAGCTCCACCAGTATCTGCACTCACTAGAACACTGATTTGTACTAAACATATGGTAATGATTGCTTCATCAACAAAATCAACTACCATTCTCTTCACTCCAGACAGATGTAAATCTCACACACACACACACTTTCAAGTCACCCTCTTTCACCAATCACTTCCCTTTGAGACATCCCCTAGTTTTTGGACTCGTTCTGAATACACACATGACTCTTCCTTGACACACATGAAACATTAATACAAAAGCATCTCAGAACTTGATACCTTGAAAATGCTTATAGGCAATACCCTTGGAGAATAGAAGGAATAACTGAAAACTATCTACAGTATAAACAGTTCATCTGAACAACAATCAATTACATAACCCCAAGCTGGGCTCCCACCTTAACAGCCACAAACAAGGAAAAGCTTAAAAAAACACAAAACTAAGATTTAAGAACAACAACTGGATGCACAAAGTCTGAACTAATATAGCTCACCTGCACCTTGAAATGTAAGTACTCTCAGTCAAGAATCAAGTGAACATGAGATACACAATTTATATCTTCAGCACATGATACATCCCATCCTTCTAATTTCATGTTGCATCACCCTCAACCACAATGACCCAATAAGAAATGAATAACAATCCTAACAATATACAGAATGCCTCAAGGAAATCCCTCCTCCTCCACCCAATACTATGTTTCACAAATATATAACAGTTACCACAGCCAACTAAAACCTCCATCCCAACGCCATTCTTTATGAACCCCCACCAGACATTCTGCCCACAGGAATTATCCTTCCCAGAGAGACGAGTGCACCTAACCGGACTACGTCCCTAACTTCAGTTGCAACTAACAGTAAAACTCATGACAATCTACTACATCCTCACTGCAATGCAGCCTCTCACACCACAACACACTTACCTCATGCACCTCACTTTCACAACATAGATAATCCTTCAACATAACTTCAACAAAAGATCTCTGGGAGCGCCCGGCTGAAGTGGTTGGTTTCTTGCAGTCCACTGGGTTCATGTCCTGATCAGCCTGGGGCAACAACAATAACAACAAACTACTTCATAGGGTAACACCAACTCAATATCCATATGGAAGATAGGAAAGCTGCCAAAATTTAAGGAGAAAATATGATACTTGATAATGGGTAGTACATCATCACTGGGGGTGGCAAATTTAACCCCTTCACTGCCGGGTTCCTTGGAAAATCTTGTGCATCCTATACTGAGTTGTGAATTTTTCAGTCTTTCAATTTTGAAAATTTGAACTACAATTACTGGTTGGGAGGCAAATTCCCCTAAAGTCAACAAAAATAAATCCCATAATCCATCAACATGTGTTATAGTACTACAAATTATTACCGTATATCGGAGTTACCACAGAACAAACTGACAGACTATAATATGACCTTTTTCTTTGCATGATCCATCTAGAGTGCAACTTGTGACTGCCAGAACCCCAAAGGAAGTGTGCAATCCAACCACTTAATCCTACATTCAACAGTAAAACTAACCAACTACAGCTTCCATAAATAAAGTGCAACTCCTTTGAACCCCTACATAGTGCACCCAGAGCTAGCAAGTAGAAGAAACTCCTCCCACACTGTGACAGACGTAGCCTAGAGAAACATCAGGAGCGTGGATGACATCATCGGTAGATCATACCATCTATTCTCTCATGTCTGTACATGATCACAGATTTCCATTAAAATGTCTTTCAACAAAAACATAAGGGATATGAGGGAATGCAACAATACCAAAACATAATACGGTGATTCCCCCCTAATGATGAAGACAGGGAACAGACACCCCCACCAAACCTGAATCTGCGAATACTTTCAATACCCCCCTAGGGTCTCTACAACTGTAATTTTACTACATGATGGCCTAAAAACCCTTTGCAGTACCCCAAAACACCATCAGATATTAAAATCCACTCACTTAACGTGTGCTTGAGATGGTTTAACACAGATACAGTACATTCCTTACAGAAACTACTTAATCATAAAAAATTTTGCAGCTGCGCAACACATATACAATACATCTACTATCATCCCTTTGCAGTGCCCCCAAACATCATACTTTACAGTCTACTTACTTATCAATAAACATATTCATGTGATACCAAGCAACACATACATTAAGCATAAATTTTTACCCGTGACTGCTGATTATGTGTTCAAAGGAAGAGAATCTGATAGGGACACAGACAGAGCAACAGTTATGGTGTGGTACCCAGTGTTTTAATCCCCTGATGAGATGGCCCAATGACTTCTACAAACTACTGTATATAATGGACCAAATTCACCAGGTCAAATATTACTGGTGTAACATGCCTACTGATATTAACATCTGCTCTTCCCTAGAAACCTATTATAGGTTTGCTGCTGTGATAATTATAGGACTGTTGACTCAAAACAAAGGCAAAACTCGACATCCTGAAGGCTTAACTTATGCGTACATGCTATAATGCACTTAATTTAATTATACACCAGATCTTGTTACATACAATATCCATATCAAGGAGGAGAGCCAAAGTTACCACACCAATGAGACAAATTAACTTGGCCAAACTTATAAAAAGTTGAACAGCTGTAAACAAATCAGGCTGCTACCTTCACCATGCACTAATATATACTTGACACAGTCGCTTTCATTAGCCTCTACTACAACCAGAGGGCTTTATTCTGGTGAGTTTTATGTACTTTATATTTCCCATGCCTTAAAAGCAAATTGCGGCGGTATCACCTTTCTGGATGCTTCTTGGCCGTTATGGGCAATGCCCAGCCTCGTGAAAAACCAGCATAGAATGAAAGCCACAAACAGCAAAGCCACAAACAATAAGGGACCATTATATGTTTAGCATTGAAAAGAAAATACAAAGACAATACTTCAAAAATTCAATAAAAGACAGAGTCTGAACAAGGTTCATGATGAGCATGGTATAGAAACAACCACCATTTATGACATATGGAAATGATGTGGGAAGTGATTAAAGTTTTATGCTGACAGCAAAAGTGATAAAATCTCACTGAAGTCAATCACTCGGCCTGGGTAGACTTGTTTAATTGTTGAAGCACCTACGTTATACATGAAGACTGTGTGTGTGTGTGTGTGTGTGTGTGTGTGTGTGTGTGTGTGTGTGTGTGTGTGTGTGTGTGTGTGTGTGTGTGTGTGTGTGTGTTGGGTGGGCAGACAGGGGAACCAATCATCTGTGAAAGAAATAAACATTTCCAAACTCAGCTAAAAAATGTCTCATATGTGAATATTTTAATCTTTGGATTTGCGATTAAAACTGCAGCATGACATATGCTGCTAAACTCTAAACTCATCTGATGGCTTTATTTCTGTCTTCGTAAATCCAGACAATTAGATTAAAATGGACTCTTTAAACAGGAAGGGTCAGATATAGCCTTCACTAACCTGTCTCTCCCAAGGCGAATACAATTGTCTGAAGGTAAAAAGAATGTTTTTTAAAGCCAGAAAGGCTTGGTAATTATGTCTGGCACATATCACTGTGATCTACATATACAGTGCTATCAAAAGATCACTAACATTACCCACTTTCCTCTACACTGCTACTTTTACTTTCAACTGTTGCTCCATCTATTTCACCTACATTAACCTTTTCAAATCATAGGCAAAATAAAATAAAAGAACACAGAATAATGCTGTTACTGTTTCCTAAAATTAACTAAACACAGAAATGAGTACACGCTCTAAGCTAATTAGAAAACGGCTGTAGGAAAAATATGTTGATGAGGGGAGGGAGGAGGGGGTTGAGTGAGTCTGAGAGGGAAACTTCTACTTAATCCATACTGTAGGCATACACAGACTTTTAACAATGGTGTTTGGTAGCATTTCGAAAATGGATGGGTGGGGTGATGTAGTGGGTTGAAGGGTTAAAAGGGAGACTTTGGGTTTCTGGTTAAGATGGAATCAATTACAGCATTTCCATAAGGTTGTTTATTTATGTTATGTTGTGTGATTGCATCATAACGTGAAAGGTGCTGGGGCGGAATTCTTGCACTTTAGGCGATCAGCTTGTACAAAGTTACTATATAATAGGGTTATTACAGGGATTTAGAGTTATAGTACTAAGGTTAGCTGCATCATGCAATGTTTGGTAGTGTCATGTCAATCAATGTCAGTGGAAGTCTGATCTCATTGCAATGATTGACAATAGTGGCAGTCAAGGGGTTAAAAAATTTCTTCCTTTCTTGAGGGTTATTAATACTAGGGAAAAAAAAATACTGATAATTTACATAATTAAGCTAGTGAATCAAGTGGCATTGTACTGTACCTGTAAATATCATCAAATGCCAGTGTTAATGCTGTTTACAAAGTACTGTATCTCTCTATCTTATTTCACTGCAGAGAATATAAGTTAAGTACAGTGTGTATCTCAGCTAGCTAGGCAAAGTAAACCACTATAATATATTCAGTATACCAGAACACATCAGGTGAACAACTGATCAGAACAATATTCATGACTTTCTAGAAAGTACACCAGGTATTCCTTGTTTTCAATCACTTACCTTCTGTGGTTTGCCAGTGGTCTTGAAAGGACTTACTACATGGGCTTCAGAGAATAATATTTCTGGATCACCATCATAAAAGCGCTCCATTAATTTTTCTTTATCCCATTTGAAATGATTCAGTAATATTCTTGTTGTTGTGACAGGAATCTGTAAGAAAATATGACACAATGTAGGCTAGGTGACTATGGTATCTTGACTGACAGCTTGATTAATTTTACAGTATAAGTAGACCCTCACTATAACATACAACAATATAGCAAATATAGAATTTAATAAATGCCACGAAACCCACTGAATGCAATAGGTATAACACTGTCCTTTTAAATGGATGCAATATATGTTTGCTACCTTTTTTACTCCAACCTGCCCTAAAATTACTCTCTCCCCATTGTGATCATAGAGTTGTAATAACGGGAGGGTGGAAGGGGGGCTCAGATATGATGGACCTGGCTTTACCCCAATTAGTCTGTTACAGTGAGGGTTTATTGTATTACAATACCATGTACAGTGACACAAACACATACTTGGTACAAAAGTATGGTACCGTATGCAAAATATGTCCTATTTGGAAACATTTTCATAAAGGAAAATTAACTATCTCATGTAATAAACAACATACTGCAGCATTAGGAAGTACTCTGATAGTTTAGCTACGGTAATTAGTCTTTGAATTCTCCATATACACTAGACCCTTGATTTAATGTACCTCAATGCGCTGGATATCAGATTTAATAGACACTACAAAGCTATGTGGAGAGGATGGAGGGTGAAAGACTGATGAAGAGAGTGTATGTGAGTGAGGTGGAGGGGGGAAGAGGGAGGGGGAGGCCGAGGATGAGATGGAGGGATGGGGTGGAGAGGTATATGAGAGAGGGAGGTGTGAGTTGGGAGCAGGGCAGTGTAATGGCGGGGGACAGGGCGACGTGGAGGCGATTTGTTTGTGGCCACCCCGAACGGGATTGAGGCGTCTGGCAATAGATGGATAGACAGATAGACTTCACTACATTAATCATATGGTGTAATATATACAATAATACTGGACTGTACACTGATAAACATGTCTTTTACTTACCTTATTGTGCTGAACAAAGCTGAAGTGGTCAGGCAGTCCGGAATGCTTGTGGCTTTATCGGACTTTTTCCGATATATAGGAATGTAGTCCGGTAGCTGATAGAGTCCGATAAAAGCGAATTCCGGTCTACTGAAGTCCGCTATATTGAGGTTTTATTGTATATATAAATAAATAAATATATATATATATATATATATATATACAGTAATCACTCGAATATCCGGACGCCCAATATCCGAACATCCCCACTAACCGAACCTTATCGTCCTGGGATCAAACATTCCCAAAATGGTCCGAAAATCCAAAAAAATTGGAAAAAAAATCGATTTTTTGCCGTCCGTAATTTGAACTTGCCGCGCGCGCCGCGTGAGAGCATTGTTTTGGTTCGTCATTCCTCCGACGTCCGACAGAGCGCCGCTGCATCCTCCCCACTTCCCGCCTGTCTCTCACCGCGACAAGACCTACGCTCTTCGCCATGGCTGCCCACGTGCTCGCTTTTGTGGTGGTGCCGTACTTGCTGCAAGGCCTCCTGCTGCTCTCTGCCCTACTCTTAGTGTGTGTGATGATGGCCCCACCTCCTGAGAAAAGGAAGAGAGTGGTGTTGACTCTGGAGAAGAAACGGGAGATATTGGAGAAGGTTGATGCGGGTTGGTCTTCCTCTCGCATTCTCCGCGAGTTCAACCTGGCCCGGTCGACTTTGTTTGATATCAAGCGTTCCCGAGACAAGCTCATGCAGTACACGGCTGACTTCTCGTCGAGAAGCAAACGCAACGTGGAGAGGAAGGTTATGTTTACCCCCAAGTATGCAGAGATCGACCGCTCCACGTTGATTTGGTATCGACAGCAACGTGCAGCTGGTGTGATGGTACGTGGAACGGAGCTGAAGGCTGCTGCTGAGAAGTTTGCAAGGCTTCACGACGCCCTAGACTTCAAGGCATCCGAGGGTTGGCTCTTCGCGTTCAAGTTGCGACATGGCCTTACTAACCGTAAAGCACATGGCGAAGCATTGGACGCTAACGAGGATGGAGTGGACGAGTTTCGGCACAAGGTGAAAGGCTTGATCGACAGGGAGGGCCTCACTCTCGGTCAAGTCTATAACGCTGACGAAACTGGCCTATTCTATCGCTCGGTGCCAACAAACACTCTCGCCGATGAGAAGCGTGTACCTGGCCGCAAGCTTTCTAAGGAACGGATATCTGCTTTGTGTTGTGCCAATGCTAACGGCATGCACCAGCTTAAGCCCGTTATTGTTGGCCGTGCAAAGCAGCCTCGGTGCCTTCGTGGGGTGATGGATGTCCTTCCTGTCGTATGGTACCATTCTTTGAAAGCATGGTTCACAGCTATGATTTTCAAAGACTGGTTTCACCATCACTTCGTCAAGGAGGTCATACATTACCAGACGAAGACACTGGGAATTCCTCGCGACCAGGTAAAGGCTCTCCTTCTCCTCGACAATGCACCTGCCCACCCGTGCGACAAGGACTTGGTTGCTGAGAATGGCCGTATTAGGTGCATGTTTCTGCCACCTAATACGACTGCTCTCATTCAACCAATGGACCAAGGAGTGATCGTGGCAACAAAGCGCCTGTACCGTCGGAAGTTCCTGGACGAGGTGATGGTGGTTCTCGAGGACGAGGACGAGCGCAGGGAAGGACGTGACACTCGAGGCAAGCGGACTTTGGAAAACCTTCGCCGCTACAACTTCAAGTCTGCGCTGTACAACTGGGCTAGTGCATGGAAGGAAGTCCCTGTGAAAACTCTTGAAAATGGTTGGTCTCGTCTGCTTCTCGGAACAGATGTGGAGTACGATTTCCTAGGGTTTGACGTGGATGACTTCCATGCACGGCTACGTACGCACGGCGACGATGTTGATGTGGACGATGTTCGTGAGTGGTTGGACGACGACGAGGGCGATCCTGGGTATCAGACGTTGTCTGATATCGAGATCGCATCTTCGGTTGCTGGTGTCAGTCCCGAACTTGAAGATTCCGACGACGAAGGCGATGATGATGCAGACTCCGCCCAGCAGGACACTACTCCAGCCATCCCCAAGCTGAGCGCACTCCGGGAACATCTAGAGTTCGTCCTAGACTACCTGGAACACCCGGACTGCGACAGGGAGATGGGGCCCTTGGGACTCGTGGAGGAAGTGCGTGCTTTCCGGCAGCGCATCATCAATCGCCAGAATCGTCGGTCCTTGCGTCAGTCAACGATTGACAGTTTTTTCAGGCCCGTGACCCCAGCTGTGCCAAGCCCTGGTTCCACTCCGTTGCCTCCCCAAGACAGGCCCTCATGCTCCGAGCCACAGCCCAGCACATCAGCTACAGTGGAGTCACTGCTCGACGTGAGTTTGCGGCTGTCTTCAGAGTCTTCTGTAGTCGGTACGCCATCACCACTACCCACCGATGCACCCCTTGGACGCCTGCCAGTGATACTCTCGGGCTCTGACAGTGAATAAACAGCAAGAACTTCTCCACTAGACCACACGGGAATTTTGAGTGTTGTGCAGTGAAAAACGGTGTGTTGTGTTAAGGTTTTCAAGTTGGGAGAAAAGACTAAGTAGAAAAGAAATTTAACGTAACTAACCTTCTTTGTTTTGGCTTTGGAAACTTAAAAACTTGGGAAAAGTTAATGTGCAACACTTAAATTTAATGGAACATTATTTTGACTAAAGTGAACACTGTGAAAAGAACGGACTTCTGTGTGTTATTGACTAAGTTCAGTGCAAGACTTCAGGAAGAGTGTAGTGCAAGTGCTTCAGGAAATCGTTCTTACTGTCAGAGTCCGAGAGGAGGCGGTTATTCATCGAGGTGGCCAGGGACTTGCTGTAAGTAGCCAAAATGTTTCATGTTGTACTATTTCCCATACTATATTTACCAGAATGTTTCATATTGTATTTTTTCCCATACTATACTTACCAGAAAGTGTCATACTGTACTTCTTTCCATACTAAACTTACCTCATGCATGTGCAGTAGGAATGTGTTTTTCAGAGTTCGGTTAGGTTCGGTTAGGTTAGGTTCGGTTAGAGTCCATAAGTACCAGAATGTTTATTAATGTATGAACATACTTCTAAACCCACATTTTATGTGTCTATTGCATTTATTTCAGTCATTTATGTGCCTTATTGGTGTGATTTGGGTGTTAAATAGGTGCTATGCATGTCCGGAGGGAGTTGTATAGGTGTTTCTCTGTGTTAGGGTCCGTAAGTACAAGTCCATAAGCTGGGGCCCAATATCTGGACAAAACCAATATCCGAACCTACCGATGGCTCTATTGATCCGGATATTGGAGTGATTACTGTATATATATACACAGTAAACTCGCCCCGAACACGTTCTTGCCGAACGCGCTTGCAATTACAGAATACACGGTTAGTGCTGGGATATGTATAAGACAACATGAGATTAATGAACCATTACGAAAACTATAAATTTATACGAGAGGCGGCCTTTGAAAGGCCAAATCCTCGAACATCAGTGCAGCACCACGCATGGTTTGTTTTGATTACATGATCGTGTCCTGCTTTTACACAGTACTGTATTTGTAAGTTAAATACTGTATTTACATTACTGTTCTGGTAAGTTTATGTACACGTTAAAGTACTATTAAATAACGTTAAAGCAAGAAATAAAGTCTTATAACCAGTTTACATGATAGGTGTCAGAATATTGCCTTTTTTATTTGTTCGTTAAAGATCTGCTGCACTGATTTTTCACGATACTGTATTTATAAGTTAAATATTTACTGTTCTGGCATGTAGGTTAAAGCACTTAAATAAAGTTAAAGCGTTAAATAAAGCCTTGTAACCAGTTAACCTGATTTATATGATTACCCATGATCGGCTGGTTCCGAGACAATTCTCCATCAAGTCAATTCGCCGTCAGACAATTCCCTGTCAAAACATGGACGATTCCCCGTCAGGACAATTCACACCCTGAACGATTCCCCGTCATTCTATAAATACTGTATACTTATTTCGCCTTTGAATTGTATTTTAGCATCACCCACAGCTGTCTTCATTAATGATGGCGAATTGTCTTGTTTTTGTTTTGATGGCGAATTGACAACAAATTGTTCCTAAACCAATCAGCATCGGAAAGTTGCCTTGTGTTTACTTATCTGTTTGTTAAGTTTTGCTGTGCAGTACTGTATTTGTAAGTTATAACTTTAAATAAACCTAACCACTTAAAGTGCGGTGCTTCATATTGATTACCAATTGCAGATAACAGCAAAACACCACATTTAGGGGGTCTAAGGAGCAAAATAAGGAGCAGTTAAAACTTACATGGTTTTGCGCCGAACGCGCAAAGGTTGGAACGAAACCCTCACGTTAGGGGCAAGTTTGCTGTATATGTACATATGGCACAGTGGGATGAAAAGGTTAAGAGAGCAGTGGAGGAAAGGAGGATGAAGCAGCATGAGTGGTTACAGGACAGGGGTTCAATTGAAATAGGAACTGAATATACTGAGAGCAAGAAGCAGGGATAAGAGACTAGTGAAGAGGAAAAAGGAGGTAAATGATGATCTAGGAAGAAAAATGAATGCAAACTACTCTGAAAATAGGAAGTTATTCTGGTAAGCGGTGCAGAAATGTGGAAGTGAAAGCGGAAAGAAATGTGACGGTGTGAAGGATGTAGGTGGTAGATTATTAACCCATGGGGATGAAGTAAGGACCAGATGGAAAGAATATTTTGAAAACCTGATGAATGGGAAAGGAGGGAGCAGAGCGGCTGTAAACATGATTGTTTCTGGGGGTGTGCAGAGAAGGAATGCAGTGCCAAGAAACGTGACACTTGCACAGGTGAAAAGCGCTGTGAAGTGACTGAAAAATGGGCAAGCAGCTGGGGTTGATGAGGTGTCTGCAGAGATGATTAAGTGTAATGGAGAGAGCGGAATGAAATGCTTGTTGGAGAAATGTAAGAAGGCATGGATGAGTGAACCTGTGCCAGCAGAGTGGAAAAAGGCTGTGACTGTACCCCTGTGTAAAAATAATGGTAAGTGATGTGAGTGCATGAATTATCATAAGTTTACTGAGTGTGGTAGGGAAGGTATATGAAAGAATTATTATAGAGAAAGTAAGAGTGAGTGATAAACAAGGTGGCTTTAGGAGTGGCAGAGAATGTACAGATCAAATATTTGCAGTGAGACATAGTGTAGATGGCTTGTGAGAAGGACTATAAGGTGTTTATGGCATTCATGGATCTGGAAAATGCATACGACAGTAGACATAGAGGGATTGTGGAAGGTTTTGCGCATGTATGGTGTAGATGGTAAGCTGCCTGGTACCATCAAGAGTTTTTATGATGGTAGTGAAGCATGTGTAAGGGTTAATGGATATCTAAATGAATGGTTCATGATCAGTGTGGGCATGTGACAAGGTTGTGTGCTGTCCCCGTGGTTGTTCAATATATATATGAATGGGGTGGTGAAAGAAGTAAAAACACAAGTAATGGAGAGGGGGATGGCACTGGTAATGAATGGTCTATCTATCTATTGCCAGACGCCACAATCTCGTAAGGGGTGGCCATTTGACTTTGAGTTATTTGTTTTACGGGGAGGGGCACTAACCCTCCATCAACCCACTTGTTGACACGTAGGAAGGCATATGGTTTGATTATGTGGTTACCACCCAGCGTTGTAAATGGTTTCTTGGCTTACAGGAAACCATTTTGCTTGTCACTCAATGGACAGAATATCTCAAGTTTGTTGTATGCTGATGGTGCAGTACTACTTGCAAATACCGGACAAGAACTTGGAAGACTAGTGCAGAGTTTTGCTGATGCCTGTGAGCATCATGCCTTGAGAGTAAATGTAGAAAAGAGTAAAGTGTTACTGTGAGAGAAGGTGACTCCCATTGCAATGTTACAGTGAAAGGAAAAAGACTAGAATTGGTGAGAGAGTTCAAATGCCTGGGTACAACGATAGAAAAGAGAGGAAAATGTGCAAAAGAAGTGGAAAGTAGGGTGATACAAGGAAGAAAAGTAGCTGGTGCAATGAAAGCCTTGATAAGAAACAGAGGCTTGAGTGTTGAAGCTGCACAAGGCTTACATGAAGGAGTGTTAGTGCCAACTTTAACATATGGATGTGAGACTATGGTGTGGCATGAGAATGAAAAGTCGAGAGTGAGAGCTAGTGGAGATGGGACTGCCGGGGAATGTAGGCTGCGGAGTACAGAGGGTGCATAGGATACGAAATAATGTGATTTGTGAAAGATGTGAGGAAGTCTGTGAACACCAGAATCGAAGAGAGTGTACTGAGGTGGTATGGTCACATGGAGAGAATGGATAACAATAGAGTGGTGAAAAAGGTATATCTGAGCAAATCTGAAGGAGGGAGGAGGCGAGGTAAGCCAAGGAGAAGGCGGAGGGATATGAGGGAGAGAGATTTGGAAGTCAGTGAGGCTAGGGAACTGCCAAGAGATCAAGCTGGCTGGATAAATATTGTGAGAAGTGCATGATCAGGGATGTGGCACCCCTTTTTACCGTGACAGCATCCGGACTGACTCTATCGGATACGTTTATGTGAAGCTACAGAATGTGGTGAATACTTTTGGCGTATCAGATACAGCCAAGACTCCGGGGGCTTGAATGATGAGTGAATGGAAGCATGGCCCACTGGGGTGGGCAAATTTGGGCTGTCTGGACATTGCTACTCCTCACCCAGCCCTAGGGTGGGAAAGGATGTCCGGATGATGATGATGATGATGATGTCATACTCATATACTGTATATATATATATATATATATATATATATATATATATATATATATATACATACAGTATTCAGTTTGTATAGCCAGATGCCACAATTCTGTAAGAGATGGTTGTTTGTCTTGGAGTCTGTTGTTTTACAGGGAGGGGCACTAACCCTCCGCCAAACCACTCATTTATAAGTACAGTAGGTAACACATATGGGTTGGTTAATTGGTTACCAACCACTGCTGCAAATGGTTTCCTGGCTTACAGGAAACCATCAGGCTCAGCACTCAATGTAAAACCACCTGAAAATAAAAGATGAGTAATGAAAAGTGACAGGAAAGATAAGAGATACTGTACAAGATGAGAAGAGGGTAGACATAGAAAAGAATGATAGGCTAGACGTGAAGGAAGCAGTAGGCAGCACTACAGTATATCAAGAGAGTGGATGATGGGTCACCACAAAATCAGGAGAAAACTGCAAAATATGGTGGTCCTATGTCTCTTTATGGATTACCACATAGCTAATGGACTATTAGAAACGTGTAAACTTATGCTTTACTTTAAGCAACAGAAAAACCTTACCATATCAGTTCTTTTTCCTGATAGTCTTTTATATTTATCTGGTTATATATCTTTGGGGTTGTAAATGAGCCTTTCATGTTAAATTTCTTTACTTATTATTTTTTGCCTTGTTCCTTCTGCTGTATCAAATGTTTCTAGAGTAATGCCTGATACAGTAAAACCTCGATATAACAGACTTCAATAGGCCAGAATTCACTTTTATTGGAATCAAGGAGCTACCGGACTAAATTCCAATACCGTATATCGGAAAAAGTCTGATAAAGCCAGAAGCAGTCCGGACTTCCTGACCACTTCAGCTATGTTCATCACAATAAGGTATCGGTAAATAAAAGACATGTTTATCAGTGTATGGTATAGTATTATTATACATATTATACCATCTGATTAACCCATACCATCCCAGGCATTTTTGCAATTTTATACCCACCCGATCCCTGACCAAAAATGGAAAAATTTTTTATTGCATAAAACAATCCAAAAGCACATATAAATCAAGGAAAAGCCCAAAAAAGTATGCCTTATAGGAGAAATAAGTGCAGGATGGCTGTCCATCGTGTTTCTAGCCCAGTTTCCCAAGCCTTGAGCTACGTTTTCCCACCCAGCTGGGCGGGATGAGAGAGAACAGGGGGAGGAGAATGGGGGAATCCCCATTCTCAATATCCTTCTCCACTGGCTCATATTCCTCCCCAGAAGAGTCATCCAGGTCTTCCTCTTCTATAGAATCACTAAATGAAGGGAAAGAGGGTCCATGTGACAGTTTCAACTGCCTTCTCCAGCCCAACGAGGCGGAAAAATGGCGTGACTTCCACAACATTCTAACGCTGTGACGGACAGTGGCACACTGATGTTACCCAGCCATGCAGAACCAAACTCAGTGCTACAAGTGCTTGTGCACAATGTTGCCAATATATTAAGCTACTCCTTAGCAAAAAATTAGCTACATTGAAGCAGTTAAGAGATGCGCTACAGCGCTCGAATTTTGCTGTTGGCACCATCACGTCACTGGGATTACTTGAGAAGTTTTGTACCGTTGGCACCATGCTGACGGCGGGATTGTACGGGTTAATGTTGTAAATGTATAATACAGTACATTACTGCAATGGTATTGAAAACACTTTAAAAACCGTTGGTGCAATCCACACTAATGTCTCATAAATCAGAAAAAGTCCGGGACAGCAGGGGAAAGTCCAGATGTCGCTTTTTTCTGAATGGTTTGGGCCCCAATTAGTCCATTATACAGTAGTGAGTCTTGCTATACTTCTAACGTACAACCAAGTTGCCTTATAGTACCTCTTCCTAAAGTTACCGGGTATATTTTAATCTAACCTAACCTACCGGTAATCTAACCCAGCAACTCAACCTAACCTGACCAAGATTTGAGTAAGTTTTAGCAAGTTTGTCACTACAAACATCGACAAGGCATAGGGAACATGATAAGCACAAGGGGAAAAAAGTTAATAGAAAATAACTGTTTACTACCATGAAAACAGTAAGGAAAATACAGAAAACAAACAGGAGTAACAGCATTTGAACTGGTAAGGCCCTTCTGCTGCTTCATGAAAAATGTACAATTATTTTAAATAATTATAAAGATGAGACAGCTACAAGTGATGAAACCACGAATGATCTTAAGACTTGGTGTCTGGCTAAATTCTACTTAATGCAAAACTTGGGTTTCAAGCATCTCTTCAAGATTAACTTGTTAACTTCTCTATATAGCCTGGGCTGTTCCGAGTGTGACTGCTCAATAAAGCCCTGGCTGTGCAGGTGAATTTCGAATATAGTGCCACAGTGATCAAGGCCAATCCATAGAAGCATGTTTGAGCTTTACCAAACCGAAACCGAAAACCATACATTCCAATAGGGAATCAGACACTTCAATGTTCATCCATGGCTTTACCAAAGTAAATATTGAACTGATATTTCATTACTATATACTTTGGCATGTGTTTTCTTAATTCCTAAGACAAAATTTGGCCTTTGGGAAATTTCATTTTTACCCCTATGTCTGCACACCACAGACACCTCAAAAAAAAAAAAAACACCATGCGCAGTTAACGGGTTAAATTTAACGAGTAAAACTGAAATTATTCCTGAAATGACCTAAAACATATTTATGTGATGACCATGAACTCAATGATTGCTGTTGACTGGAAGTAAATTTGGTTTTCTGCCAAATTTATTAAAAACCACTTAAAACTGGACCTCCACCCACATTATATAGGAGGTTCATTTTATCCAAATGTTAATTTTACTGATTAAAAAAAAAAAAAAATAAGACCACTAAAAAATGAAAATTATGTAAGCCCATTTTCTAGCATATCTTCCCTTACAAATTACACTACATAAAAAAAAATATATATATATATATATATATATATATATATATATAGCTTAACACAAGCGCTGATGACAGTAAAGGGAAATACAAGACTTCCAACAAAGACCCTGAAACAAGTTTTCATGACAGGGAATTGCATCGCTGCTTTTGGCTGTATCACCCACTCATGACTCATGTCTTCAGGTCGAGGATCCTTGTACTCACATTGACGACACTGTTGACTTCCTTAATGCATTCTATCATATGCCTGGTGATATCTTCGGTTGAGAGTACCTCATAAGGGTACTCGTCTGTGTCCCTACACTTGGTGCTTCCTGATTCTGCTTCACCCTCACTTTCGAAGTCCAGCCCCACGTCATCACCACTAGATTCATTTCCACTGTCACAGTCATAAAGGTATTCCTCGTCTGAATCCATTTCACCCCTCTCCACCACTCCAGACGATCCAGAGGGAGCTAAATAGTACTTTTCCTCTTACTGCACCTCTGTCGCCTCTGTCTGTTTGTAAGAATGACGTCACATAACAAGGCCTCCATCAGTGCGTTCCAACACTATGGTCCTTTTATATTTTCCTCTCATCTACTCCTTTCTTTTTAAATGGCTAGCTACTGTGTCCGCAACAAAAAAAAAAAAAGCTTATGCAATATATGTTAAGTATTAATGCAATTAATCGTTTGCATGACGATTTCTCTTGAACTGCTGCTACTAGAACGCATCTGTCGTCTTGCGCCTTGGGAATGTTTTTGTTCTGATTTATTGACAATATAAACTTCCAAAAGATTAGGTACAATAAAATTTTATCCACGACCAAGTTGAAATATTTTAAAAAGTTGTTTCAGCATTAAACGTACTGCACAGAAAGCCAAGAAATAGGTTATACAATCTTTTCATGTTGAGTAAGGAAGTTGATGCTTTCGGACTAGCTACTGAATTGACACAGAAAACGAAAAGTATTATAATATGGAAAGCTCAGTTCTGATAGCACAATACCATGCATGAACACCTGCGTGTGTCAGATGACATACCTCAGTGTTTAATGTATTATCTGAATTGCTTTACATCCTCTTACCAATTTTTGAGTGGTCTAAAACCAACCAATTTTCAGTAACATAACTAACCAATTTTTGAAGAGCGTATCTACTAACCATATATATATATATATATATATATATATATATATATATATATATATATATATATATATATATATACAGTAGGCCATAACTATTTGTTGAGTAGGCTATAACAAGCCAACTTCGAGTAAGCTAACCAGTTTTGAGTAGACTATAACTAAGAATCTGTCGAGGCTATAGTTAACCAATGTTAAGTAGGCTATAACTAACCCATTTTTTGAGCAGGCTGCAAATAACCAGTTTTTGAGCAGGCCATAACAAAACCAAAAAGTAGGTAAAACACATTTCTGAGTAGGCTGTATATAAATAACCAACTTCTGAGCAGGCCACAGCTAACAGAAAGTAAGATACAAGTCATCAATTTTTGAGTAGGCTTAAATAAATTTTTGAGTGAATTTTATTGAGTCAATGTATGAATGGGCTTCAGTTAATCAATCTGCATCTGCACCGGTCGTAGTAGAGCTCATACAAGCATCTACAGAACAATATCAAATGGCATGGTACTTCCAGTCCTTTGTTGCCTCCTCACGTGCTGCCAGTCTATTAAGAAGACAAATAAGCATGAGAATTCAGAGGATGAGGTGTGTGACTGGGTACAACAAGGACGAAGGAGGGTTCGCTGCGAACGGTGAAAAGGAATGCGGAGGGTGAACATGGAATCAAAGGAGTCTTGCCATGATTGTTTTATGATCTGCAGACTCAAGTGAGAAAATAATGCTTGGATTCTGATGGACGGACACAAATTAAGGGTGAAGAATGAAAATTAGTGACCATCTCTTTGTAGTGAAGATGTTGGTACTGCTGATCATTCGCCTATGAGCAACCCACAAAAGCGATCTAGCGAACCATTTTAACCCTTTTAGTTGTCAGGATAACGAAGGTATATTTTTCTGCCTAATAAGAGACTATTCAATACAGCTTGGGAAAATCCCACAATGTTGAAATAAACACGATTTAAACTCTCAGTATGTTATGTTAGCTATACTATTCTGAATTATGTCAGACAATCGTATATTTACTCGTCCTTGGGCAACCCCACATAACAAAGGGAATAAATGAGGATAAAACTGTCATTACGGCAAAACATTTCATTCTGGAAAGCCCAGGTTCTTCATGACGGGAATTCCATCCCACCTATCAGAAGCTGCAGTGGCCTATATGGTGAATCCGTAACGATTATCAGGTAAACGTAAATAAATGGTAAATCATAGGGGCCTTTGACTATAGCCGGCTTGTTTTCACCTGAGAGGAATCACAATTCGAATTTTAACTCATGGGAGCCAGAAATCCGATGAGGCGGGAATGAGTGTCCTTGGTAAATAGTTAATTCAAAAGTTCAGTCTGACTACCATTGGCCACCAACTGAGCTGAAAAGGGTTAAGGGATCTTTTTCAACTGTAAACAAACCGATTATCCATCAGCTGAACAAAATCGTCTGATCACGTCTTTATTTTTGCTAGTTTCAGAGGTTTTTATTAAGAGGGGAAAGATTTTTTGAAATGAAGAGTTAGATATAGCCTACATTAACTTTTTCAGCCTTAAAAAGATAAAATCGTTGAAAAAGGTTGAAGGTATAAGAACAGTACTTTTTGTGGCATAGGAGGCTTCGTAACACCTCTTCCTAAGCGATTTGTTTTGCATATTGCGACTTTACATTCTTTCTTATGTTATCACTTTAC
The DNA here is from genome assembly GCF_032717465.1 of Coenobita brevimanus. Classification (NCBI taxonomy): domain Eukaryota; kingdom Metazoa; phylum Arthropoda; class Malacostraca; order Decapoda; family Coenobitidae; genus Coenobita; species Coenobita brevimanus. Next base: position 41,632,727 of record NC_136975.1, read on the forward strand.
CGACGTTGTTTGCATCAATAAAATACAGGAAGTTATTGACGAATTGTGTGCGGAATACATCGTTATGGGGGAGATGTTGCGGAATCTCTGAAGCCTCTTTATAAGCAATCCTAATTCTGACAAGGCGGAGACTAGACATACTGTAGAGAAGCTGACACTTGTAAGCTATCAACTCTATACGACGCAGGTAACAGGATAGTTTGAAGAAATAAAACTAGGTAGAAATAGGAGGTAGAATAATAATACTCGGTAAATATTAAGATTCATACCCAGATTCAATTTTTTTTTTTTTTTTTTGCCCAAATGGAAGGGGTCTTCTCTATGATTTTTCCATCTCTACTGCGTCATTTAGTACTCAGTAAACAAGGGAGGGGGAGGATTATTGAGCCTCCAGCTTGTCAGTTATCGTGTCTACATTTAAATCATCTAACCTACCCTATCCTAACCTAATTTCAACGTATATGTAATAGCAGCCGGAGCTGGAGTTGCAGAATACCCTCCCCCTCGTTATTTACACTGTACTAATAGAAATATTTCCTAGTCTTAGGACACCCACCCACCCACCCACCCACACACACACACAAGAAGCGAATTTGGGAGTGAAAATAATCTACCTAATACTCATAGGTTCATAGGACTCAGTTATGAAAATCAGCGTGTGTTGTGAGCTGTAATACTAGAGTTGTCCCGATCATGAAAGGGATAACGGCGACAATATAAACACTGACTCCTATGATTCACCCCAGATGAATAAAATCGTCTGGCGTTAGCTGGAATATAGGAATAGAGAAGATGCATCCGTAACTGGGTGGAATTGCAGTCTCTCTCTCACTGTTACACTGATTGCTCCACAGTCACATGAACCTGAATCCTTGTTAGTTTAGTTCTTTTCCAATTTATTTTGCTTTCTATACATTATTTCCTTCTTGTATACCGCTTTATATCTTATACCAACACAGATCTCAAAAATTACATGGAAGGGGTTATTAACGAGATAAATACAGAAATAAGCTGCTAAGGAAGATAATACACTCCGAGATCTCACTGCTTGCGTCCTAGTGAGTGTGGTTTGTGTTTACGGGTGCAGCCACTGAAGAACCACCACCTCCAGGACGTGAGTGCTTCCCCCTGTCATTGCCACTTACCGTCATACAGCCCCGACTTAGTATCGCTAGGACTTCTCAGTTACGCTGTAGGGGAATACTAGGGACGGTTCCCATTGCCTCAACCTCCCCTCGTCACACCCTCTAACTCCCTCTCTCTGGCTGCCTCCAAAGCTGACATTAGCGGAGTCACCTGTGCAACACCAAGTTCATGGGTTCAAGAGCTAAGTGATATATTTCTCAGTATTTGTATCCAATCTATTTCGGCCAAGTTTCTTCTGGTATCTACAGTTTACTTGCTTCAGGTACCGTGAGCCAAGTATTCTCATATTCCAACTGCTCCCTCCAAGAAACAACAAAAACAAGACAACAGAGAGCCAAATTAAAGATCCGTTCATTTTTAGATAACTGGACAGGCATCTAGCTGGGTCGTCATCGGGATAGGGGAGGATAGTGGGGGCTCTGATGGTCCCCCTCCCCCCTTGGGGACTCCGAGGCTTGGTTTGTTGATGGCTTGATGCCATTTTATTTTTTTCTCGTAAATTTTGAGTAGGAAGTGATGTGTGTAATGTGCATGTAGTTTGGTGTTGACAGTTAGAGGATACTTGTAATGAAGAGCATGCTGGCCTACTCACTGCGTTACTGAAACACTGAAAAAGTTCAGCAAAGGGAGATGGTCAGAAGCTAGTCCCGAGGGCTGATGAATCGGGAGCTCCAGCTCCCCCTGTCATCAGCTTTCCATTCACCTTGGGAGTACCGCCCTGCTCGACTGGTAATATAGTCTACTCCCTAGCTTATTAAGCTGGCTTTTAGTGTGTGTGTGTGTGTGTGTGTGTGTGTGTGTGTGTGTGTGTGTGTGTGTGTGTGTGTGTGTGTGTGTGTGTGTGTGTGTGTGTGTGTGTCGGATTCCACTACATGACTATAAAAATAAAATCAATCCACTGGATACATGAGTGGAGGAAAGATTCATATTAGACAATGAAAAATGAGAAGGGAAGTCGTGGTACAGCTACAGGAGTGGGGGTGGTGGCAAGAGGAGTGATGTAGGGGAGTGGGGAAGGAAGGTGTGGTACAGCTACAGGACGCGGGGCAGTGGCAGGAGGGGTCAGGCAGAGGAGTGGGGAGGCAAGGCGTGGTACAGTTACAGGAGAGGGGGAAGTGGCAGGAGGGGTGTGTTATGAGGGTCGTGGAAGTGGTGCGGGGTGAGGAAGGTGCGGTAACCATAAGCCTTCATCACGGCGCCACACTCCTGCTGCAGCCGCGTCACCTCGTTGAAGTCCAGTTGATCCCGCCACGCAAACACCGTGGCTGACGAGTTCTTGTATGTGGAGAACGGATGTCTGCTCCAAAACTCACCCCTCTTGATGCCGAGGGTGTGAATAGCCACTGTGTTGGCCACCTGGGCTGTGTAGGGCAGGTTCAAGAAGTGGTAAAGGCGCCGCACCTCCCTCTGGGGGTGTAACGCCAGGTCTTCATAGCGCACCAGCGTGTATCTGTATCATACGCATAAACAAAATTACAATTTTTTTTAAGTGTGTGCCTGGAATATACATGGGCACTTGTATTACAAATATTTTCCCAATATGTCAACCGTTTATTTAAAAAATCATATACCCAGTACGTCTAGCGCCTTAAAAAAAAAAAAAAAAAAAAAAATCACTCTAATACTGGGTTTTTGAACCTGGCGAATATTTATTAGGGTTTGCTTCAGTAGGATGTAGGTGTACCTAAACTGACCTATGAGGAAAGCTGTTCAGAAGCGAGCGAGCAGCCGATAGGTCCTGTTGATATCTGTTGCAAATGCGGGTCAAGTTCTTTTCCTCATGGTAGATGTCTGAAGCCAGTATGAAGGGGCCAAAATCTTTTTGTGATTTTAGCCTCGAAGCCAGAAGTGCTCGGGGATCTCTTACTAAATGTACAACCTTCACACTCAGATCCGGGGTCTTCAGGAGAGGGGTTACAATACCCAATTCTTCTGCTGCAACCTTCGCCAAAGTGATGTGGGCTGCTTGACACATTGCTATCATTAAGCCATGGTTATTACACAAAGATAATTCATCACTACACATCGTGCTGATTTCATTTGATTCCTGCTGTGCAATGTACACTAAATGTTTTAAATATTCCAAATGTTGCAAGAACTTGCACTGGAATATATCTTGCAAGAATTTGACGGAATTATGGTCATTAGTTCCACGATTTCTCAGCGGTTCCTCCATGGTGAAACTGCTGGGTGCTGCCGTCAGCAGCTTCATCGTGAGGCGGGACCCTGAGCGTGTCTGTGTCCACAACAGCACGTGTCGCTTCCAGTGGCCCTGGTACGTCCTGCCTCCTTCAGTCCTCTTCGGTACTGGGCGTGAAATCGTCGCTGTGTAAACCTGGAGGGCTGTGAGCAACAGGATACTTGGTGTCGCCACCCGCAGCAGCCGGAGACGTCTGGTACAGGTGCGAGGTAGACGCATGTTCATCTCGTAGATATACAAGGTGTTGCAAATTGATCACGGCTAATGTGCTGGCAGCGAAAGCGACCTGTGCTTCTGTTGCTAAACAGGTTCGATTTATAATTGGTCAGCACATTTGGGTCTTCAGCCATTACTTATGCAGAGGTCAGGTTCTGGTATCACCGCATCTGTCGGGAGAGATGAGGAAATCGAAACATAGCACAATAAGATAACTAAAACATGAAACAAGAAAAAAGTAGTTTTCCTAATCATCACAAAGTCTGTTCAAGGATATAAAGCAAAAACCAGGCACCTAGATCTAGATTTCATAATGCGTGCTTTCTGCACCTTAAAATCAGTCAAGAACATTCATATAGGGCTTACGAATAATATATATATATATATATATATATATATATATATATATATATATATATATATATATATATATATATATATATATATATATATATAGATATATATATATATATATATATATATATTCTGTTTTGGAAGGTACAAAACTGTACGAATAGATGTAAAAAAGTATGAAAATGAAAGAGTGGATGTGGGAGAATGATATAAAATGGAAAGGATAAAAGAAAAAGAAAAGGAAAAATATTCTGAAAAGACAAAGAACACCTTTATAGTCGCACCCACTGTAACCATACCCACCACCCCAACACACAGTGAAAGGTGTCTTTTGTCTCTGGTCATACCTCCCCCTCAGACATATCCCACAGGCAACCACGCGCATCTCAGACACACTTAACACACTTCAGGTATATATATATATATATATATGTAAAGCATGCAATACTAACGTCCTCAGGTGCCTGTAACGCAGTGACAGCTGAATAAAATCGTCTGACGTTAGCTGGACTAGATTAACGCTTCTTCCACCCACGAGAGGGTTAAATGTATATAAACATCATACAGGAGAATAGTAAGGCTTATTATGTAAATTAAACTGATAAGGAAGAGATTATACCACTTTCTTTACTCTAACTTGGGCTAAAATTGCCATATCTCCTTCTTGAATGCCCCACTGCAATTAATGATGAACACAAGAATATGATGGTAGTCACAAAGTAGTGCTATATTATGGAAAGGATGGTGAGCCGTAGCATCCATTTTCTGCCACTGAGATATGTAAAAATTAAGTCTGGAAAAAAAAAAAAACTATGCCAAGTTAAAGTGAAAGAAATGTAGAAAGTACACGATTTATTTTCAGCTTCAGACTAGGCTAGTGATATTTGTGAGGGACGTATTTTCAGTGGCTTTAGAGATTTCGTTACACCTCTTCCTTGGCGATTTATTCAGGCAATCACATCTCATTATCCTCATGTGTTACTGATGAAAACTGTCAACGTTAAAAGTATATAAGTAGCATACAGGAAACTGTAATGATGTAATATGGAAAATTAATCGCAAAGGAGAAGGAACTACAAAGTCTCCCAGGCTACCTAAATTTACGATGCTGATTTACGAGTACAAAGCGTCAGTGGCCTCTCTTGCCTCCAGCTTTTCTTCTTTTTCCTCCAGTGGCCTCTTGTCGTTGTCCTATCTCTCTTTGTCTCCAATCCTTACCTCCTTGGTTTCCCTTCTTTCACTTCTTTTTGACTCTATATTCTTTATTTCCATTGCTGTCTCTTGTTTCGCATATTCTTTTCGTTCGCTCTTCTTGGTTTCATTTTTTCTTTCCCCCATTAATCCGTTCCCCTCCCTCTCTCTCTTTCTCTCTCTTTTCATACGTCACCTCAGTCGTTTTTTCTGGTGCTGGAGAGGGGTGCCTTCGCGCGGTGGCAATGACATAACTGGGCTGCTCTGCTACTTGGTTATGCAAACGCTCCTCAACTCCCTCCATATCCCCTGAAAAGGGGATGATGGACTGCAGGAGCTGGGCAACTTCACCCTGTAGTCGACTGGGTTCACATTCGGGTGAACTTGGGGTTACAATAACAGAAGCAACAACTGTCACTACTACTACTATTGTTCTTTTTTCTTCCATTGGCATTTCTGGGTTGTTTTTCTTGTCTTCAGTTTTTCCTCATTTCTTCCTCCACCAATTTCTGTTCTAATACCTCCCTGCCTCTTTCTCACGATGTACTGCCACTGATCTTTCCTTGGGCCATCAGTAATAGGCTTTACTGATTACATCCGCTGTTGTCAAGGTTCTCATCGTAAATACTGATTATGATGATGATGATGATGATGGTGTGGGGAGAGGCAGGATACTAGGGGAACGACGAGACTGACGCTTGAAAGATTTATTCTAACCCTTGCAATGCTAAGAGGAAGGGGGGGGGAGTATTGGTGCATAGTGACATACGGCATATCAACCTCTTCAATCCAATGACGCGTTTAATTATATTTTTTGCTACCTTTGGACGAATGTGTTCAGCTCTGGAGACTTTTATTTATTTTATTTATTTTTTTCGAGCAGAGGGGTTGGATATAAACCATTATTAACCCCCTTCACCAACACGGGCTTCCTAACTGGAATTAAAATCGTCTGGTGGCAGCAAGAACACAATAAAAAAAAAAAAGCGTCATGGGATTCAAGAAGTTAATCATAGGGGTTCAAATTGAAAAAGTGGAACGTCAACCAGTGAGAAACTTGCTAATATTTTTTATTTGGCTACAAGAAGTGTGCCATCCATTTGACTCATACTAATTCATCTTTCCAACGATGTACGTAGGTCCGCTGTAGCTTTTAAAATGTCCAAGATAACTAAGTTTTGGCGCTTAGTTTGGCGCTATTTTTTTTTTTTTTTTTTTTTTTAAGGAATGTTGTGACGGATTCTGAGAAAAGTAACGTGCAGTACGTAACTTCTATTACTTCTCATAAGCTTTTCAGCGATGCGCGTAGATATGCTGCAGTTATGATAGTTTCAGAGATAGCCCTGTCCTGGTGCTCAATTGGGCGTTTTTTTTTTTTTTTTTTTTTTTTTTTTTTTGAGAGAGAGAGAGAGAGAAATAGAGTGGTGCATTTTGAGAAAAGTGGCTTACATAACAACTACTGCCATTGCATAAGTTTACAGTGATCCGCTATAGCTTTAATAATTTCCTACCTAATTCAGTCCTAGGGATGAGCTGGGGGCTTTTGGCTTTTTCATTTTCTCTTGTTTTCTGAGCAATATGGTGACAACTACGATGAGAAATAACACGTAGCATACATTACATGCTCCGTAAGCGTTCCAATAATGTGCTTTGATCCACTAGAGCTACAATAGTCTCTGAAAAAAACAGATTTGGTTCTGTGCTCTACCCTATATCTGACAGTCTCTCCCTCGATTGGTTTGCTCCCTCAATTCCCTTGAATACTGAAGGTAAATTATGACGGCACACACACACACACACACACACACACACCGCTCACTGGTGCAGTGGTAACGTTCTCGCTTGCCAACTGGTGGACGGGAGTTCGCGCCTCGCTCAGGTTGCGAAACGTTTCACTGATGAAGTGGGTGGTTACTGTCCCCCTTGAGCAAGGGGATGGGTGTGTGTGTGTGAAGGTCACAGCCTTGCCCTTAGATCGGACTATATGAGCTCTCAGCTCCCTTCCGGGAGGGTAAAAAGCTGACGATCACGACAATCAAGTGATAATGACCGACCCGGTGAATTACACACACACACGTGATCCGAAGAACTACTACTCATATTCCTTATTGCGCACCACAGATTCCTATCTAAATGTGGCTAGACAATACTATCGAATACTCATTAAATACTTGGCCTATCTGTAGAACATTGTCATTAGCATGGCAATATTCCTTAATTTATTTTTTTCCTGTCAGTACGGAACAAGGAACACGTGAACAAGAGGCAAATCTCGCCTCCTACGTCCTTTCATTACACAAAAGCAAATTCTTTCGTCCAGATCACCACTGTTATAACTACCTCTTATTATCGGCAGTCTGCGGTTTCCACATATAAGCGTACAAAACACGAGCGCATACTCTTTGGGAAACCTTAGAACGTAGGTCTGTTGATGTATATTAGACGTTGTAATGTCGTAATTATAAGTTTCTTCTGACTATATTTGTTTTGAAATGGCAGATATTCAAACTTCGTATGATTTTTTGAGCTAACTACCATGTACGTGTATTTGCCACTTCATTACGTATTTTTGACACATCACTTGCATTTAGCACCCTAATTATCTTATCCAACCATTCGGACTTGTACATATCCCAGGCATACAGTAAGAGAGCTTCAAGACCATCAAATAAGTGTTCGTTTGAGTCGCTATAGTCTATGGGCATGGGCCGGGAGCGTCAGAGCCCTAATCCTGGGCTTCGCTAAAGTTGCTAAAATCTGTGGGAGTGAAGTAGGCTACCTCGATTCTGAGAAGAATTAATGAATAACAGATGGACATGGCCGCCCTTGAAGAGTATCCTTTAGCTAAAAATTTATCATTCTGTTATCTGTCAACTCTTGGTAATAAATGAAGTATGTTTCCCTTTATAGCACGCAGATTGGTATCGATTTATTTAGTTTCACGATTTTTTTTTTTTTAGCCGTACACGTTTCATTGAACTGATTTTTATTTTCAAATCCCTATACTTCACGCCCATATAATATAACAGGTAGGCCGAGCTTGTCGTCAACTGGTTATCTAACTAATCGTATTTAATGATCTGTAAGTGGCTCTTGTGGGTGAGTAATTTAATTATTCTTAGCTTCTTGGGAAAACATGTAATTACAGGAAACATCAAATTAGACAGTCATCAAACCTAGCAATTTCGTCCTTTCCCAAACTTCCTATTGAGGAGTGGGAAGAGGCAAGATACTCACGAGAAGCGGCGGGGTGTGGGGTGTGAGATGTGGTGTGTGAGATATGGGGTGTGAGCTACAAGGTGTGGGATATGATATGTGAGGAGAGGCAACATACTCACGAGGAGCGGCGAAGTGTGAGGTGCGGGGAGGCAGTGGAGTGGAAGAGAGTGTATGGTCAATATCCTGCCCCTACACGCTTACTGAGCCTCATCCCCGCTGCCTGGCTACAATTCTAGCCCCTTTTCCTATACCCTTAAGCTCCGGGTGACAACGCTATTTTTTCCTTGCCCGGGACGGAGTCTGGCGAGGTATTGCTTTTGGTCGAGTTTCTTTGTTTCTATGATTGTTTCCTTGTTTGTTAGCAACATTACGGAAAAACGGCTGTATGATATTACATGATGTGGATATAACTGGACAAACACACTGAGGTGGTTTGGCCATGTGGAGAGGATGGAGAGTGAGAGACTGACGAGGAGAGTGTATGTGAGTGAGGTGGAGGGAAGGGGAGCCAAGGATGAGATGGAGGGATGGACTGGAGAGATATATGAGAGAGGGGGTGTGTGAGCTGGGAGCAGGGCAGTGAAATGACGGGGGACAGAGAGACATGGAGGCGATTTGTTTGTGGCCACCCCTTATGGGATTGTGGCGTCTGGCAATAGATAGATAGATAGACAGATTTTACATGAAACTTTGAGGATATGTGGGCACTGGTCCCAAAAGGAAGTGATTTTATTTTGGAGGTAATCGAGTGACCTTGAAAGGTCAAACAAGGTCACGGATTTTCAGAGGGCTATCAGTTGAAACCGGTCGAAGATACAAATATTTACTATTATCAACATACAGAAATTCCCATATGGGCTTTCATTTGGCACGAAGACCTTTGACCCTGAGTGACCTTGAAAGGTCAAACTGAGGTCACGATATTCAGGGGGCTGTAACTCGAAACTGGTTGCACATAGATATTTACTATTTTCAACCTATAGGAAGTCCCATATGGGTTTTTAATTGGTACCATGACCTCTGAAGTGCAGTGATCTTGAAGGTCAAACTCAAGGTCACGGATATTCAGGGGCTATAACTCGAAACAGGTTGAAGAAAGAGATATTTACTATTATCAACATACAGGAAGTCCCACTATGGGTTTATAATTGGTACAATGACCTGTGACCGTAAGTGACCGTGAAAGGTCAAACTCAAGGTCACGGATACTCAGGGGGCTGTAAGTCGAAACTGGTTGAAGACAGAGATACTATTATCTAGATATAGGAAGTCTCGTATGGGATTTCATTTGGCACTATGACCTTTGACTAAAGGTCATTATAACGTATGTGGTGATAAAAAGCAGGCTATAACTCTACGCATAATGTAACTGAATGCCTTTACTATATATAAATGTCTTCCACTTTGAAAGGTGAAAAACTGGGTCAAGGAGTTTCACAGGGCTTGTAGAAGCTGAAGTTGGGGAGAACTTTACTGTTATCAACATTACAGCTTGTTATGGCATACTTTTCAAACAATTAATATTGACAGATAATAAGCTCCATTTCATTTGTGCCATTACCTTAGAGTTTAATTGTTTACTGACACTAAATGGCAGTACCGATTCAATATTTAACAGCAATAAAATAACTGCTGTCGGGTGAGGTTTGTTGTGCCTGACACCAGTTGTTGGAGTGTGAGCTTCCTCCACAAGTTTACCTATTTCCAGATCAAGTTGTGAGACAGTTTGGGGTTACGGGTTGCTTATTTATGTATTTATTATTATCATTTTTTTTTTTACAAGGTGCTATATATAAAGCAGTGATACAACTTTCTTCCCCTAGTGCTGGCAGAAACTATTCGAAACTATATATTTAAGAAGATTATATTCTTTGTAACACACATTTTCGAGTTGTTTATCAAAATATATCTGTGTTTAGAATCAAGAAGACCTGTAAATATACATAGGCAACCAGTTACGATGACGACGCCTCTGTCAGACTGTACAGTAGATGCTGAAAGGGGAATCTGTTGTCTTGATTGTTGGACCTAAATCCCTTCTATATTTTTCTTTCAGATTTGCCTTTAATGTGTGTACCTATACCTATTCTATTGTCTATCTTATGCCTTAATAATTTATACAATACACAATCCAATAATTACTGTATAGTTGCACATCTCTCCAGAGTGGACATCCCAGGGAAATAGGAGGGTGAGGGGAGGACAATACAGACTCCTGTGGATATTATCATTATTATTATTATTATTTTTTTTTTTTACGGTATTACCTCCGCCAAGGAGGTTATGTTTTCATCCCTGTCCGTTGGTTGGTTTGTTGGTTGGTTGGTTTGTGAGTAAGAGTACACAAAAACTACTGGATGGATTTCCACGAAACGGTAGAAGACTGGGCCTTGGCCCAGAATACACTCCATTAGATTTTGGTGCTCATCCGGATAAAGGTGCGGATCCAGGATTTTTTTTTTTTACTTTCTTTGACATTGCGAGACAGGGCGTTGGCGGAGGTATGCGCTCTGCTGAGTGCCATTCCAGTTATTATTATTATTATTATTATTATTGCTATTATTACTATTCTATTTTTTTACGGGTAGTATTAGGCGGCAGCAGGTCCTACCCATCCAATCTTAGTGTATGTAAATCCAGGTGTGTGTGTGTGTGTGTGTGTGTGTGTGTGTGTGTGTGTGTGTGTGTGTGTGTGTGTGTGAACAAAATAAACTTATAGTTATGATCAGATTTCAAACAAACTTGGTGGAAAGGTTGGAGGTCAGCCCAGGGGTTGACCTACTGCTTTTCAGAATGTTAGGTCAATAGTTAAGACCACATGGTAAGGTCAATATAAAAATCTTTTGTCTGATATAAACCAAACTTGATGGAAGGGTCGAGCGTAAGGCAAGGATGGAGAGAATCGTTTTTGAGAACAGTCAATAAAAGGTCAAGGTCATGGGACAAGGTAAAATGTTCGACCCAATAACTCAGCCTATTTTTATTTGATCTAGACCACATATGGATGTGTTGAGGGTCAGTCAAGGATGAAGAGATTCGACTGAGAAAAACTGGTCAAAGGTCTAGTCCAAAGGCAAAGTTTAGCTTAAAAAGTTGTGATCCAATTTAGACCAAACTTGGTGGAAGGACTGAGGGGCAGGCGAGGATCATGTGCTGCAACTGTGATAATCGGTCTAGAGTCAAGGGCACAGGCAGAGTCAAATGTTCGGCCCTTAATAATATGAGGGGGTGGGTACTGCGCTGGTGCTCCTTATTTTTGTTGTACCCTTTGTGTGAACCGACGATTATATTTAGCTTAGGAAAGTACCAGACATGAGATAGTTAATTCTGTAAAGTCACCTTGTTTATTTTGGTTGTAAAAAATCAGCTATCATTTTCAGAAGTTTTGCGAGTTAAGGGCGTAAGTTTCCGATTACGTTAACTTTTCCTTGACGATTTTCCTGAAGGGGATATTCGGTTTTATTAAGAAACATCCATCGATATAAATTTAGGAATTTCCGAGTAGATTAAGTATTAGATGTCGACCAGTCTCCTTTGAAGAATTTTTCAAGTGGACTAAAATGTTTTAAATGAATATCCTACTGAAATATCCACATACCCCCTTATTTCTCTCTCTCTCTCTCTCTCTCTCTCATCTGTATCATTATTGTCAATTATAGTTCATTCACTTTAGCCTGGAGGAGATTTTTGTCCCTTGAAGACTATTCCCATAACTCAATGTCAAAATAAGACACTACTACTTTTCTGCATCCTTTCCGCAGCACTTCTTCGTGACCAGTACCTTATTCTATAGTTAATCTCTTGCTATAGCTCAGCATTCAAGATGGAGGGATGACAATTTTTCTCCTACCTAAAATGGACAGGGCACAGGTCAGCATGATGTGAAGGATAAAAAGACGACATAGTTTCAAGGATAAGTTTACTGATACCAAACAATCACACCTGAATTCACTGTAGGTACTTTTTCGTTCCCGTAGGTCAATATGCATCACACATAATTATAACCTTGGGCAGATGGCATTAGGCTTCTTTCTACATTGAATTTCTGACAGTGTTAAGAATAAGGTTGAAAAATTTAAAGGAATATGAGTAATTGATATCTGGGAAGCGTGAATAGAGTCAAGCAGTTACGTGCAGCATTTAAGCTCGTCACCTCACCTGCTGGCACGTCATTATACCAATACTTATCTTTGAACAACATTATCGTACTCAAATTACACTTTAACAAGACAAGTAGCGCAGGAAGAAAGAAACAAAATGAGAAGGGGACTCAAGAAAGAAAGTATAACATATAGGAAAAAAAAAGGGGGGGAAGGGGGGAAGAGGGAACAATGAAACAGAGAAAGGAATGCATGTACAACAAACCGCCACAAGTAAGAAGGCAAAGGGAGGAGGAACAAATCGAGGTCTTGGGGGAATAAGGTTCAAATATCAGGGGGGGAAAGTAGAGTCGGGGACAATTTCGCCTCTTCTTTCACCTCTTGTACTTCTCACTTTCCTCTGCAGGCTAATATGCTGATAACCTGAGCGATTTTGTAATTATCTCCGTCCATAGATCCTCCTCCCTTATATTGATGCGTCAGGGAGGAATGAGATGGATTTGCCCCATTTATGCAAAGTTGATCCAGTGGAATGGTAGGGTTACTTTTGTTCATAATTGTGTACTACGCGATAGGACTGTGAGAAAGAAAGGCGAAGGGCGAGAGAGAGAGAGAGAGAGAGAGAGAGAGAGAGAGAGAGAGAGAGAGAGACAAAGAGAGAGAGAGAGAGAGAGAGAGAGAGAGAGAGAGAGAGAGAGAAAAGTAAAGCAAAAGTAGCAAAACACGGAGGAGGAGGGGGAGAGGAAAGAACGGGGGGAAAATGTTACAGAAAGTGATGTAGCAAAATCATAAACTGCAGTCGATGAACACTGTATTTGGAGCAAGAGGAAAAAAGGTGAAAAAAAACCCGAAGCATAGGGGACAGTGGCAGGAAGGGTAAGGAAGGGGAGAGGGGAGGGAAGGCGTGGCATAGCTGCAGGAGTGAAGGCAGTCGCAGGAAAGGTGAGGCAGGGGATAGGGGAGGGAAGGCGTCGTACATCTACAGGAGCGGGGGCATTGGCAGGAGGGGTGAGGCAAGGGAGTGGGGAGGCAAGGCGTGGTAAAGTTACAATAGAGAGGGCAGTGGCAGGAGGGGTGTGTTATGAGGGTCGCGGTAGTGGTGTGGGGTGGGGAAGGAGCGGTAACCATAAGCCTTCAACACGGCGCCGCACTCCTGCTGCAGCCGCGTCACCTCACTGAAGCCCAGTTGACCCCGCCACGCGAACGCGGTGGCCGAAGAGTTCTTGAAAGTGGAATACGGTTCATCTTGCCATAATTCATCTTTCATGAAGCCGAGGGTGTGAGTAGCCACCGTGCTGGCCACCTGGCCGGTGTAGGGCAGGTCCAGAAAGTGGTAAAGACGCCGTACCTCCTTCTGCGGGTGTAGAGCCAGATCCTCATAGCGCGTCAGAGTGTACCTGTATCAAATTTACATCATTGTGCCGTCGTTACACCTTAGCAACACCAATATATATTCGTACTATAACATAATGAAGCTACGATGAAGGAACTGTATCTCAACAACGGGTTGCATTAGTAGGGGTAGCATTTACAAGAGCTTCGATTTAACTGTAACATACTGTACATCCTAAAAACAATTTTGAAACAAGTGTCCTCTTCCTTGTTGGTGGTACTGTCAGACCAATGTTTCAATTTAAGTTTTCAAAGGGGATGGGTTCAGGTGACCATATCTCAACAGCCACTCACTCAAATCCAGGGTGACTGACCTAATGGCGAGGGGTGTGATTAAGGACATACGGTTCCGTAACTGCCTCCTCAATAATGTTTGGCAGCAGCACCAATCTATCATCAAATAAGGCACCAACACATCCTAACATGGTCAAATGTCTCTAAACGAAAAATAATGTGAATTTTTCTAGTACTCTAACGGTCAGTGTACGACAGATGTTAGATTAAATGATATAACATTTTAGTCATGTAATCAAGTTACTGAGACGACAAGCGACATTATGAGTGGTCTTCTGAAAAAGGAAAGTATCTGAGAAAGGAACAGGCTGGAACGAACGAGGTGAAAATTGTTCTGACAATAAACCATAATTCTTCTAATATATGTCTTTCATCCTGAACAAATGACTAAAGTATTTTTTGGGGTTGTTCTCAATAACATTATGCCTCTTACTACCTGACAAACAGTTGCTCTTCCTATGGTGTAGAGAACTCTATCAGCTGGGTAGGATTTTCTGGTGTAGGATAAAGGAGTGTGATGCTGAGTGTAAATGGATGTGTACAGTGTGTTAAACTTAATATAATGGCCACATTAGAAAAGGTAAACACGTTATCTTATTTAAATTTCATGAGAACAGCAAACAGTGGCGGACTGAGAGAGGGGGGGGGGGTACCAGAGCAAGTGCCTCCAAATAATAATAATAACGACAATGACAACAACACTACTACTATTACTACTAATGATGATGATGATGATGATGATGATTATAGGAAACAGCACAAGCATGACATACTGAAATCTATTATCTCTGCTTGACGCATCACTGAAAAAAAAAATTTAGAACTGCCACTGACGGTGTATAATGATAAAGGGTGTTTCTGCACGATGTACACATGTGTGACATATGGAAATTATCCGACGCATGTATGTGGTACCTGCTGGGGTATCGTTGGGCAAGTGACCTGGCTGAGGCAAGATCGCGTGTGTATCTGTCGCAAATGGCTGTCGAGTTCATTTCTTCATCATCAAACGCACGAAAGTTAAAGTTACCGTACTGCTCGAAAAATGACTGCACTTTTTTTCTGGATGAGGTGAGAGCGCGTGGGTCCCTCACCAAGTGCACAACACGGACGTTGAGCGTGGGGTCCTGCAGGAGGGTCTTGGCCACGCCTAGCTCAACGGCTACCACTCTCACCAGACGCACGCACGACGCCTCACACATGGCGTCCGTCAGCCTGGCATCCTTACACAATCGCGGGTACTCATAACACAAGACTTGTTTTATTTTGTCCTCATTCCTCTGAGACCCATTTACCCACTGACTGAAGTAATCGGGGCGATATGAGAAGCGGCACTTCAATATATCTTTTAATAACTGAACAGAGTAATCCACCCCTAACCTCCAATACTTTCTCAGTGGTTCTTCTGTCACAAAGGCACATGGAAGAGACATAAGAAAAGACTGAGTAATTCGGGATCCAGAACGCATTAATGTCCACAACAACACTTGGTGCTTCTTATCTACAGCCTCATACCCAAACAATTTCTCTGTCAGCTTGACTCTATGTGTCGACGAGTTATGGAGGAGATACAAAGTGGTCAGCAATACAGTGGCCAGCAATTTCACTCGCTGGTTCATTCTCCTCGCGGCTCGCATTGCTGCTGAACGTAAAATTTCGTCAGAATGTATGAATGTGGCTTTGAGTGATACAGCCACACACCGAGTTTCCTTAACACCAAACAGCACAAGTGACACAGTTACGTTCTTCTTAGACTGGATATTTTACAGTTTCTCGATAATCTTAACAGTTGCTAAAACACTGGTAAAATACAGCGTGCAGCAGAATAAGGAAGCGTCTGTTCTAAAGGAATCAAACCTTGCAGTTGACGGAAAGTATGTAGTATGCTATATTTAGAATTTTTCTGTCATACTTTCCTGGGCTCACTCTACAGTAGACTCACGCTCGACTCATGCAGCCATCATTCCTGATTAGAGCTGAATCAAAATGCTGGTCTGCGCTGTTCCTTTATCACAATTTGGTGAACACGTGTCAACACCAGGGGCGTAGCGAAGGGGGGTGGGGCGAAGGAGGCGGCCGCCCCCGCTTGAGGGTCTTGAAATCGTATGGGGCAAAAAAAAAAAAAAAAAAAAAGTAAATCTTTAAAAATCAATCAGTCAATCAATTTATATACTATATATATATATATATATATATATATATATATATATATAACGAGAGATGATGAGACTCCCTGGTGCATTATTGATCTTTTATTCCATAAGGATCACTAAAAATGCTTCTTTTTTTCAGCCAAAATAATTTTTCTGCTCTATTACTCGCCATTTTCACTGTAATGAGTTATCATCTAAAAGTTCCCATACATACCTTCAGAGGCCTCAGAAAGCCACTAAAAGTACTTAATTTTCAAAAATTTTCCTGGGGAGGCTCACAGCGCCCCCCCAGATGCAGAGGCTCACTTCGCTTACCTCCCACCACCTTTTCGAGAATCTATAGACATCTTTCTCCCAAACCCCCTTCACCTTTTGAACTTTCTGGCTACGCCCCTGGTCAACACCTCTCGATGCAAATTACTGAGTGGTGGGGGAGAAGGGTGAGCTGGAGGTCGTCAGGGGCTGGGGGCTGAGGCAACGCTGTTGGGAGATGATAGACAGCTGACTGTTGCACAGATTCTCAAGGAGAACTAGATCCTGTCTGTTATTAGGCTGGGGCGGATCTTTTTTTTTTTTTTTTTTTTTAAAGAGTGGGAGGGAAGGTAGGGTCACCATTAGAGCTTTATCAAATTTCATTGTATGCCATGCTTGTGTTGTTTTCCATGAAATACTTAGAAACTACTACTGTTAGTAGTAGTTGTCATGTAATTATCATTATCATTACCATCATCATCGTCGTCATCATCATCATCATCATCATCCGGACCTCCTTTCCCATCCTAGGGCAAGATGTGGAGACAGCCAAAATTTGCCCAATTCAATGGGCCACGCTTCCATGCACTCATCATTCAAGCCCTCGAAATCCTGACTTTATCAGATAGCCCCCCCCCCTCCCCCCCAAAAAAAAAAAAAAAAAAAATCACCAAGTTCTGAAGCTTCACATATACCTATCTGACTAAGCCAATCCGAACGCTGTCACGTTTAAAAGGGGCGCCAAATCCCTGGTTATGCACTTCGCACAAAATTCATCCAGCCAGCTCGATCTCTTGTCAGTCCCTTAGCCTCGCCAACTTCTATACCTCTCTTCCTCACACACACATCCACTATATCCCTCCACCTTCTCCTTGGCCTACCTCGCTTCTTCCCTCCTTCAAATTCTCTCAGATATACCTTTTTCACCACTCTATTGTCATCCATTCTTCACATAACCATACCATCTCAGTACACTCTCTTCGAGTCTGGTGTCCACAGACTTTCTCACTCCGCATCTTTCACGATTCACATTATTCCGTATCCTATCCACTCTCTGTATTCCACATACATTCCTCAGCAGTC
Source organism: Coenobita brevimanus (assembly GCF_032717465.1). Lineage (NCBI taxonomy): Eukaryota > Metazoa > Arthropoda > Malacostraca > Decapoda > Coenobitidae > Coenobita > Coenobita brevimanus. Next base: position 41,650,327 of record NC_136975.1, read on the forward strand.
CCATCTCTACTGCTCACACTTCTGACTTTTCATTTTCATGCCAAACCATAGTCTCACATCTGTATGTTAAAGTTGGCACTAACACTCCTTCATGTAAGCCTCGTGCAGCTGCAACACTGAAGCCTCTGTTTCTTATCAAGGCCTTTATAGCACCAGCTACTTTCCTTCCTTGTGTCACTCTACTTTCCACTTCTTTTGTACATTTTCCTCTCTTATCTATCACTGTACCCAGGTATTTGAACTCTCTCTCACATGTTCGTCTCTCTCCATTCAGTGTACCTGTAACATCACACTGGGAGTCACTTTCTCTCTCAGTTACCATCAATTTACACTTTTCTACATTTACTCTCAAGGTACGACGCTCACAGATATCAACAAAACTCTGCACTAGTCTACCATGCTCTTGTCCGGTATTTGCAAGTAGCACTGCATCATCAATGTACAACACATTTGGAGATATTCCATCCATCCCCATTCATTACTAACGTTATCCCTCTCTCCATTACTCGTGTTTTTATTTCTCTCATCACCCCATCCATATTATACTGAACAAACGTGGGGAAATCAACACAACTTTGTCGCACACACGCACTGATCGTGAACCATTCACTTAGATGCCCATTTACCCTTACACATGCCTCACTACCATCATCATTATCATCATCATTATTATTATTATCATTATTATATAATAATGGTGGTAGGTGGGGGCGCTTACCATCCACTCACTCGATGTAGTGCTGCTTTGGGTGACTGCCTTTTCCCCTTTTTCTTCTTTCCTTCCTCTTCTGTCTTTAATCCCTTCTTTCTTTCCTCCTTCTCCTTCTGCCTACGAGTGACTCTTCTGTCTTTCTTTCCTTCATTCTTTTCTCTTCCTTCTGTTCATGGATGCCTCTACAATGGGTGACAAGCCAAATGGTTTCCTGTACACCAGGAAACCATTTACTACGCTGGGTGGTAGCCATAAAACCAAATTATGGCGCCTGGTGGTTTAGTGGGTAATTAAGGCGCTCCAATCGGATTGAGCCGGTGTAGGTTATATCTAAGGGGTGGTTGGGGTTTATTGCTCACATAATGCGACTCATGGATGCGTGAGGGTGGTCACTCTCATCTTAAATGTCAGGACCAACTTGCCTAGCCCCGGGCTCCTACGCTCATGGGGCAAAGTAGGATTGGATGATGGATGGATAGATGGATTATTATTGTTATCATCATCTTCTTCATCATCATCATCATCATTATTATTATTATTATTATTATCCATTCTTTATCCAACCTTTTTTTGTCCATCAGGAGCGTATGGACCCTGGGCAAGGCTACACAGTCACGCCATTTAAGGCAAGGATGACCAGCTTCACTAGCCCCTGAACAGCATTAGTTTCTCTATATTTTTTAAACTGTCTGTCTATCTGCGTGTTTGACCGCTACGGAAATTGAGGGATAACTATCTAGTAGGTTCTGAAGGGTCCAAGCAGGGGTAATTATATACGTGGTGTCATTTACAGCTGCTGACGTGGTGTTCCTATGGACCTGTTCTCCCTATGGACCTATATTCTCTCATTAGCCTTTTTCCCTTGGACTTACATTGCTCCTGGACCTATTATCCCCAAGGACCTAGTTTTGTCCTTGGGTCTACTTTCTCCATGAACCTATTTTCACCCACGGACCTACAAGTTTGGAAGATAATAAAGCTCAGTGGAACCGGTCACATGGTGCAGGAACAGGAAAATTCCAGCGAATGAGAGACTGACTCTCGGCATGCACCGCCAAACCGCAACATAGTGACCAAGTTGTGGTTCATCTGTGGTAGGGTGCAGTTATCCTTTTGGATATTTTTTTATTAGGTATGCTTAGATAGAGACAGAGAGACAGACATACAGGTGGATAGACAGATAGATAGATAGATCATTAAATAGGGAAATAGATAATAAAGTAAGAAATATATAATCAGTCGACACCACGAAGCCCGCTATGCAGGAACAATTTTTTTTCGTTTTTTTGCCGTACGGGAAAGCCGCGTGCAAAAGCCGGATATGTGAAGAGATACATTCTCGACAAGCGGTGGGGCGACGTTTTCTCCGCACTATTAAAAAAAAAAAAAAAAAAAAAAAAAAAGTGAAACGGGCTTCAGTTGAACAAAATCGTTTGAAGAAGGCAAGAATAAAGCAAAAGGTACAACATCGGACTAATGGGGATAACAATTTCACTACGATGACACATTGCTCATTATATTGTTTCTGCTGCCAAACGATTTTATTTTACTCTGAGAGGACCTCTAGCAATGACGGAGATTATGGACGACTATATTTAACCCCTTCAGTTCGATTCCCTTAAGCTAGATAAAATTGTCTAGAGAAACCAAACTGAAATGCAAAGATCATCGTGGTGAAGGGATTAAAGTCCATGTTGTAGGTGGCATTAAGAAGCTTAGTATTATCGTACCTCTTGTTTAGATATTTATTTTACGCATTAAACCATAAAATCCTCTCGTGTGCTACCGATGCAAGCTATATCGATATTAAAACAGTACGAGTCCGGTAACATAAGAGAAAGGTAGGGTGTCATATGCTGAATAAATCGCCAAGGAAGGGGTGCTACGAAGTCTCCTAAAGTACAGTCCGAAGAAATAGAATTGGAGCCACACGTCACTGCGCTGCTACAGCATCAATGAACTTCTAAGGGTCACTGATAAGGAAAGCACTAGAAAAAAAAACTAAAAATCCTGCCTGCTTTGCCACCCTGGACGGAGGAAAGATGAGGAACCAAATATAAGGAAAACAGGAAGGCATCGTGGCATTGGAATTGTGGGGACAGGGTACACAAGGGAATAATACGTTATAATGACGCCAGCACCTAGAATACAGGGACGTCTTTTACAATTTAGTCTTGTTAACTCCAGACGATTTTATTCAGCCTTGTAATGAAGACGTTAATGAAGGTTATGTCTATGCTGTCCAGTTCAGAAAGTCTCTCCTTAGATGGACAAAACAGTACAATAACGTAAATATAAAACGAATATCCTTAGGCTGAAGGGATTAAGTCTACTGCATACTCTTTGCACCACTTGTTCTAGACTCTTCAATTGTTTAGTAAGTTCTATTCTTCAGCAAAGAATACACGAACAATATATGCTATGAGAGTACAAGATAATTCACATTGAAAATTAGGCCCTACTCCTCTTTTTTTATTTTACGTCATCAGCAGACAAAAATATATTGCCATTTACTTAGCACCCTGAGCTGGGATCTGCAAGTCAGTATTTATATTTATATCTATAGCAGTATGGTATGGAGGAAAATGTGTACAATGAGTTCAGGAACAAAGACGAACCTCGTTGCTTGACAAGGAAAACGCTGCCTTAAATAATGGGCATGGAGACCTCCTGCCACTTTCGATCTTACTGTTGCATAAGCTGGGCCCGTTGGTATTTTTCAGATCTGCAACAAGTTGGACAGTGATGAACGTATCCAATGAATCTCAGATCATATTGGTTTAGTAACAAGTTTTAACTACTAAATGGAATGTATTTCATTTCTGATCTCGATTACAGGACTGAACATGAAGAGAGTGAGACTGCTGACACCCCTTTTCGCCATCATGGTGTTTTTACTGTTAACAGTTTGTATTCAGTACTCCCCTCCATCACATAAAAACATAATGACGGACGGGCAGAGTGGTCGTCATATTAGCACCAAGCATCAAGTGTTATTATGGACTATGATGCGTTCAGGTTCCCGTATGACACAAGATATGCTTCAAGCTCTCTCCTGCACGTTTCCGACAGAGGAACCCCTTAGGATACATCGACATAAGAGGCCAGAGTTCTTAATTCAGTTAATGAAAGATATTTTCCAGTGTCGCTTCTTTGAACGCCCCGACTTCTTCGTCCAGTGGGTGAATGGCACTTCGCTGAACCATGAAAATCTGAGATTAAGGCTGTGTAAAGACCTGCCACGTCTATGCAGTGACGCCAGACTCACCGTGGCACTGTGTCAGACGGCGTGCGTGCAACTGGTACGGGTGGCAGCAGTGGAGCTGCGTTTGGCTATGGCCCTCCTTCAGGACTCTGCTCTTAGTGTTCGGATTGTGCACTTGGTGAGGGATCCACGCGCTCTTATGGCATCCAGAGAAGCGCTGCACTCGATAGGCAATGGTTTCGAGTTCGACGATGACGAAATAAACTCGACAACTATCTGCGACAGGTATACTCGCGACTTAGCGTCTGCCAGATTCCTCACTCAGCGCTTCCCCAGCAGGTATTAATTGTTTTCACCATGAATGAAAACCAACATTATACACATACACACCTCAAAGAATGCTGTTTTCATCAATGTAAATTTATATTGAAATTACTGTCATCACCACGGACTTAGCCACGCTGTCATGCATATCACACTATTTTCCAAAAGGAAAGCAGGGAAAAAGGAAAAGACCCCGTAAACTGAAAATCTGTTATCACGATTATGGACCAGTAGCCTACCCAGGTGTTCTGTTGCTAAGCATGAAAATACAGTACACAAAAGATATGTCCTTTTTGCTGACACGTTACACCACCAAAGTCCTGATGGTAGTGATGCTGGTATAGTAAAGTATCACCTATTGTGAGGCACAAACAAGTTACACATGTGTACGGCAGTAAATAGTCGTCTGTAGTGGCACAGGTACGAGACTCCTTTAACGAGTATGTTACGCAAATACATCTACGTGCCTATTACAAAACCTTCGAATTGTAAGCGAACATAGTAACATTATAATGTGGTTAAGTTTAGCTCCATACACAGCTGCTATTCAGTTAAAGCAGATAAGTTTGATAATAACGTAGTGCAAGTGCAAAACATTGATGTAGATTTATTATATAGGTACACCCTGCTGCGCTACGAGGACTTAGGGTTACACCCCGAGAGAGAGGTGCAGCGTCTCTACAAATTCCTGGACATCCCTTACACTTCCCAGGTGGCCAACAGAGTGACCTCTCACACCCTCGGCTTCATGAAATCGGAGTTCTGGCTCACCCACCCGTTCTCCACATTCAAGAACTCGTCTGCCAAGGTGTTCGCGTGGCGGGGTCAAATGGATTTCAGCGAGGTGACGCGGCTGCAGCAGGAGTGTGGTACCGTGTTGAGGGCTTATGGTTACCGCACCTACCCCACCCTGCACCTCTACCACGACCCTCATAACACACCCCTCCTGCCACTGCCCCCTCTCCTGTAACTGTACCACGCCTTCCCTCCCCACTCCCTTGCCTCATCTCTCCTGCAGCTGTACCACGTCTTCTCTCCCCATTCCTGAGCATTCTTTTCTCTTATCTCACTCCTCAGTGCTGCAATGATAATTTCTCTCTTGTTTATCGCTGCTCTCACCACTAGCCGGGGTTAACATCTGGCTAAGACTACTTTAATGTTGCGTTCAAACATGAGTGATAGGTGCAGGGGGGGGGGGGCACCTTCCACTCACTCGATGTGATGCTGTCTCTGAGTGACTACGCTGAGTAACAAACCAAAACTTTCAGCCCCAGAAATCATATACAACACTGGGTGCTAACCACGTATTAAAAAATGACGCCTGGTGGTCTAGTGGGTCAGGGCACTCCCATAGATGTGTCCCATAAATTTTTACATCGTAAGGGATGTTTGGGTTACTGCTCACTTACTGCCACTCGCGCACAGGCAACTGGTCGCCCTCGTCTCAAATGTTGGGGTTAAGTGGTCTTGCCCAGACCCTTACGATCCTTCAGGGGTAATAAAGGACTGCGTCATAGATATAAACTTGTCTTTGGATAATATATCAGGAAGAATAGGGTAGATTGGGGCGCTCACTATCCACTCACTCGATGTAGTGCTGCTCTTGGGTAATTGCCCTTTCCTCTCTTCCATCCTTCTTTCCTTCCTTCCTCTTCTGTCTTTCTTTCCTTCATTCTTTCCTCTTCCTCCTGCCACAGGTGACTCTACACTCCCTCTTCTATCTTTCTTTCCTTCATTGTCTCCTATTCTTTCTACCTATCGGTGACTCTACAATGAGTGATAACCCAAATGGTTTCCTGTCCACCAGGAAACCATTCAGCATGCTGGGTGGTATCCATATAACCAAATTATGTCGCCTGGTGGTTTAGCGGGTAATACACACGAATCAGATTGAACCTGTGCAGGTTTATATTCAAGGTATGGTTGGGGTTTACTGCTCACATAATGCCACTCAGGGATGAGTGAGGCTGGTCACTCTCATCTGAAATGTCAGGACCAAGTTGCCTAGACCCGGGCTCCTACGCTTCTCATGGGGCAACACAGGATTGGATGATTGCTGGATGTATGGAAGAAAAGGGAAGCAGACAGTTGAGATTACCATAGCCGTAAATCCCCGTTTGCCAAGGTTTGAAATACTATTAGTATATTGTTTAGTATGAGTTTTTTTTTTAATATTCGGACAACCACCAAACGATTTTATTTTAAAAATGTCTTGTAGTAAAGAGGTTGGAAAAGATTTTCGCTCACAACTTCAGTACAGTATGATTGCTTTCTTTAGCCTCTGTCAGACGATTATCCTGCAAGGGGAGGATACATCTCTAAGTGAAGGTGTTCAATAAGTACATGGCATATCCCACATCTTATACTTCACTGCTCCTCCAACTCCTTTGTCTGATTAGCTGCTCCAAGATTTCCTCTCCACCTATATGACACGACTCTCTCACCTGACAACTCTCTCTTCGTGCTGTGTCTAAGGCCATATTATTAATGCTGAGAGCACGAAGGTACTGATGATAGTATATGACTGACCTTTCTGTGTCGTTGCTGACTATCCCCTGGAATGTGGGATGGAGGTTGAAAATATTTAATAGTAACCAGAGCTCCATAAATGAACGTAAAAAAATATGGAACTGCTTATATCCTCGCGATCTCACCTTAACTTTGCAGCCGTATGAGTCTGATATAAACCTAATTAACGAAAAATTTCTGCCATCATTTACCAAGCCACTACATTTTTTCTCTCAGTAAGAGTAGGGCCAATCCATTTGGTTGCTACCATTCACCGGAAAGAATACATTGATAGCCTGGAGCAGGAATGTAATAAGGAAGCATTACCATTTATACTGATACGGTTGATATAATTTAAATTATTTCTTCTTCATCTTTATTTAGCTGTATATATACATCAAATAAATGGTAATTAATATTCTGGAAAATTATAATTCATCCAATAAATATATTCTACCTTTTACAAAGTTTCTCTTGTTTTCATCTTGCACCTCAAAGAAGGTGATCATAAAGTGTCATCCTTCATGGCTCTGTTTCTGATGATGGCCTCAATCAGTGTCGGTTTCAGTCTCGATATTTTTCCTCAATCACTGGCACTGCAACTATTTCCACTCTGTTGAAGCATGAACAGCAGAAACAAGACTTTTGAGGATGGTATTCCGTGTGGATTTGAGATGGACAGGGGGTGTAGGAAGGTGCTGTATGTGGATTTGATGAGGGTAGGGGGTGTAGGAAGGTGCTGTATATGGATCTGATAAGGGTAAGGGGTGTAGGAAGGTACTGTACGTGGATCTGATAAGGGTAGGGAAGTGTAGGAAGCTACTGTATATGGATCTGATAAGGGTAGGGGAGTGTAGGAAGGTATTTTATGTGGATCTGATAAAGGAAAGGCGTCAGTCCCTCAAATACTACGTCCCTTCCAATAGTTCTTACACTGAGTTACGGCCTACCTAAAACGTGACCCAGAGAAACGAAGTGTTCCCCAGTTTTTATCTCCGACCTACAGGACCCGACAAATTGCGATGGTATATCCCCAGTTACGGCTTCAGTAGGAACAGTGACTTTTTAGCCATTTTTCTCGTCCTGTTCAATCGTATACTGACTCCACCCTTTTGTTTTTTTGTATTACTTAAGCGTCAGTGAGGGAGATAAGGTGTGGCTTGGTTCACCTCAACTTTTCTCTCACATCTTCTGACTTCAGGGTCAAGTAAAGTCCTGTTGTTTCCAGCGTCTCAGCCCATTAGCTCTTGACATCTGTTCACTCGCAATGATTTCCCATGCTACTATCTCTCTGGCAGCCATAATTCATCCTTGTAATTTACTTATCAGCATTTTCGTGCTTCTGTTTATCATGCTTTTTCCTGGGGTGATGACTTTAGTTCTCTTGCTATATCGGTGTGTGTGTGTGTGTGTGTGTGTGTGTGTGTGTGTGTGTGTGTGTGTGTGTGTGTGTGTGTGTGTGTGTGTGTGTGTGTGTGTGTGTGTGTGTGTGTGTGTGTGTGTGTGTGTGTGTGTGTGTGTGTGTGTGTGACGTGGCATGTCTGTCTTTGCAATCACTCAAACTTTCCTCCTCCTTGCTGCTACTTCCATGTTACTGTCATTTATAACCCCTTCTTGACGTCATTTTTTTTTTAATATTTTTTCTCTATCTTCAGACGATGTTGTTCAGCAAACTGGTAACCTCTCATAGTGAATGGAGTTAGAAAAAGTCTCCAGTAACCCTGATCAATATGACGTCTTCTGTATTTCACTGTTACTACCGACAGGCAAGATGAATCAGTTAAGGGAGCGCATCCAGTAGCGAAGGAATAAGCTTTACATATGATGCGTGACACTGAGGCATAAAAAGATAAAAAGCTGAATTATCTGGACTAATATTGATAACAGTCTTGAATATTGGACTGACGGATGTTATCTCTGACGCCGAAACTCAAGATAAGATTAAGCATTAGTAAAGACGACTCAAGGTCGCTCCCGAGGATTTTTGACCCTCCTGATGTTATTTTGATTTTCCCTACTTTAAGGACACAGTAGGCTGGTTTCCCAGGTGAAGATTAGCCCTCAAGTACAGTGCACGTTCACTTGACACCTCTAATGCTGGCTAAGGTTGTAAGGAAGGTAAAGTTAATATAGCATGATGAGCATGTACTGAGGTGGGCTGACTTCTTGTTTTGTCAACACTTCTGAACTCGCTCATACCCTGTTGTATCACTTCAATAAACACACTTGCCATATATGGTTGACACTCATCCGGATTGTACACTGCTTTTTATTTGCCACAGACGTACAGATTAACACCTTTATTCCGAATGTGTTCTGTTTTTATTCTTGCTACTACCAGACGATTTATTTCAGATTAAAAGAACACCTTAGCATTAAAGGGGTCAATGAAAGCTAGACATAACCCCACCAACGAGATGAGTTTATCCTACGGTGAATAAAATCGTCTAGAGATAGCAATACTAAAATACAAAAACGTAATGGGACTGAAGGAGCAAAGCAACTGAGTGAGTGAGGTGGAGGGGGAAAGAGGGAGGGGGAGGCCGAGGATGAGATGGAGAGATGGGGTGGAGAGGTATATGAGAGAGGGGGGTGTGAGTTGGGAGCAGGGGAGTGAAATGGCGGGGGACAGGGCGACTTGGAGGCGATTTGTTTGTGGCCACCCCAAACGGGATTGAGGCGTCTGGCAATAGATAGATAGATAGATAGATAGACATTAGAAAGTAAATAATACTACAAATAAAAAAAAGTCAGAATATGAATGGGATTGTAATATGTTCCTATCTCTTTACCACAGAAGGCCTCCCTTAAGCTGAATAACATCATATGCCTTTACTATGAAAATGACAGAAAGAAAATGAAAGCAAGAGAAAGAAGGAAGGACAAGGAAAGAAAAAGATACACAAACCTAACAAAACTGTGTGGCAGTAAGAAAAACAAAAGACATCTTCATATTACATGGCTGACGCAAATGGATTACCACCCGCTGCAGCCCAGAGCATCACTTATCTAATTCTCAGTGGCAAACCGCACCTCCCCTTAAGCGGCAAATCGTGGGTCAGAAGTCTGTCGCCAGGGGGCAGGCACAGATGACCAAAGTCGCTATTTATAAACTTTCTTGAGCTTAAGCTGCATAAACGACTGCCTATTGATTTTATGTTCACTCATTAAAAAAACAAACACTTCACAACCAAACTACACTCTGTTCACTTTAACTAGGCTTAAAATTGCCATCGCTCCATCTTCAGTGCTGAGCTAAGACACGATATTAACACTAAAATATGGTGTTAGTCACGAAGAAGTGCTATGAATGGATGTGGAGCCGCAGTATTTTAACCCATCCCCGCCCCGGAGGGGCTCGGGAATGGGTATTGCTTGTAGGTTTGTCTGTTTGTTTGTCTGTCTGTCTGTCTGTTAACAACTTTACGCGAAAATTACTGGTGCGATGTTGACTAAAATTACAAGGACGATGGGCTATGACCTTCTGATCACCTGATTAAATTTTGGGCCAAATTGGGCCAAGGCCCAGGCTGTAGGCCCAGACAATGTAAACAAAAAAATGTAAGCAATATTCGTTTTTTCGCTATAACTCCTTTCAGACTGATCATATCGACATGAAACCAAAGCCCAAAGGTGTATCTTTCAAATCTGCATCCTATAACATGCCTCATTACATCAGGGGGGTCATCCCAAGTAAGCGGTAGGGGGCTCAATCTCTAGTGGGTCGGACCTAAAATTTCAAATGGGCATAAATTCGTCAATTTTCACCCGATTTACTCCAAACTTGATATGTGACATCTTTGACTAGATATCCTGTTGTGTTTATATGTCAGCACTAAAATGACTGGCGGGGACGGGTTTGCTGTGCCTTGGCACCACTTCTTGTTTATTCTATCAATGAGGTATGAAAAAAAAAATGCAAAAGAACGAAAGGCTCTACCTAATTAAGATGAATGAACTATAGTGTTAATATTAAAATGAAATAAATATTAGGAATAAACGTGATTCCGGTAGTAATTAACTTGTGGAGACTGACATATATAATTGGTTAAGATTCTTTGTATATATGGCCCAGGTGGTAACATTAGTTTGTTTTCTTCCTGGATGGCTAGTTTGTTGTGCTTAGAATATGAAGATTATCTTTGGTTTCCATGTTATTCATTTTTACACACACACACACACACACACACACACACACACACACACACACACACACACACACACACACACACACACTCTCTCTCTCTCTCTCTCTCTCTCTCTCTCTCTCTGCAACGCGGGTGAGTACGTTAATCTAAGAGTCTACAAGGAAAAGTGGCAGACAAAAACTGGAGGAGGATACTCTGTGGAATATTACGTGGCGAGCGACAACTCATCCCCTTTAATCCGGTGAAGTTGTAGATGAATCTTGCCACCTTCACACGATATAATCCAACTAAAGACAGACACGGGTAAAGACGGGTAAATAAAGGCCACATCTATCTCCTCCAGTTCGAAAAGTCTCCCCTAAGCTGAATAAAATCCTCAGGTACCAGCAAAGAGAAAAGAACAAATATTTTATAAAGCAAAGCAAAACTGTACAGACCACCACACAGCAGGACACTACGAAACCTACAAGATCACAGAAAAACAAATACAGTAATACCATCGCTAGCCCTAAAACGATATCGTTCACAATAATATAGTTAGTCCTAAAGTTGTTTTCGATCAGGTTTGCTAGGTAACCCATTTCGTTAGAACCATCCTCCTCCGACCCCTGTAATCAAGCCGTGCCTAGCTCAACCAGAACTCACTTTGAAGTGGAAAAATATGTCATCTCAGTGTCCAAGAGCCCCTGAATGCTGGGAGGGATAAGTCTGTGAGAAAGTTCGCCTATAATTCAATTGCGTCTACCTTACACCTGAGGCTTTCCCGTAGCATATCTCCCTGATGCATTTTATTAGGCAAACTTTTCTCCTCGATTGTACACCAAAGTAATAATAACAGGGCACTGGCTACAATGAAAAGATATATGAATGTTGTTAGTACACTTAATAAACCCAGAAATCAAAGGTTAAGTTGACTTCTCTCATCATGGTCAGTGTTAGCTCATACCGACGCTGAGTGATACAATGGAAGGGGTTGGGGGAGGGGGTTAAAGTGGGAAGAAGGGCGAATAGAGAGGTTATCATGGAGGGGAAGGGAAAGGGAGTGGGATGAAGTGGGGAGAAAGGTGGGTAGGGAGGTTATCATGGAGAGGAAGGGAAGTGTGCGAGGAGAGGTTTGGGGGCTCGGAGACTGTTTACAATCGGAAGCAAGGTAGAATACTATTACTGCATGCGGTAGGCGGTAAAACTGCCCGAATTACAGAGGAAAAAATAGCAACAATGTGGGACCAGGAAAAAACAGCCGGAGTAGTCCATGTACGCGACATACGAATCCTGCCCACAGAGCTTGTTTTACTATACTCTTAAAAACAAAAGTGGGAAATTTCTGAGTGGCATGTTAATATGGGCTGACTGTTATATCAGAATCGATGTATGTGTTCATGATTACTAAGATCCTGTACTATAACTTTTGCCTTACGTGGCCATCCTGTTTAACTTTCCCGGGACAGGCGTCATGGGAATAGAAGAAAGGAAGTGGCCAAAGATACGTGAATAACTAGTCATGAAAAGCGCCAGGGAAGAAAAAGTGCAGAGGCTGGGAGTAGTATCTGTTTTACTGGTGGTCACAGTGCTCTTGCTGACGTCTGTATGCAGTCATTTCTCCCGTCCAGCACAGGAGCTGATTCCAGATAGAAGTAAGCACAGTGGTCATGAGGAAAGGACGAAGCAGGTGGTGTTGTGGACAATGATGCGCTCAGGATCCCGGATGACACAAGCTATGCTGAAGGCCCTCCCCTGTACATTTCTGACGGAGGAACCACTGAGAAAACGCAGTCCAGGCGGGCCACAATTCTCCGTTCAGCTCCTGAAAGACATCTTCAACTGTCGTTTCTCCCAGCGTCCAGATTACTTCAGATACTGGGTAAATGGGTCACTTCCAAACGATTACAATGTGAAGGGTAGGTTATGTGCTGTGTTCCGGCAGCTGTGTTGGGACGCCAGGCTGACCGACGCCATGTGTGAGGTGGCGTGTGTGCGTCTGCTCAGAGTGGTAAGCGTTGATCTGGGCGAGACCAGGACCCTCCTGCAGGACCCCACCCTCAACGTCCGTGTTGTGCACTTGGTGAGGGACCCGCGTGCCCTCATGGCATCCAGAGAGAAACTGGAGTCACTCAGTCCGACTTATAAAGTCTTTCACGACGAAGAAATGAACTCAACAGTCATTTGCAATCGTTACATGCGGGACCTGAAATCGGCCATTTCCCTTGCCCATCGTCACCGAAGCAGGTACTGTATTACCGATATACATTGTAACATGGTAGTCTTTCGCTCATGTCACGTAGCTAGCATTCAACCCTTCGCTGTGTTTGCACATTTGTACGCAAATTCTCCTTCCATATTCATGCTCTCTGTTTCGCGGTGTTTACTTCCTCCTAGTACACTGTACTTTCTATCCACATGCATATTCACACCAGGTAGACACCCTCAGTACAACCACGTGTTATTTATATATATATATATATATATATATATATATATATATATATATATATATATATATATATATATATATATATATATACTGTATATATAAAAGGGTAACAAAAGGGAATGATCGCATTTGAGATGCATACAGATGTTGAGCATACCAGGTAAGGTGTATGGGAAAGCGACGATTGAAAGCGTAGCGTAACGTACAAAGCACCACATTACCGAGGAAGTGGTAGGTTACAAGTGTGACAGGAGATGTATGGGTTAGGAGATTTGCTTTAAGAAACGTGTGTGTAAGAGTTACTTAAAAAAGAGGGCACCAATGTACGGTCGGACTGAAAACTCTCATTCTGAGTCAGCTGCCCAAGATGCTAGACTTGGTCTTCAGGAATAAGATAAGAGAACGGGCAATAGTATTTGGGACGTTAGGAATCTGCGAAACGAGAAGTCAGTGTCTCATCAAGCAACAATAGGTATACATAATACAGACATGGCAATTCCATTAGTGCTGTATGGATGACAGACGTGGATTCTAAATGCCAGGGACCGGAAATGGGTGGAAGTGTGGGCAACGAAATGACTCAGGTCTACTGTCTGTATGAGGTGAAATTATCTGAATAATACTGAGAGGTGAGGAAGAACACACAGTATGATGGAAAAGGCAAAGTGTATTGAAGTGCTGGGGCGTGATTTTTTAAGATGGTATACAAATGCGAATTGGAGGGAGTGAGAGGAGGGGAGAGGCCAAGTAAATGAAATGATATTGTGAAAAATTTGAAGCAGAGAGGTCTAAGGAAATGAGATGAAATGGTTTATAGGAAGATGACTTCCTCTTAATGATCTTCAACAAGCACGAAATGAAACGACCGGGGAGAATAGCAACTCAGCAAGGCCTGGCTGTGGATATTTTAAAACTGCTCTGGTGTAGATCAGTTTTAAACAACAAAGAGGTTGATGGCGAATGAACGATGTTTTCTTCTATTTTCAGGCCCCACGCTGCTGGAGTAGATAACAGAGAGAATGAATTAAAGAAAATAATTGAGGTACTGTATTATAAAATAACTTCGGTTTGATACACAGGTACACTCTGCTGCGCTACGAGGACCTGGCTCTACAACCCGAGAGGGAGGTCCAACGCCTCTACAAATTCCTGGACCTCCCCTACAACGTCCAGGTGGCCAACACAGTGACTTCCCACACCCTCGGCTTCATGAAGGATGAGGTATGGCGAAAGGACCCATTTTCCACATACAAGAACTCATCTGCCACGGTCTTCGCGTGGCGGGGCGAGATGGACTTCAGCGAGGTGACACGGCTGCAGCAGGAGTGTGGCGTCGTGTTGAAGGCTTATGGATACCGCACCTTTCCCACCCCGCACCACTACCACGACCCTCAAAACACACCCCTCCTGCCACTGCCCCCTCTATTGTAGCCGTATCACGCCTTCCCTCCCCACTCCCCTGCCTCATCCCTCCTGCCACTGCCCCTTCTCTTGTAGCTGTACCACGTCTTCCCTCCCTACTCCTCTTCCTCACACCTCCTGCCACTTCCTCCATGCATGCAGCTGTACTATCACGAGCTAATGTTCGCCGACAGTCCCCTGCCAGCACTGTCCTGCCTTCCACATTCTCACTTCTCCTCGGACGTAAAAGAATATCCTTTCTTCTTACTCTCTTGTTGTGTGCTTGATCCTGCTGTTGCATACAGATATTTCAACACCTTTCATCCCCACAACCAGAAGAGAAGTGTCGGCGAAATTTTAATCATGATGGTACTACGTTTTTTCTGTTATCTCCCCTGTTTTACCTCTCCCGCTGCTGTACACTCACCTAATCCTTCCCATTGGATTTTACGCAGGAAGTCCATGTATTAAATTCATTACTCTGCAAGATAATTCGTGCTCCAGGGGGTAAAGACTTCCAGAGATTGTCTTTGTACCATAGCAGTAGTTCTCAACCATTATCTCTTCGTCACACATAGAACTTTAAGAACGTCTGTTGCTCACACTTTATTTGAGAATAATGTGAATCCCAAAAGGAGTGGAAATGTATTAATAAATTATCATTAAAAAAAACATAGCGACAGCAAATAGAAGAAAGCAAGCGCACATCGATGTAAAGTAGCCTACAGTACATAACGACACGATGCATGTAAAAATGAATTCCAAAAATTTCCCGCAGCTCTCTGATAAGCTACTTGAAACTTTCTAGGAGTGGCGTGAATAAAAGAGCAAGCTACATCCACGAACTGAAGATACTGATTAGTTATGAAGACATCGAATTAACCTCATTACGGTAGACTCTGTTTTGTATATGATAGCAATTAATTTCATACTATAACATTATTTTAGGTTCAACAATTAATATCAGCCACACTATTCAATCTGGTCACACTTATTGGTCACATTATGTTATCAGATCACACCAAATAACTACTTTGGTCACACCGGTGGACCCAAGGAGGTTTCATACCCTTCTTGGATGTGGCTCAGAACTATTGAGAACCACTTCTACAAGTTATGATTTCCGTTGCCTTTCGTTTTTTTTTCTTTCTTCTACATTTCTAATCATCAATATTGGCTACGTCTTAGTTCATTTTTCCACAAAAGAAAAGTGAACTAAGAAATACATTTACTTTTCACCTTACCAAAATTAAGGTATTTACATGGTATACACTTAAGACTCGTTTTTGCTCTGTCAGTGAGTTAACCCACTTGTAACAGAGGTATACCTGACACAGCTAATTTGGCGGTATTAGTGTTGGTGTGTTATTACTTTCTCATGCAAGTGTGAGCATTCGTTTCTTTCCTAATAAACCTGCTTGTTGATTATTTTAAGAGTCTTATTTCAAACCTCCGCTAATTCTTGAAACATGATCTTTCCTTCTGTATATAAATCAGATTATAAGAAAGCACATAGCAATTATCGATTTGACAGTGCAGTACGATAACATATTTGTAGTTAATTTACGGACGATCTTCCGTGTTTCAAGGTACTTTATCAGTAGGAGAAAGATATGAGAGATAGTAAACAGATTAAACGGAATGGCGCGGCTGGTGATTAGATTACTGTAGATAAATTAGTAACAGAACCAGCAGAACGAGTGAACTTCAGCCAAGACGAAGGAAAACTACAAAATACATACGAGTAGTTAAATAAAAAAAAAAATGATGAGGTTGAAAGAGGGTGAGGGGGGGGGGAGTCACGATATCGCCATCAAGAAGCAAACAATAGAGATAAAAAAGGGCTGTGAAAGAAGATGGACTGAAGAACGGGAGTGAGAAGCGAGGAAGGCGTGACGAGGGAGGAAGGAGGAAGAGTAAGAAAGGTCATGAAATGGAAGGAGGATGGATAAGAAAAGTAAAAAACTGGAATGTCTGGCTTCGGGCAAGGCTAAATCTCTCTCTCTCTCTCTTTCTCTCTCTCTCTCTCTCTCTACGGAAGATGAACAGAGGAAGGGAAAAAAATCGATACACCACATTTCAGGCGTCTCCCATTCATAAAAAATCTGCAACAGTTGGACTCGAACAGCTTAAGGTTTATGGATCGTATTTACATAGGATCTTGGCTAATTTACAGGATATTTACAGGATTTTGTCTCAACAGGGGCCGTATTCATAAAGGATCTAAGCCAATTTACGGGATATTTACAGGATTCTGGTCTCCACAATACAGGGATCTCTTTATAAAGGATCTTAACTAATTTACAGGATATTATATCTCTATAACAAAGGGGTCGTAGTTATAAAGGATCTTAACCAATTTTCAGGATATTTACAAGATTTTACAAGTGATACTTATAAAGGATCTTACCTAATTTACAAATTTTTACAAGTCTCTCCAACGTTTAAGTAGTATCGCAGGTCTTTTTTCTTTTTTTACCATATTTTATCATTTTAATATTTAGTTTGGTAGGCGTAGGAGTAAAGACAAAAGAATAAACAGGCAGCCTTTTTACACGACTTAAAAGCTTAGGAGGGTTTATAAGTACGGACCCACAAGGAGAATACTTCACTCACTTTTCCTCCTGGTAAGATTTTTTTGTGCGGTCTTAATTATCCCCTTCAACCCGATGGCGATTTTCTTCATGGTATTCGTGCTACCTCCAGACGACTTCAATTATTTTAGAAACTTATCTTTTTATCATTATTATTATTATTATTGTTTTTTTACGAGGAGGGGGAGGGGTTTATATAGCTTTGACGGACCCCTTCACTACAAAAGGTCTCCCCTGTGGTTACTAAAATCATCGACCATGAGAGGGTTAAGTGATGGCGACTGGGGACGTATAGTATGACGTAATGTGACTTTGACGTATAGTATGGCGTATAGTGTGACTGACGTATAGTATGGCGTATAGTGTGACTGACGTATAGTATGGCGTATAGTGTGACTGACGTATAGTATGGCGTATAGTGTGACTGACGTATAGTATGGCGTATAGTGTGACTGACGTATAGTATGGCGTATAGTGTGACTGACGTATAGTATGGCGTATAGTGTGACTCTGACGTATAGTATGACGTATAGTGTGACTCTGACGTATAGTATGACGTATAGTGTGACTCTGACGTATAGTATGACGTATAGTGTGACTCTGATGTATATTATGCTGTGAAACTTTATCGGTCACAAGCAACCTCTAAATATGTCGTGATCACAATGACCAATTACCTACAGTGTTTTCTCAAGTAATCAGACAAAACTAGACCCTGACGCTTAAATTTATTAACCATTCAGCTTTTAGTGCCACCCTAATGTAGAGCCATGTATGATAATAAGATGCAAAAGAACGTAAAGCTTAGTCAAATTAAGGAGAAAAAGCTACAATCATTAGGCTTAACTTTCAAGAGGGCTGGAAGACTTGAAACATCATTTTATTAGTTAGAAACCCGCACAGTGTAAACGGTTTATCGAATGTAACTGTACATGCTGGGTATGTTATACAGGGTGATTCACTACTCGGAGGCTCCAGACTAACCCAAATATTTTTTTTTTTTAATTAAAAAACAGATTTAAATGATACTCTGTACACATCAGCTTCAGTCTGTGTCAATCGTATACTGTCAATGAGAAACTCCAACATCTGCACTAACAGAGACATAAGCCGGAAATGAAATACTGCTCCCTTACCAATCATCCAGCACCATTTGCACAGTTGTTGTCGCTCAACCCTAGAGACCCTATAGGGCATTCTAGTCCGACAGAGTCCTGAATTCTTGTGTGGGATGCTGCCTTGCCCTGGCCTCCCCTACCCTGGCCTGACTTCCCCTGTCCTGCCCTCTACTTAACACCAGATTGACATCAATATAGCACTGGATTTTGTAGCAAGGGGTAAATCTGGCCATCTACTGAATACATGCTGACATCGATACAACTCTCGATTTCGTGGCAAAGGGAGGGGTCACCTCTGAATCAGCATTTCTTGGTGGGCTTTCCCTGTGTATGATGTAAAATTTTTCAAACGCAGTGCTCACAGGTATCTCCCGAGTTGAAGTGATCTTGATTAGCTTTCTACAATTGGAGTTTCTTTGGAAAGGATTATAGTTAAGACCTGAGATAAGCACTGTGAACTTATCATTAATTCTTTACCAGTAAGATTCATTATTCAGTATTCAACTACTTTACATTTGCTTTTATTGCTTTTATAAAAAGCAAGAGCGTTCTCGACTGCCTATCCAAGTAGCTTCGGATTATCGTCAGGACATGAAAAGCGGTTTCAGCTTCAGGAGAGCAAAATGACATTACTAAATCAATGGAAGGGGTGGGGGAGAACAGAAAAGGGTGGGCGGGGCAGACAGAAGTGTCACGGAATAAGAGGATTTAATTTAGAATTCTTAAAGAACAAGAAAGGATGCAAGTGGTTCACCATACAGTTTGCGTCTTGAGGGACGGCTACACAGAATCGAAGAAGTTTATAAAATTCATTATAAGTATGAATTAAAAAAAAAGAAAAAAAAATATTAATCGCCAAGAGCAGTCAAATAAATGATCCGGACAGTATTAGGGTGTCTGTCTGTCTGTATGTATGTAGGTCCGTGTGTGCACTCATACATAGGACGAACGGAAAGTCTCTTCCTGATTCAGACTCCTCTCCCGTCACAACCTCTTTGCTCCGCCCATCCAAGCCTGGGCCAGCCTCTCTCCTCCCTCCATATACTGTAAAAACAGCCAGCCTACCAAGGGTCGCCTCTGCCCTGCGGTGCCGCTGTCAGTGTGTGCTGGGCTCCCTGTCGATGTATCACAAGAGAAAGACTTAGATTAACTCGCTGATGGTCGTGACAACTCTAGTACTCTATTACAGCCAGCGCCAGACGATTTTACTGAGTTATGAGTGAGTCAAATGAGGCGCAGGGTGAAAATATTGGAACAATTTATTCTCTCATCACTGGGACAACTCTAGTATTCTATTCCGGCTAACGCTAAACGATTTTATGCACTTAATAGTGAGTCTCAAGAACCTGTTGTTAACAGTGGTGACATTCTCTCAAGGTCGAGAAAACTCTAGAATTGCATTTTAGCTACCCTCGGACGTTTACCTTCAGCTGAGAGTGAGCTATAGGAGCCCAAGTATTAATCTCATGTGTGAGGAAGAGCAGGCCGGACAACCCTGTGTGCCACCAGCTGTCATGGCCGTAATGACAAGAGTAATAAAGAGGCTGAGAGTGTTGGTGCCATTACTCTTAGTGACGGTGATGATAATGTCAGCTCTTTATCTCTTCTGCTCTCTTCAATTCCATGAAGTGAAGCCGTCGAGGAATATACAATGTAATCATGAGGCTGCTGGCATGAAACAGCAGGTGGTGTTGTGGACAATGATGCGTTCAGGGTCCCGGGTGACACAGGAGATGCTTACAGTTCTCCCGTGTTCCTTTCTGACAGAGGAACCACTGAGACAATACAGACAGAAAGGAGCAGAGTTTGCTGTTCAGCTATTGAAAGACATTTTCCAGTGCCATTTCTCCCGTCAACCCGATTACTTCAGTCAGTGGATTAATGGGTCCTTCCCAAATGAACAAGAAGTGACCTTGGTCATGTGCACGGAATTCCCGTGGCTGTGTAGGGACGCTGGGCTGACGGACGCCATGTGTGAGGCGTCGTGCTTGCGTCTGGTGAGAGTTGCAGCCATTCAGCTGGACATGGCCAGGACCCTCCTAGAGGACCCCACCCTCACCATCCGTGTTGTGCATTTGGTGAGGGATCCACGGGCCCTCATAGCATCCAGACACAAACTCCAATCTTTGTATAATGGTATAAACTTTAATGTCTACCAGGATGACGAGATCAATTCGAGACTCATCTGCGACCGGTACATTCACGATCTGGACTCTGCCAGGTTTCTGGCTCGACACCACCCCAGCAGGTACTTGTCTTATAAGGTAATACTGATCCTCTGCCACCGCAGCTTTTCTTGGGGTATGCGCTTCTGACATCCATATGCTAAATTCATGAAATAAATGCATTATATAGCCTACAGGTGACTGCATACTGCCTCTAGTTAAAAATACTCTGTTTATTGCTAAGTCTGCAGCAATCTGAACACTCAGCACTGCATAACAATTGCATACCCCCAACCCTGGATTCCCCCCCGATCTTCTAGGGCATAACTTTGTTTCAGTTACCGCTTCTCGTAGGAGATGGGAGGACTGGATTTTCACACATGGACTGATAAATCAGGACACTTCACTAGCCCCAGAACATCCATTTATCACAAGACTGAATACTAAGCATATAGTTTCCTGTGTCACCTCCGTATCTCGTACAAACTAAACATCATGGATACCGAATAGTACCCGTACATAATAATGAACTGAGGCCTAATGATTTGAAATTAATCTTGTATTACATCTGCATGACTAGGATCAATACATGATAGTCATGCTGAAATATTTCCATATATACACTCCTTCAAAGCTCTTTTCGCTGGCTTCCCCAGGTGAGAATTTAACCACTCACATTACCTCTGTGGTAATTATAGTGACATCATGCACACACCTAAAGGTTCTCCACATGCTTGTGACTTTCCTGAGCGTAGAACGGATAAAGGTATGAAGAGAAAAAAAAAACGGTTGAAGAAATTTAGACACGAGGAAAAACAAAGAAGATAAATGCATTCAGGACACGAATGAGAAAAACTAAAAGATTAGTAGAGAATAGCTGAGGGTCCTGCAGTGTTTTGGAGGTGGAGGTATTTCAGTTCTGGGTGACGGAAACACATTTTTTATATATCCGGAACGAAGTAATAAAGGCATGACAAAGTGGGGAAATGTAAGTCGGCGTGCGGTAAACAGACATGAGAACGCCGTGACGGATAAGGCTGAAGTGGATACTAAATGGAGAAAACACTTTGCATGGCTGTATGTGGACAATGCTACTAAAGCAATGACAAGACAGTGTCGGATGTTCACAGCATGATACGAGAGGCAGAGAAATGTGTATAATTTGGTAAAACAGAAGTAACTGCATATAGTGAAGAAAATCATCAGAGGTACAATACACTACATTAGCAGTGCAGAAGCAAGGATGACGGATTGTGTGAAGAATTGGGTTTTAATGTGCAACAAAAAGTAAAAAGCCTTATGAGAAGTGGAAAAGTAAATGGCTGCATAAATATGCTTATGAAAGTACAGGAAAATCTGGATTTTTTAAAAGGCTAAATCTGAATTATGGTAGGGAAGGGCCTAAAGGCAAATAATGTAACAAAGATAACGCGTGTGCAATGTGAGGAATGACAGTACCTGATGGTATCTGAGGAAGCCCGCACAGGGCAAAACATAGTCCCCCCACCAAGAATAAAAGAAAACAAAATAAAATAAAATAAATAAAAATAAGTAATAGAATAAAAATAGCTTTCCTAAAAAAAAAAAAAAAAAAAAAACTGTGCTTTAATTTCTCTGGAGATGGAATTCGTTGGTGTACATGAATGAAATGCTTGCAGTGTTCGAACAGGCCAGTGCATTTGGAGGGTCACCACTTTCGACAGCGGAGGCCCTCCAAGCTGGGTGGAAGGCGGAGGGGGAAGGGGAGGTGAGCTATGCTGGATGCTACAAGCCTCCTTCGGTAAATAATTTTGAAATCAGGCCAATATGTGGCCAAATGCAGTGGGAAACAGATACCAGAGCACTATTCAGAGTTTTAGGATGCAGTATCCCCAATATACTACACATTTTTTAAGAGTCGGTTTCGTAACACTTCCTCCAAATTTTTAGTTAGCATCGGATGAAAATCGTTCGTTATTTAAAGACCAGAACTATCCTCACGGCTGCCGTGAGTAGTCTATAGTTCCGGCCATGTTAAAATGAAGAATTTTCTCCAACTTTAACTAATATTGATGCAATATTGATGCAATTGTGAACGAACCGCACATGACAACACTGTCTAGGTATGAGGTTCATAGGTTAAACGTTAATGTTATGGGGCAAGCTATAAGTTGTCTTTGTTTTGTGCCTTTGATTTTCAGCCTATTGTTCTGAAAACTATTCGGTTTCGTCATAGGCTACCTTGCAACAGCTCCACCAAATTTGGATAATATCGGATTATAAAAGTTTCTTTTTGTCACGGACGGAATTAATCCCACGGCCTCCGTTAGAACAGTTCCAACCCTGCTAAATCGAAGTTTTTCTCCGATTTCAACCAAATTCAGTGGCATTAACGGACGACATATGACGACATTTACACAAGACAAGTTCAAAGTTGACCTTGCCTTGTGACCTTGATCTTTCAATTATTGAACTCGAAAACAGTTATGGACTAGACTCGCGTGGAAGAACAGTTGGCAAAAGGAGCGGGTGTGTGACGTCTTGATAAAAGTGCATGCAGTAGGAAATGAATAATATATTACTTTACAATGCTGATTGTCTTAAAACGTAAAAAATGATACAAATAGACTGGTCAGTAGAGACATGAGTCTGTGATGATCAACTTATTGCACCAAAGTCGGCTTTAAATGTATAATGACATTATTTGAAATAACTGATGAACTCATAAACGTTTACGGCTATTTCTCCCTTCGTTCACTGACTAATTTGTTGCTTCTGGTGGAAAGATGAGCGTGGAGAACGAGTATAATGGCAGAAGGCAAACTGTGTATACAAATACTCGCAGACCTTATGCTCAGGGAAAGTCTCTCTCATGTTTGTTACTACTGGTACATTAATCTAGTACATTTACAACATAAAAGTACAAGTAAACCAAGGAAACTTGGAAATTATTATGGTACAATACTATGCAGTACATTAACCTGGACTGTGATACAGGTACACGTTGTTACGCTACGAGGACTTGGCGCTACACCCCCAGAAGGAGGTACGGAGACTGTATAACTTCCTGAACCTTCCCTACACTGCCCAGGTAGCCAACACGGTAGCTACTCGCACCCTTGGGATCCGGAAAGACGAACATGGAACAATTTATCCATATTCAGCATACAAGAACTCGTCTGCTACAGTGTTCGGATGGCAGGATCAGATGGGTTTCAGTGAAGTGACGCGGCTACAGCAGGAGTGTGGCGCCGTGTTGAAGGCTTATGGTTACCGCACCTTCCCCACCCTGCACCACTACCACGACCCTCATAACACACCCCTCCTGCCATTGCCTCCTCTCCTGTAGCTGTACCACACCTTCCCTTTCCACTCCCGTGCCTCACCCTTCCTGCCACTGCTTCTCTCCTGTAGCTGTAGCACGCTTTCCCTTCCCACTCTCCCGCCTCACCTCTTGCCACTGCCACTGCTTCCTATTCTGTAGTTTTACAAGGCCTTTCGGAAAGAAGGGTCGTTGTGTGCATCGACAATATTGACACTAGTGTATCTCTTACCTGTACAAGCCTCTTTCGTTTTCTGTGTTAACCTTTCACAGAAAACAATTTAGCTGGTACACTGAAGTCTTCCTCTGTGGCACTATATGTGATTTATACATTAAGCTTAGTGTTCATGGCACTCATGAGGGCGATATGCCCGGCGGGTATGTTCTGCTCGGGGCATGACTGTGAGAACAAAACAACTAAGATAATTCTGAGTCGATTTTAATCAAACTTGGTGGGAAAGTTAAGCTAGACAAATGTTTGACTTATAGTTTTTAGAACATCAGACGAAAGGTCAAGGTCACATAACAAGGCCAGTTTTGAAGTTCTGATTCTGTTTAAGTCAAATTTGATAGGAGGTCTGCAGGCAGGGCAAGAAAGAGAGGCGCTGATTCTGAGTACATCAATCAAAGGTCAAGGTCACAGGACAAGGTTTTGATCCGTGTTAGTCTGTGTGAACTACATAACTAAAACACACTTGGTGAAAGTGTTGAGGATCAGCCAACGGGTCGACCTATTGTTTTTTAGAACAATAGGATTGAGGTCTGGGACACACTGCAACGTCAGCTTAAATACTGTTTATCTGATATTGACCATACCTGGCGGAAGGGTCCAGAGCAAGGCAAGAATGAAGGGATTCAATATATACTGAGAATAACCAGGAACAGGTCAAGATCACAGGGTAAGATCAAAGTTCGGCCTATGAGTGTTGTAATGTACTTGTATTTACTTGATGTTTGTCAGCATCTGTTTTCCTAGCCTACAGTACACTGGTTTAACAGGGGAAAGGGCGATTGTGATCTGGTAAATATTAAAACCTGAATATCTCTTCATTACCAGTCACAATTGAATTTTCCGTGTTTACTTCAGTACCCTCGTTGGCTTACAGCGCAAACTGTAACGAAGTGTTCTTTGATGCTCTTTAATTTTTCAGAAGTGTGACTGTTTAACTTCGAAATCAAAGCTCATACATCTACAGCATAACATTATATAGCAACATACCGATACCAGAATCATAATGAGTGTATAATAATGGTATATGCATGAGGAATATAATCAAAATAGAATAATATACACGTAAAATCCGCTGTTTGTATGTCTGAAATCAGAGTCTACCTACCAAAAGCAATATTATAACATGTAGCACTATAAGACCCCGCTGAATGCTAATAATGAAATAGGCATAAAAGGCATACGTTAAGAAAATCGTAACTGCAGTGTAAATTTGACTGTATTAGCTCTGGGACCAAAATATAGTTAGCAGCAAAATAACACGCAACATCATAACAGAATATAATGTATGATAAAAAAAACAAACAGGTATAAGAGCATACAATAAAAGAAGACTTAGTAACGTGACATCTTTTTCTTTTTCTTTTACTTTTTTTTTTAAATTCATTCTTGCTACCTGCAGCCGATATACTTCACAGGGGAGACAAAGGTGAAATAATTACTGAAAGCTAATTCCAACCCTTTCAATTCGAAAACTCTCCTAAGCTGAAGATCATCACTTGTACTACAGACATCCAGAAAATACACTCATATCCCCGTATTGGAGTTCACTATTTTACTCCGAAGGTATTCATTCTATTATTATCACCTAGCGATTTTATTCAGCTTTGGAGAACCTTTTTTTTAATGAAGGGGTTAGAAAGAGCCTTCATAATCCCCACCACTACCCGAGGTCTGTCTTTAGCTGAATTAAATCGTCTGAAAATAAAAAGATAATAAAATCGTCATCGTAGGGTAGGGGTTAAAACACCTCTCTCTCTCTCTCTCTCTAATCACCACTAGCTAACAAAAAGCGAGGAGGACACTACACAGCCATCAGTCATTCATAGTAGGCATCTATCAGTCGTCCACAGTTGCATGCAGAGATCATCAACGTCTTATTTTGCTGCCCCTCCCACCCCTTCTTATTTTTTTTTTTTTTTCATTTTTTAAAAAATAAAGTCACGTATTTCTTTCCCTCACGTTTCGGTTGCAGGATTATCTCACAAACAGAAGAAAGATACAATGGGTGGGAGAGAAACACAGTATTGAGCTCAGTTTCTTTCTTTATGGACTACACGGAAGCCAGCATCAGTGCAAAACGTCAGAGAAATATGGAAAATTCCCTCACCCAAGAGATCTTACATTCATTTTCTTCTTGCTACCTCCTGATGACTTAACTAAACTTATGAAAGCCCTCTCTGGCTGATGGGGGTATAGAAGGCTATATCTAACCCATCCAGCTCCATAATCCATCCTGAAGCTGAATAAAATCGTCTGGAGATGTCTAGCGTAAAGCAGAAATTACGTCCTCTTGCTGAAGGGATTGCGCCTTTTCCACTATTTACCTCTAACTCATTTTCCTATTTGTCACAGTGAATGAGTCAACATGGAAATTCCTCGTCACCACCAACTTCAGTGACGTAATCTTATTCCTGTCCAGCAACATCTCTACCATCAACTTTCCACTGCAGCCTCAGGACACAAGTATCAGTAGCACTAGTTTCTGTCATCACACATAACTAGTAACACAGATATTCCTAGTCACCATCAACGTCACTGATTTAATCTTGTTCCAGCATCACTAACGCTGATATACTATTTCTCACTGCACATCATCGCCGGTATTATTAACACTAATTTCCTCCACAGATTAGCAGTAACGTATAGGTAATTCCGCGTCACCACCAGCCCCTTATTTCAAAATTATTTTAGCCTCGTTGCCTCCGTTTTTCCACTGCATATCATCACCAGCCTCAGGGGACCAGTAACGACAGTACTCACTTCCACCACACAGACAGTAATCCAGTGGTGTGGTCTTTTTCTAGTCCCTTAGTATCATTACCACGGATTTTGCACAACACATCAGCAGGAACCATTACTGCTTGTCTGAGGATGTCTTTCTCGTTTTACTTTTGCTACCACCAAGCTTCACTTCACACGCATCAACTACAATATCCTGCACTATTTCTGCACCGGGCAGAAGCTAGCCGCATCACATACTACTTTATCATCTCACTGCACGCAATACAGTCTCAGTATCAACACTTCCAGCGCCGTGCACACAAAAGAACACAAACAGACATCCCGGATACTCCACAACTTGACTAGAGCCCCAAACTGCTGCCACACAAGATGCTAAGCCCTTCACTGATTCATCTGTTGTCATATTCATTCTATTATTACCAGAAGAATTACTACCAAAAGAATTGCTATGGCTGGATATATAAAAGGACTAAACTCAACAGTAGTGTAGTATAACAAAATACAATTTGATACACAAGGTAACTCACACTATTACACATTTCAGAAAATGCAGTAGGTTGTATCCCTCAGTCTTAAGGTACTTCGCCAGAATTATGTAAAAGTAATTTCATAACCCATACATTATTCCATGGACGATACTGCAACTGTCAATACTTTTTCGAGGACATATAACTTAAGCATTATGGTCAAGTTGCCAAGGCTATGATTTCAAGGGCTCCGAGAGTTATAGAGTGATGCCGTGTGGTCCTGCCCCGGAAATGAGAACGAATCTCCAACACTCAAACTGAAGCTGCTTCGAACAAAACTGCTTCCACAGAGTTTCGTACATCCCAGAAGGTTTGTCTGCCTGTTTTTTTTCTTTTTTTATGTTAGTGCTTAGGACAAAAACAATGTTGCTGTGAATTTTTATACTAAGTTTTGTATCACATGCAAGAAAGCAAACTACATCGTATACACGATGAGAAAAAAGTCCGTAATCTGAATCCTATTAACGCCAAAATCTGCACAAAATGTCGCTAGTAATTCCATTTATCATCGTTCGTTCAATTTGCTGCCATGGCTCGCGATCCCCTGTTGACTCACAAGATAAAGGTTCGAATCCCGTGTGCCAGAGTCCACCGCCTCGTCGCACAGAGATTCGATAAAGTCTGGTAACGATATAGAATAGTGCTGGAACAAGCTGGTGAATGCAATGTGTGTGTGTGTGTGTGTGTGTGTGTGTGTGTGTGTCAAATTAATACGTGCCGTTTAAAGTTAAGTGTGTGAGGCGATACAGAGATGTGATGGTAAATGGAATTGTAATGCGTGCAACGAGGAAAAAAAAAAATGTTAACATAGCAGATGGCAGATATAAACTTAAATTATGTACGAGAAAATTAACGTGATGGAGAAAAGAATTAAGAAAAGAATGAGATGAAACTTGGATAGATCTTTGCAGTGGGATATGAAGGCCTACATCAAACAGTGAGCAGCAGTTTAGCAAGAAGTGTGTGTGCTTATATTAACTTCAGCTACATAAGTGATCCAGTAGTCACACACACACACACACACACACACACACACACACACACACACACACACTGGCAAACACAATCGAGTCTGAGCATAGAGGTGGGCGTGGCAGGTTACACTACCAGCCCAGCCATTATCTTTCCCTCATTACCGCCATTATTATCAAATTATCTCGCTGACCAGTTGGTACTTCCTCTCCTCAGCCCTTCCTTCCTTCCGTTTCTCCCCTCCCCTTCCCCTCTGACTCTCTTTACCCCTCACCCCTCTCTTCCTTCCTTCCGCTTTACATTTCTCTCTCCTTCCCCTCCTTTACTTTGGCTTTCACTCACCTTCCCCCTCACTCTTCTCCTCTACCTTTTTTCTATTTCCATTTTTTCCTCATTCCCTCCATATGCTCTAACTTCCATTAACTCTCACTCACTCCTTTTTCCATTCTTTCTTCTTTCTCTTTTTCCTCCTATTCGCTTACTCTCATCCTTATTTACCTCTCATCCTTTCCTCCTCTTCTTTCGCTCGTTTCCCCGTTCCTTACTCTCCCATCCACAGCTATCATTTCCTTTACTCCTCTTTCCTTCCCATCCTTCCCCCTATCCCCACCCACACCCCACCTTCCTCTTTCTTCTTCCCCTTCCCCTCCATTATTCAAACTTCCTATACTCCTCACCCATTACTTCCTTTCGCTTCCCCCTCCTTCATTTACGTCACAAAATCTTTCCTCCTCTAACACTTCTCTCCTACTCCCTCCTTATTTCTACCTCCTCCCCTTCCTTCTTGTATTTTCTCACCGGATTTATCATTTATTATTCTCGCTCTTCTCCCTTCCCTTCCCTCCCTCCATTTTCCCTTCATCTCCACTTCCTCCTTCCTCATCCGCCTCCTCTCCCCTCTCTCCCCTACTTCCGACATAGCTTCCGATGCAGACAACTTGCATCTCTCTCTCTCTCTCTCTCTCTCTGGGGGGGCGCGGTAGCACAGTGGTAGCGCGCTAAGCTTGTGATCGGGAGGTCGCAAGTTCGAGCCTCGCCCGGGCTACCGTTGCCGGGAGGGGTAGCTCCCTCCTGTAACCCCAGCGGGGCTATATGGCCTTAGTTGCCTAGCTCGGGGAATTCATTTCTCCATTTCTCTCTCTCTCTCTCTCACACACACACACACAAAATCAACACACAGTACCACACCTCATCAGACACATTGTCACACACTAGCACACACAATACCACACACACACTGCCACAACCGACCCCCCCCCACCACACAATACCACAGGGCAACACCCACAATACCACACACAACACTACACGAACCACCCCACCCCACCACACTCAATACTACACACCACACACACCAACCCACCACACCGCACACAATACCACACCCAACCCACCACACCACACACACAATACAACACCCAACCCACCACACCACACACACAATACCACACCCCACCCACCACACCACACACACAATACCCCACCCAACCACGCTCACTTTCACACCCCACCACACACAATAATGTTACACCCCATCATACACACAATATCACACCCCAGGTACCACAATACCACACCCCAACACATACGCCACCCCACCACACCACACACACACAATACCACACATCACACCACCACCATCAACACAAACATACACACACACACACACACACACACACACACACACACACACACACACACACACACACAACAACAACAATAACAACACCCCACCACCCTCACACTACCACACCCCACCACAGACACTACCACGCCCCACCAAACACTCTACCACACCCCACCACACACACACAAAGCCCCACCACAAACAATGCCTCGGCCCACCACACAATCCACTCCACGTCTGCCAACAAGGAAACTCTGCAAAAGGGGGACATCCGCGCAATCAGACGCACTTCCCCCCTGGTAATGTCACGTTGCGGACGCTGCCACATACATATTGCCTCGTTAATACGGAATATGG
Source organism: Coenobita brevimanus (assembly GCF_032717465.1). NCBI lineage: Eukaryota > Metazoa > Arthropoda > Malacostraca > Decapoda > Coenobitidae > Coenobita > Coenobita brevimanus. The sequence continues at coordinate 41,680,691 of NC_136975.1, forward strand.
CGACATTCGACAAACACGGACAAGCGCATCGATGGTCTTCCTGTCCTGAATGAGACGGCTGGACAAAGGCCCCTTCAGACACCATACGATATGCTGCAGGAGGGTTGGCAGTGAGGGGGTGGGGGTAAAAGTGGACATGAAGGAGAGGGAAAGAGGGTAATGTCCAGTGTTAGTTGAATATGTAGAAGACGGAAGGACAGTAATGTCCACTTGAAATAGGGCACGCAGGAAAGGGAAGGGCATGGGGAGAAGAGGGCTAAAGATGAGGAAGTGGAAGTAACAGTACCTAGATACAAGACGACATGGAGAGGGAGGGAGATTACTGTGCAGTTGTAACAGGACGCGGAACAGAAGATGCCGAACAGGTGGGGGTATGGGGAGACCAGTGACTAAATGTAGAAGGAGATATAAGCATTGACCAAATGCAACATAAGCATAGAAGAAGGGAGGAATCAATAACCAGAGCAGAAGGAACTAAGGGAAGGAAGTGATGTTCAGATGCAAAATAGGACATGAGGACTTGGAGGGGGAGTAATGCCCAGACGCAACAGGACATCTAGAAGAAAGATAGAAGTAATATTCACATGCAATAGGACATGCAGGAGAGGAAGGGGAAGTAAGTGTCCAGAGGCAAGATGGCATAAAGGAAAGGAAGAGGAAATCCTGTCCAAATACAAGAAATCATGTACAAGAGGAAGAGGAGTAACGTCCTGCTGAAATAGGACATGTAGGAAAAGAGGAAGATGCAATGACCTGCCGCAATGAAATATAGGGAGAAAGGGGGTTGGCCAAAAAATGATGCAATAGGCTTTGGGAAGGAGTGAAGGAATGTCCACATGCAACACAGGAGATCTGGGAGAGGAGGACATGCCTAAATACAGTAGGACACTATACTTTTCTGATTTCATTGTGTCTTCAAGTCTAACTTCTCTTTGTCACTGATTCTCGTTTATATATACATGTTTTTATGTCTCTATTACATCAGTTTCTCTTGCTCTGATACGGTCTGTCTAACGAACTCAGTCTGTCAAGGATGCAAACAACTTTTGAGTCACCATCATCATCATCTCCTTTTTACCACCTAAGCATGGGCGAGGTAAGATCCAGAACACAAAGGGAGAGAAGGAACGAAACTGGGAGAATATCAAGGGAAAACCCAGTGAAATCAGCAACATATTCACTCACCCACTCGTCAGGTCCATGGACGCCTGGTTCTACCTCACAGGCCTCATTATCTGCATGTGTATTTTTTATTATTTTCTTTACACATGTGTTTCCCATACTCCTCACAGACAGTCCATGCATCGAAGGTTAAAAAATAAATAAATAAATAAAAAAGACATGCCAGGCACTAGTCATTGGTTCTCCGTACATTCCAAAACTGATCCAGTCAACTCTATCCTTTGTCAACTGGTGATGAGACTGTTATTATACTGATAAAAATTAAACAGAACATCACTGTCAACGAAAAAATTGATATCCTGACAGCAGATGGACATAAAGAAATAAACAAATGTCCGATGTCCATGAAGGGTCTGACTGTGGGACGCGGGGCTGCCACAACCCTAAGAAAACAAACCACAATGGGAAAAATAAATGGAGAAACAGACTCGGACCTGAACGGGGAAGAGGAGACGTGTGGGTGAGATGAGGCCAACGAAATTATGGAATGGACGATGGTGATGGGAATTTAAACTCTTGACTGGGAGGACGCAAGTTTCGTTGTATTCTTGCACCTATGAGACGATCGAATTATTTTTAGGAGAGCCCTCTAGCGGTGAAAGAGCTAATGAAGGTTTTATCCAACCCGGGAGTTTAAAATCTCTTCTAAGCTTAATAAAATCGCCTGGAGAGCAAGAATAAAATAACAATGAATTACTCGGACTGAGAGTGTGAAAAAAGGTGAATGAGGCGAAGAAGTGAGAGGTTAATGGATATGACAAGTGAAAGGGGTGAGTGAAAAGGGCCAGGAAAAGAGAAAAAGGCAAAGCTGTGAGAGGTGGATGATGAATGGCTGAGGCAGTGGAAGGAGTGCAGGGAAGGCAGGACTACAAGGCTTGACTCACTCTTTTAAAGCCATTATCTTAGCGTCGTGTTGCTTTGATCATCACGGTATCAACACTGAACTCCTTATACAATGACAAATATTTTCAGTAATTTAATTATGCAAATCGGCGTCCTTTGCTGACACTCGGATGCATTTAATCCATTTCTTCTCCTTTTTTTCCCTACAGGTCACCATTATCACTAGAATCCTTAGTGTATTCCCAGTCAACACTTAACAAAACATTTCTATTTACTAACCTTATAGTGTTCCTCAAACTGAGTTATCTTTGAGAAAAAAAAAAAAAGGATACGTGAATGGTGGGGCTGTTCCAATAAGGTAGGGCAGCTTATATAGGGCTTCTAGGGCGGGGCAGTTTATACAGGGTCTAGGTAATATATATAGATTACCTAGGGAGGGCAGCTGAAATAGGGTCTCTAGGGTAGGGCAGTTTATATAGGGTCTCTAGGGCGAGGCAGTTTATGTAGGGTGTCTAAAGAAGTAGTTGAGGGGGGGACAGGGCGCCAGTGTGCCTGAGGGGAGTGAGCGTATACACACACACACACACCTGCACCACTCCCCCAGGACTTAGGGATGTTCTGTGCAGGTCCCGGGCGAGCAGTGGGGGCGATATAGGGGGTCACCAGGGAGGGATGGAGGAGGGGGCATGAGGGAGAGTGAGAGGGAACATGAGATTCTGGGAAGCTAGAGGGAGGAGGAGAGAACTATGAAGGAGAGAAAAAGTGAGATGGTAGGGCAGAGGAAGACTGAGGAGAGGAGTGAGCTGGGGAGGACTGTAGCGAGTCGGAAAGAAGATGGGAACACTGAGGAGGGGAACTGAGGGTAGAGAGGAAAGCTGAGGAGGGTGGGGGGACGGAGAAGGACAGGGGAGGAGAACCAGAAGGGAGGGGTGTTGATGGGGGATAAGGGAAAAAGAAAAGAAACATGGGGCTATGAGGAGAGGAGGGGAGGAGAGGAAAGGAGCGAGAAGAACGATGAAAACAGAGAGAAAGAGAGAACTAAGAAGGAAAGGGACTAGAGATAAAAAGAAAATACTCTGAGAAGACTAGGGAAGGGAATATTAGAATGAGGCGCGAAAGGGAAGAGAGGAGCGCCGTTAAGATAGGGAGGACGATAGGAGAAGTAGTGTGGGGAGTAGTGGAGGGGGGAACATAGATATGAGGAGAAGCTGCTGGATGGATAGTGACGGAAGGGAGGCGTGATGTAGTGAGGGGTTGATGGAAGTACTAGGAGGGGTGGATGACACAGGGGAGGGGTGAGGGGTTGTGTGTCACGCCCCGAGGCAGCCAACCTAACCCGCCTCGCTCCTCCCACTGACAAACTCTGACTGTTGGGTTGTGTCCACCTTATCTGGTGTATCTGGCCAGTGTCGTCCCACGGGGGGTCCTGGGGGGCCATCACACCACAGACTCGCCAAGAAGCCTCCTTCCCCACTTTTTCACTCATTCTCTTACTTAAGAAAAACGATAAAGCATCACATGACTTATTTGACATATGCACAACGATAAAGCACGGCGGCCGTAAGTGTAATGAAGAGGACCCAACAAAATTCTGTAAGGCTAGCCATCAAATCGGAGAGATACAAAAGGACTGAGGAAAGATTAGATGATGGGAAGTATGGTGCCATTAACCAGTATCATTTTAGTATAACCGCCTGGTGATCTAGGGGTTATAGCTCAGTCAGGGTGGTGATCTTGCTTTGTACGCATGAATTAGATCGCATAATGACTGGATTTTTTTTTTTTTTTTTTTTTTTGCCATCTAATGCCACCAAGGGGAGTAGGCTGGTCATCTAGCCTTCTAAATGTGCTGCACTACGCCAGCCTAACCTAGGGCCCCTTCATCTCGCTAAAGGTAATACGGGATTATCTCTTCAGCTGTTTTATTCTGTAAGTAGAAATACAAGGTTTCTATGTTAGTTACCTCGATTTTGTGTGCAAACTAAATAAGTGTCCATTGTCCCCCAACCTAATGACCTCTACCTAACCTAAGCCTAGACTCATTCTATAAATTGCACAAAAAATAAAGACCAGTTATAAAAGAAAGGTGTTCTTGCTTCCTAACAACATGAAGTCAGTAAATGCCGCCTATCCTACATCTTTTTCTTAACATCAGTCCTCTTCAATGTTTATGCTATATGTCTAGTCACGGTATATACGAAAAATTAGTACTAAAAGAAATATTCCCATTCCTGTTCCAAATCTCACTGCTCCACTCTTGCCCTTCCCCCTCTCCATCCTCCCTATACCTCCCCACACACCCCCACTCTCTCCTAATCACCTCGCTATATGAGTACTCATATGTTCTCTCTCCATTTATTCATACATGAAAACTAAAGGGGGTCCAAGTCAGACTGAAACTACTGTATCTGCTGCGTCAGCAACTTTCCATGTGAGTGTATACTACCTCCCCTTGAACAATTCACGACCCTGAACTCAAAGCACAAAAAGAATACATTCAGTGCCTGTACAAGTATGTTCAGAATAGCACGTCAGGTCTTATTCTGGTGGTTAGGCCAGTCTGACTTGTTTTGTGTCGTGTTATGGTGCTGTGTCTGCTGCCTATTCCCCAGGCGATGCCATAGGATCTCTGAGGTCTGGACTTGACCACACCCATCATGGTCAAGTGGAACATCTAAAAACATCCAAACTTGTGACAGGCTCTGTGGTCTGGACGTAGAAATATTTTGAAGTTTCACTTTATTATTATTATTATTATTATTATTATTATTATAATTATTATATTTTACACTATATCATAAGGTCGGAAGTTCCACAGTACATACATTTGCTCCACTTCGCACTTACCCAGAAGGAAAAAGCTCTGAAACATGTTTATGAACCGGTAACAAATATAGATTTACTCAGAAATAACTAATTCTCATATATATATATATATATATATATATATATATATATAGTGTGTGTGTGTATGTGTGTAAAACATCACTATTGTGTAATGCCTCTTTTTACATGACACATAACTTTGCAACGATGCAAGAAAATCTCTCTTTACAACTTGCATCGAACAGAAAAACTACTGTGAGAGCGACAAAATCAATATGGTTACATACCACCACGACTCACATGTTCAATATTCTATGCTACATTGTACACCAGCAGTCTTATCACATGCTACGTTACTCGATGCTTCAGTATTTTGCATTCCGTGCGATTATTTATACCTGCAGTAAAAACAGTGGTTGTGTCGTAAAACTTTTTGTCGTTATTCAGATTTACTGCCTTGTTATCGCATACTACACCCAGCTATGCCACGTTACATAATACTACGTTTAACCCATCCACTCCAGGGACGTGTTTTAATGATTGTGGAGGTTGTGTTCACCCGTGTCTCTTTGTCTTCTTGTCCGTTTGTGTACAAGATATCTCAAAAAGTAGTTAGCAGACTTCAATGAAAACTGGTGGGCAGCTGGGCAGTGGGTGAAGGAACAGTTAATTATATTTTGAGGTTGATCTGGAAGCGGATGCAGGAATAATAATAATAAAAAAAAAAAAAAATGGCGTTGGGGAGGTATGCGCTCTCTGACTTGTGGAACTGGGTAGATTAAGACAGCAGAATTAATTTACTATTTGTCTAAAACGAATGAAGAATTATAGATGGAAGTAAATCATGAATTCTATTGGCGTTGGCAAAGGCATTAGCTGAGTGCTCGCTAGTTTAGTCTTGTTACCTCCAGACTATTATTTTCAACAAGGGGAGGATATCTTTTGAAGAGGTCAATCACGGCTTTATCTAAACTCTCCTATTTCAAGAGCCACGCCAAAACTGCATAAAATCGTCTGGAGGTAGCAAGAATTAAGTAAAAATTACGACCCACAGAAGAAAGGGTTAAGTAATGGTACCCCTGAAACAGCTACGGACAGGACTGGCAGACGATGAAGTAGTTTTTATCAAGGTCGGCATTGATTAAATCAAATTGTTTTAATCATGTGATGAAATCATTGATTTTTTGCTTTAAAAAAAATCAAGATTTTATATATATATACATTTTTTTTTCATTTTTTATCTAAAAGTTAACAAATATAAAATCTGAAGGTTTATAAAAGTTGTGTATAACTTTGTGTTGGCATTCATTTGTTCAGATACTTAAGCATTAAGTCAGCAGATTTTGGAGAATGGTGCCATTAGAAATTGTTACACTGTATGACAGAAAAAATATTTTTACATTTGTGTAACTAAGTATTGATATTATTTGTACATCCGAAATAATGAGCCATAAATCAAAAACCAAAGCCATAAGACTTGGTAGGCTATGCTTGGTCACTTAAGGCGATGTCCTAATAATATTAGCTTAAGATTTTTCTTCGTGGTAATTTAATCAACTTTGGAATATGCTGTCTTGATTACCACTGGCAACTCAGCCTTAACCAGTAGTGTACAGACAGGGCTTGAACAGGTATGTATCTAGATTCTGGGCAGTGGCTTTCAGCCTGAACCATCAGTGGATAGACAGGACGTGAAGTTAACAGTATTCAGTAAACTGACTTTGAAATATTAGCTATATAATAAACAGAAAAAACAAATAAAAAAATCAAATAAATCAAATAAAAAAAATCATAGATTTTTATTTTAATAAAAAAAAATCACCAACCCTAGTTTTTATTATTATTTATTCTTTTCAGCAGCTGATTCAACCCTCCTCTCTCAACCTCGTCCCCGTTCCCCGTCCCCCCTCTCCCCCTGCCACCAGCGCGCCCGCCCCCACGCACAAAAGGGAAGCACCGGCCACCCGTCTCATGCTAGGCCTAATGGGACTGGAATAAGACAAGGGCTGCGGGGCGGCTTTGTGCGGGATGATCCGGGATGAATGGGAGGAATACCTTGGTGTCATGTCCGGGGGAACACCTCCATGCCGCTGCCTACCCTCACATTCCTGCCCCACACCAACCCCTGCACCTCACTCACCCACTTCACTCACTCACTTCACCCACTCACTCACTCACCCTCTTCACTCACCCACTCACTCTTGTAGCATCTAAAACTGCTGCCCTGCATTTTTCCTACGGGAAGAATGTATGATCGTACCTTACTCACCCACTCATTTACTCACACTGCCTGCATATTTCTTACGAGAGGAATAAGGTGAGGTATTCTGCATGTTCGCATTTCTCTCTCTCTCTCTTACACACACACACACACACACACACACACACACACACACACACACACACACACATCGTATCGCTGCATATTTCCCACGAAAAGCATTAACTCCTAACTACCAGCCGCCAGGTGCTCTTCTAAGCTGAGTAAAATCATCTGACAGCAGCCAAAATTGAAGGAAACAATGATACTCCTCGCTCTTTCATCCTTCCCTGCATATTTTTTACGTTGTGTGTGTGTGTGTGTGTGTGTGTGTGTGTGTGTGTGTGTGTTTTTCTATATAATCAGCATTTTCCGAAAGAAGTTGGAGAATATTATAAAACAGCCATCTTATAAATGGCGATGGATATGATTGTAAGGTGATGATACAGTATGTATGTATGTATGTATGTATGCATGTCATGGTCATCAGTTGAATGGACAAAGCTGAATGATAGTAAAACATTCTTATATAATAAATAGTAAATGTTTTCATAACTACTCTATTACAGAATCATGACACGACAGAAATATTATATTATGATAACCCAATTTTTGTCTGTTTGTTACCGTAACAAGGTAAAAACGGCACAAGGCAGCGCAATTTTTGTTAGAGCAAAGTACCGTTAAAACGCTCCAACTTCAAGATTAAAACAATTTCCAGTCCATTCGATCCCACCGGTTCCCGAGTTATGACTCATTTCTGGCCTTTTGCCTCAAATTTAGAATTCGCTTTTAGTGGAAGGGATGGATTCGTCCTTGGTCCGGCATCGAAATTACCAGCATGACAGAAGAGAGAAGAGTGACGTGTTTGTTGTATTATCACTCTCTCGCCTCTCCTTCCTCCCTCCTTATACTCCTAAAATTGTATACTATAATGCTATTCTATAATTTAGTAAAATATCAAACACTTATATCCTGCCCCTCTCTCTCTCTCTCTCTCTCTCTCTCTCCTCAATGTGTGTCCCAGCAGGAAAAAAATCAGGAAAAATTCCTCGCTCCGTCTCATTCACAGCATGAGTAATTCAAATTTCTGTTACCTTTCGACTGAAAATAGGAATTGACATTATATCGAGCGGAGGCCGCTGAAGGCGGCCTTTAAGCAAGTAGCCTACGAGTAAAAAGCAAACTTTCTCTCCTCGCCCTCCCCCCTTCCTCCATCACCTGTCCTTCGTCCTTTCATCACCTTACCCACTCCCCCATCACTCCATCTCTCCCATCACCCGCTGAGCATTTCCTCATCACCTTCTAAACTTCTCCCTCTCACCCCCTGACCCTCACTCCCCACCCCTGACCCTCATCCTCATCTCCTGACCTTCTCCCCTTTATTCTTCCTTCCCTTCTTACTCCCTTAACCTTTCTCTCCTCCCCACCCATTAGTTTTCTCTGCCCACCCTCTGACTCTCTCCCCCGAAACTCTTCTCTCCTTGTCACCCGCTCAACCTTTCTCTCAACCCCATCCCATAATTCTCTCTCCCCATCCTAAGCCTCTCTCTCTCCCCTCACCCTCTGACTCTATCCATTTCACCTACCGACTCCCCCCCTCATCCCGTGATCTTCCTTTTCACAGTTTTCACCACTCATCCCCTTCCACAACCCTTCATCCTTGACCCTCTCCTCCTCATCCCTTCTTCACCCATCCCCCTCCACTCACACCCCTAACCTTTGACTAACTTCCCCTCACCTCCTCCCTGACCCTGGATCCCTCTTTCTCCTTCCTACTTCGCTCCTTGACCCTCTCCCTCTCATCTCTCTTCTTCCGACACTTTTCCCCTATACTCCCTGGCTCTCTCTCCCTTCCCTCCTTATTCATTCTCTTTCCCCAGGACTCTCTCTCTCTCTCTCTCTTTCTCTCTCTCTCTCTCTCTTTCTCTCTCTCTCTCTCTCTCTCTTTCTCTTATTTCGTGGTTACTAGAAACAAAAGAGAACACCTTTACTCACTCTCCCTTCCCCTCTTATCCCCCTCACCAATAACCCTCCCCCTCACACACCCCTGACCCCCCTCGACCCCTCACGACCTCCGGGCTAAAATGAGCGTTGTTCCTGAGTTTACAGACCATGAGAGAAATGAGGCGGTCGTTAGGGAGGATAAAAAGAGGGGAAGGGAAGACTGGAGGCTCTCTCATCCTCCTTCTCCTCCTTTTTCCATCTTTTTCCTTCCTTACCCCCTCCTCCTCCTCCTCCCTCTCTCTCTCTCTCTCTCTCTCTCTCTCTCTCCTTGGAAGCAGTTAACAGCAGAAAAGGTTAACAATCCTTCAAGAGAACACTTCAAGACACGGTTAGACAGCTTTGTTATGTATTTATTTAGTGCTAGATTTAATGAATACTCCTTTCTTGCAAGATTTCCTGGCACCACCATTGTTTTCACTCCAGGTTATGTGTACTTCCTTTATCCGTATCCCCGCTGCGTGTGAGAGAGGTGGGTGGGGAGGGCATTTACCTTAGCTACACTTTTCTTTCACTGTAACATTAGAAATCTGTACCTGGCAACTTCTTTCACGATATCAACACAATTTGGGTCGTAAGATATTTTGAGGCAGCGTTTATCCTTCTAACTGTCTGAAAATCACTTTCTCTCTCTCTCTCTCTCTCTCTCTCTCTCTCTCTCTCTCTCTCTAATCACGGCTAAGGCCACAACTGCTCCCTCGTGTCTCATAACACATTAATTCACTCTGCTGGTGGACCAGTGTTTACCTACCGTCAGCTGATGTTTAACGACAGTCTCTCTCACGTAATCTTCCCCCTCCTCTCTCTCTCTCTCTCTCTCTCTCTTCTCACTGTCTTTATCTCTCATTCCCTCTTTCATTGCTTATTCATCCCTTAGCTATTTCACTCATCCCTTTCCATCTCCTTAGTTCTTCCTCTTCTTAATCATCGTCATCATCATTATCATCATCATCATCATCATCATCACCACCACCTCCTCCTCCTCCTTCTTCCCTTCGTCACCTCTACACTCATGAAAATCTCGGCCAAGCTAATTAAAATAATCTGACAGTGGCAAGAAAAATAAAATCATCGATGGGGAGAGAAAAATCACTCAATTACTCAGTTACCATTCAGCAGGTGCACCCCCCATCCTCTCCCTCGGTATTCCCCTCACCTTCAGTCTCTTTTCTTTCTCGTCCTTTCTCGTCCTCTCGTCTTTTCTAACCCTCCCCCCTCACCCCTCTTCTTTCCCTCGTCCCCTCTCACCCCTCATCTTTCCCTCATCCCCTCTCAGTCCTCATCTCCCCCTCTCCCCATGTCACCCTATCTTGCCCTCGTCTACCCTCTTTCCCAGGCTCCCCCTCTCACCCCCTCTGACACAAACTGCCCCTCGTCCCATCTTACCTCTTCTCCCCCTCTCACCCCTTTCATCTCCACTCGCTCTCACTCCCCTCTCCCTCTTGGGTCCCTCCTCTCCTCCCTTTCGCTCTCTCTCTTCCACTCCTTTTCGCCCTCTCCCTTTCACTCCTCTATCACCTCGCCCCCTCTTCGGTCCCTTCCTTCCTCCTTACCTCCCCCCCCCTCTCCATCGTCTCAGTTTAGTGTTAATAAGGTTCTGCTCCATAATGTCTTTCTCTTTGGCATTATCTTATTAAGCCTTATCAGTTTCCTCTTCCTTATCCCCCTATTAAACTATTAGCATTTCACGTATTCCCCTACTTTGTTCTGTCATATTCTCCCTTCAAACTTCATCAATATTTCTTCACGTTCCTTTTCGTATTTTCGTATTAATTTTCATCAATGTTATCTTCTGTGTTTTTCTGTGAAGTTATCAGTTATTTCCTGTATTTCATTATTAAAATTCTTTCTGCATACTGCTAATAAACTATAAACAAGCGTCTGTGCTCTTTTAATTTTCTCTTCCACCTTTCCCTATAAAACCAACACTTGTTCCCTGTGTTCTCTTACTTTTCTCTTCCATATTCTAGTGAAGATTTCCTGGAGAGGGGCACCTTCATGCGGTGACGTTGATATAATCGGATCTCTGCCCATCACTTTTACAAACATCTCTCAACTCCCTCTGTATCCCTCGAAAGAAGGATTGTGGACGTACTGAAGGAGAGGGGCAACTTCAACGTCCAGTCCACCGAATTCATGTTAAGATGAGCGGGTGTTGTGCTAATTCTAGTTTTTCTCCGGTATTTTCCTACTACAGAATATTATGAATTTTTCCATAGGTACGCTTCCCGTCCCTATTTCTTCCCATCAGTTACCTTTAACCAAAATCAGTATAATGTCCCCTCTTTTCTTCGTAATGCCGCTTCATAATCTTCCTCAGCTACTTTTACGCCTATGCTTCTTTTTCCTTTCAATTATCTAGTTACCCCTTTACTCCCCTCTTCTTTTTCGTAATTTTCCTTTGCAACCTTTTCTCACCTATTTAATACCTATCAATTATCTTCAGCCAAATTATCTATACTTTTTATGCGTCTCACCCTCCGTGTTACAGCCCTCATAATCTGGCCCCGCCGTAGTGAAGTAAGTCATTAAGTAGCGTGTAAGTGGTGGAGTGAGGTATTAAGTGCCTTGTTAGGACCTTGTAAGTGGTTGATTGGGTTACGGTGGGGTTTACGGCCAACTCCATTTGATAGTCTTGTGCATGATGAGATACCCCCTCCCTCCCTCCCTCCCTTCTCTCTCTCTCTTTCTCTTGTGTTTGCGGTGCCGTTAGGTCGGTGTTGGCATATTCCCTCACACACACTGACCCTCCTCTGCTTGTCCTGTACACACACAAACACACACACACACACACACACACACACACACACACACACACACACACACACACACACAATTTACAAGCAACTCCTGATGCACACTGAATCACGCACGGAAATTCATATCTTTTTCTTCTTCTACTTAGCATTTTTCATTTCTGCAGTTACATTTCCAGATTAAACCCTAACGCTATCTGGCTTATCTAATTTACTCTGCAGCTGAATACAATCGTCTGGCGTTAGCTGGAGGAGAAATCTAGAGTTGTTCCCCCAGGAGAGGGTTAAGTCTTTTTTACGTACCTGTACACAGTGATTAGCTAATATTGTATATAGTAGGAAGTGAGATGATGATGATGATGATGATGATGATGATGATGATGATGATGATGATGATGATGATGACAGTTTTGATACAAGGCGGTAAAGACGAGTGTCCAAACAAGAACACACTGGAGAGAGAGAGAGAGAGAGAGAGAGAGAGAGAGAGAGAGAGAGAGAAGCCTTAGTGCAAGGGGGAGAAAACGTGGGAAAGGGAGTGAGAGTGATAAGTGGAATAGTGAGTGGGAGAGGCAGTAACCGTGGAAGAGGCAGAGAATGAGAGAGGAAGGACAGTGAGCGAGAGAAGGGAAAAAATAACAAAATAGCAGTAAGACGGATTTAGGAAGGAAATATGTGGAAAACGGGAATGAAGGAAGAGTTCATGTAAGAAGGACGAAGAGGAAAGGGCAAAAGAAAACCCTAAGAGGAAAATAAAAAACAGGGATAAAGACAGAGCAGCGGAGAAGAGAAGGTAATCACGAAACATACAGACTGAAACACGCTGTGGCAAAGAATTACACATTTATAGCAGTGTGGAAGAAAGGGAAGGAGAAGAGTGGGGAAGGTATCAGGAAGACTGGACTCCCATTACGTACTCTCATTTTAGTCAGGCTACCACCAGGCGATTTTACTCAACAAAGGGACAATCTTTAGTTGAGAAGTGGTGCATGAAGGTTACTTTGAACCCTTCCATTTCGAAAAATCTCCCCTTATCTGAACGAAATTATCAGATGACGGTAAAGATTAAACAAAAATGAGGTATAGGGGGACTGGAGGGATAGGAGGGTATCAGTGGAGGGAAGGGTTGGGGAAGGGGAAAGAGGGGGCCAAGGTACAGTAGATAGAAGGGATTAGGCAGAGGAAGATGAGGGATAACGAGGAAGGGAAGCGAAGGGATGTAGGGCATGAATAGGAAGCAACTGGCAAATTAACAATAGAATCCAAATACTATACTCCGTCCCCTTTAACTTGGCACAAAACTGACATCTCTCCATCTTGAATCCTGAGCTGCAACAAGAGATTAAAATTACAATACGATGCTAACCATGAAAATTCTTTGAAGAAGGACGTAAAGCCATAGCATTCTCATCCTGCCACTCAGCTACGGGAAATGAACTGCAAAATGACGAATATCTGCGCCAAGTAAAAGTGAACGAACTATATCAGATGCACACTATGAGACCCTGAGTGGGGAAACGCGCACTACTTCCCTGCTCACACCCGAGATAATCACACAACAGTCTCCGTATATCTGTCAGCGTGGGTGATGGGGGTGTGGTGGTCAGGCTATAATGAGGATGTGGGGAAGGAAGGGTGTGGTGTGATGAGGAAAGGGTGCGGTATGATGTGGTGTGGTGTTGTGCTGTGTGGTGTGGCGTGATGTGTGGTGTGGTTTTGTGTTGTGAGGTGTGGTGTGATGTGTGTTGTGTGGTGTGGTGTGGTGTGGTGTGGTGTGGTGTTGTGTTGTGTGGTGTTGTGTTGTGTTGTGTTGTGTTGTGTGGTGTGGTGTGATGTGTTGTGTTGTGTGGTGTGATGTGATGTGTTGCGTGGTGTGGTGTGATGTGTGTTGTGTTGTGTGGTGTGGTGTGGTGTGATGTGTGGTGTGGTGTGGTGTGGTGTGGTGTGATGTGTTGTGTTGTGTGTGGTGTGGTGAAGTACGATGAGGTGTACTGGTGGTGTGGTATAGCATGCGTATACAGCAGAATGGACGTGAACGTAGAAGGGAAGGAGAAGGTGCAGGGGAAGACTGAGGGAGGTGGAATGTGAGAGAGGGACGCTGTGTGATGTAACGTGATGTAATGTATTTCTGGTTGCTGTATTCAACTGGTTACATCACTCTTGTACACTGGCTGTTTTCTATACGTGCAGCGACAAAGTTAAGGTAAACTGTAGAGGTCTGATCGCATAAAACTAAGATCTCGTAATAATCCAAGGGTCCTTAAGGCAGACACTCACAATCACAATGAAGTAAATTAGAAGAGGACAACAGGATACATGCCCCAAACAGTCCTTGTGTGTGTGTGTGTGTGTGTGTGTGTGTGTGTGTGTGTGTGTGTGTGTGTGTGTGTGTGTGTGTGTGTGTGTGTGTGTGTGTGTGTGTGTGTGTGTGTGTGTGTGTGTGTGTGTGTGTGTGTGTGTGTGTGTGTGTGTGTGTGTGTGTGTGTGTGTGTGTGTGTGTGTGTGTGTGTGTGTGTGTGTGTGTGTGTGTGTGTGTGTGTGTGTGTGTGTGTGTGTGTGTGTGTGTGTGTGTGTGTGTGTGTGTGTGTGTGTGTGTGTGTGTGTGTGTGTGTGTGTGTGTGTGTGTGTGTGTGTGTGTGTGTGTGTGTGTGTGTGTGTGTGTGTGTGTGTGTGTGTGTGTGTGTGTGTGTGTGTGTGTGTGTGTGTGTGTGTGTGTGTGTGTGTGTGTGTGTGTGTGTGTGTGTGTGTGTGTGTGTGTGTGTGTGTGTGTGTGTGTGTGTGTGTGTGTGTGTGTGTGTGTGTGTGTGTGTGTGTGTGTGTGTGTGTGTGTGTGTGTGTGTGTGTGTGTGTGTGTGTGTGTGTGTGTGTGTGTGTGTGTGTGTGTGTGTGTGTGTGTGTGTGTGTGTGTGTGTGTGTGTGTGTGTGTGTGTGTGTGTGTGTGTGTGTGTGTGTGTGTGTGTGTGTGTGTGTGTGTGTGTGTGTGTGTGTGTGTGTGTGTGTGTGTGTGTGTGTGTGTGTGTGTGTGTGTGTGTGTGTGTGTGTGTGTGTGTGTGTGTGTGTGTGTGTGTGTGTGTGTGTGTGTGTGTGTGTGTGTGTGTCCAAGTCAATCAGCGGGTTGTCTTCACCTTCCAGCTCTCAATATGTTCCAATGCACAGTTGCATTTAGTAACTGCTTTACTATCTGCCATACCTAAGGGGCATCTTGCTAACTAACCATCAGTATTGAGGCAGATGAGTTGGAATCTCGCTTCACTAGATCGGAGCTCCACACGTATTGAAGGATTTCAGACCGCAGCTGCACGTGATGCCATTTTACAAGTATATAATGTGGCTGGTTAGGTTTCAAGATAAAAATTAAAGAGGGAGGAAGAGAGTAGACGCCGTGAGGCGCTTAACCACAATGCCTATTTACAGTATGGCCTTTTAGGCTGTGGCGAGTTATTCAGCCAGTATCCTTGGTTACAAGGCGATCATATCTTACAGGTTGCTATAGTTACCTCACATAAATGTTACCGTAGGTAGCTTACTGCTTTTACTTACTAACCCACAATACGTGGAACGTCTGAGTCGAGTGGCGAAAGCTGCCTTCACCAAGAATCGAATCCTGGCGCTACTGGGCAGGCAACTTCTTGGCGAGCAATGCTAACCGCTCGGCTGGTGTTAATTATTCTCTTACAATATATGTAAGGGAATGGCTCCACTCTACAGATGTTGCGAAAGCGGCTTAATTCTGACGAGGCTCGTAGAGTTCATATATATTTTCTCCTCTATATGATGAGGCTTAAGTTTTCGAAGGCTTAAATGACGAGTGAATGGACGTATGGTTCATTTAATTAATCTCCGTCGACAGTAATGTGTATTCCTTTTTCTGTGTCTGTCCTATGGGTAATAATGTTCCTTCTGTTGACTGTACACAATACTTTCCCTCTCCTCTCATTTCCTTTGTTGACTCTACACCTTCCCTTTCTTCCCCTCTCGCTTACCACAATGACCTCAACGATCATCTTCCTCTTTGTCAAGACACACATCCCTCAAACGTTACCATCATCGTAATAAAAACTTACCTTCACCTTTTACAAACATCACCACTACCGCTATAACCCCCCTCCCCATCACCCCCATCACGTCAACCTTCATTTTATGACCAAAAGCGTGGAGAACCGACTCTCTAGACCTTCTTATGAACATCACTGCCACACTCATCACTAACATTACCACCATCGCCGGTCATCATCAGCGTCACCACTCACTATCGCCATAACTAACATTCATCATCACCATCCCACCACCACCACTAAGATCACCACCCCATCACATTACATACCACCACCACAACCATTGCCACTATTCACCACCACTACGACCCTCACAGCAATCACTGCAACCACTTGCACCGCCACAACTACTGCTCATCATCACCAGTGTCATTCACTGCTAGTCACCATCATCCATCACATCCATCTAGGCCAGTAGAACTCACCACCACCACTATTACCACTGCAGCCATCATCACTCACCACTACCACTACCATTAACCACCACAACCATTACCCCTACTATCACTATCACCACCACCACAGCCATCATCATCATTACAACCATTACCTTCATCATAAAATCCATTACCTACCACCACCACCACCACCACCACCACCACCACCACCACCATAACCTTTTCATTATAAAGCCATCGTCACTACCACCATTACCCTTATCATCACCAGCACAACCATAATCATCATAACCATAACCAAAAATATCATTAACCCTCATCATCACCATCATCACTCTTACTATTACCCTCATCATCACCACCACCACCACAACCATCATCATCACCACTGCCATCACAACCATCAGCACGTGCATCATTACAATCATCACCCATATAACCACCACCATCACCACCACCACCACCACCGCCACAATCGTCATCATCACCACCGCCATTAGAAATATCACCACCTGCATCATTACAATCATCACCCATATAACCACCACCATCATCACCACCACCACCATTATCACCACCACCAATCTCCCTCATCACCACCACCACCTGTCGGTAAGCCAGATGTAACAACTACACGGCTCTACGTCGCTGATGTATGTCCCATCTCGTTACAGGTGACCGCCCATTAATGAGTCTCAGGCTGCTACGATAAACTGTGTGTATGTGTGTGTGTGTGTGTGTGTGTGTGTGTGTGTGTGAGAGAGAGAGAGAGAGAGAGAGAGAGAGAGAGAGAGAGACTCACAGCTACGTGATTACCAGTCTAACTACGATGTACTGTCTGATCCAGCACCTTGAGAAGAGTGGTTTCGTTCAAAGGATCTCCATGCATTTCTACTCCTACTCAGTAACAACCTCTCTCCCTGTTACACACCACCCTTCCTCATACATTCTCCCACCGAATCTCCCACAGCCAATATATCTTTTATTAGCTCATCAGTCCTAAAGCATCGTAATACCAACACTACACAATAAGGATTTTTATAGTAAACAAGGAGTCCTAAATGATCACATACATCATCATTGCCGGACTGCTTCATTTCCCGGTCATACGAACGTCTCTCAACTTCCTCTCTATTCCCCGAAAGAAGGATGGTGGACTGCAGAAGGGAGCCACAAAATAAGCATCAATAAAGCTTTTTGCATTAGGTAATCAGTGCTAAATCGCCACAAAATCATCACCACACCACACCTGCACCACGTGACGAGCCTCCTCCACCCGTGCACCTCGATCCCCAGCTGCATGACGCCTAAAACGTCCAAATTAGCCACACTTCAGGCTAATAATGGCGGGGGGCGGGGGGCTGTTGCTTATGGGATTAGCGCAGCCGAGCTCTCCGCGGCGTGACGTCCATATGGCTGGGATGACGGCTGGCGTTCCTCGGGGTGGTGTTCCGTGACTCTGATTCTTTATTTACAAACCCTCTGGAGCCTACATTGTGTATAAAAGTGTCTACTTTTTGTCTTCATTCATACAGCAACCATACACCCCACAACCAAACATGAGTGAATATTTAAGTAAAGAAAAATTTGAGTTTTAGTTTTCGCAAAAATGTTTAAAAGATCGTCGATGAATACGAACCCAGATTCTGCACTAATCCAGGAAAGTGTGTGTGTGTGTGTGTGTGTGTGTGTGTGTGTGTGTGTGTGTGTGTGTGTGTGTGTGTGTGTGTGTGTGTGTGTGTGTGTGTGTGTGTGTGTGTGTGTGTGAGGGACTGGATTTTGGATGACAGGAAATTAAGGATTAAGGACATGTGCTCATGATAGCACTGGGGTCAAGCGGATGGTATACGGTCCGTGAAAGTACAGAATTTGATTTGGTTGAAAGATAATTGTAGTGATTATTGAAAAAGGTATCTTATTTTGGCTAGTGTCCGACGATTCTATAGAGTTTAAGAGAGACCCATTGAGGTTAAGTGGTTGAAAAATGTCACAGTCATTAACATCACCACAATCATCATCACTGTCATCATCACATCGGCTTAACACTATTTCACACAATCCTAACTCTCTTTCCAACAATAAATAGGTTGGATGTGGGATAATACAAAAACAAAAATAAGAGGAACTATCAATAAAATACAATGACATCCGGATACATCCATACAAACATTAAACTCGGTGACAAAACTCTCAGGTGGGAGAGAATAGGGCATTAACTCCCTGTGGTTCGACTCCAAGAGGTGGCCAGAGTATTGATGTTACCTAATCTACTCTGGCAGGGACGTGCGGTGACCTGCTACAGCTTATACTAACTGGGCTACGGTGGAGAAATAGGTGATATGGAGCTGGTTGTTACCCTGTTATTTAATTCTAAATAATAAGTTAACTGTACCATGTTACCTTCCTACAATATAGTACTCTTTTGCACCGGTCACTCAAAATGTTTAACCAATGATATAAGGAAAAAGAACGCAAATGACTGCTAAAAGTTAAAGATGATTATTCCAAAGAAGTCATTTATGCATACATGACTGCTTAAAAAAAAAAAAAAAAAAATCAATAACAAAATCAGTAAATTCAGCTGCACCCAATTACCCTTCCGCACCAGCCACTTGGAACTGAGCTGGTTACGTGAGGACTCATGAGTTACTGCCGATGGGATCACAGGAGCAGCGCTACATCCACGTCCTCTCTGCCTGGCTGGCTCGGGGCGACGGGGGGTGAGCATTTTGCGTAAACAGTGATTACTCTCGCCCCCATTACCTCGCCGCGTGGCCAGGTGTGTGTGTGGGTGTGGGGCAAGGGGAAGAGGGTGGAGGGTGCGTGTGTGTGTGTGTGTGTGTGTGTGTGCCATGTGGGGGGAGAGTGGTGTGTGTGTGTGTGTGTGTGTGTGCCATGTGGGGGGAGAGTGGTGTGTGTGTGTGTGTGTGTGTGTGTGTGTGTGTGTGTGTGTGTGTGTGTGTGTGTGTGTGTGTGTTTATACGTATATATTCTATGTATGTATACTATGTGTGTGTTTATGTGTATGGTAAGTGTGCGCATGTATTATGTGTACGTGTGCGTATGGGCGTGTGCGTATGTGTGAGAGAGGTGGTGGTCGCCAGAAGCAGTCCCCACCACCGGCCACAGAACACTCACTCACCTGCCTCACCTCGCCTCGTAAATCTCCGCTTGAGTTCCCCGATTTATATGTTATTGTGCTCGTTGATGTATAATTCGGCCTGAAATCACAGTGGGGTAAATGGCTGCGTTTTGGAGGGTGTGTCTGAGCGATGCAACATGACAGTGAGCCAGTTAACGCGGCGAGTATGGCTTTTAACCACGTGATCCATTTATCGTATTGACCATTTGATGAAACGGCCTCAGTGTTGGAGGTTACCCGATTTACGACTGCAAAACGGTGACAACCAGTTCCAGTCCCACCCCCGCCAAAGTGAACGGACTCGAGACTATGCCACTGTACCTCAGCCCAGTACATTTAACCCCTTCGGTTCAATGAGGTATTTTGTGCTTTATTTTTGCTCTTCCCAGACGATGATATTCATCTTAAGAGAGACTTGTCAAACTGCAGGAGTTAGATGTCAACTTTATGAACACCACTACTACCAGAAATCTCCCCTAAGCTGACAAATCGTCTGTAGGCAGCAAGAACAAAATAGAAAAATACGTCCTCAGATTGAAGGGGCTAAGGGCAGATGGGCAACCTACAGTACTTCTCTTGATGGCGTTACATGAGCGAAAAACCTTCATTCATCTCTTGGGGACCAAACCTATGCTAGGCCGTCACTTCGACTGGGGTGTTCTGGCCACTAAACCACCAGGCACCGTTTTACTCATGGACGTAAAGGATCGAAACGTCTGTCTGCTGTAATTCTATAGGGAATAATGCTTGCCGATGATGGTAAAGCACGATATATCATTCAAAGTTTTATCAAACTAGGCAAGTCACTCGAACATGAACAACGGAAATTATCTCATGCACACAACAATATCTTATAAATGCCAATATCAGAATATATAATGGGTCATTCAGCCTCGTAATGGGACTAAATACAAATCTTTTACATACCTATACTCACACAAACACACATCAACATTCACCATGCACACACATACAGTCACCAAACACACATCCAGAATCACCATGCACACACCCAGACTTACACACGCACACATCCACAGTCACCATGCACACATCATCACTCACACATGCACACATTCTCACTCACCGTGCACAAACCAGCATTCACCATGCACACATTCAGACTCACACATCCACACTCACACATGCACACATCCACACTCAAACCTACTCGCATCAACACTCACACATGCACACACCCTGACTCGCATACTCACCTATCACCACCCATCATGCACATGCCCATTACTACCCACACCCAGACACTGACCACCGAAATCATAAACAGATCATGATAGAGAAGGAAAGCCCATATTTTTTGAAGAGTATAGGTGGAGCAGAAGGAGCAATATATATGATTAGTCTCCATGTAACTATTCAGTAACGAGGATGAGAAACACAAAACAACCTGCAGCATAGGGTTCCAAAATTAGTGTCAGAAAATCCTAAATAAATGTCAGAAAATGAGTTTGCATACACCTCAGTGATATCTGTCTCATATTTCAATACGAGAAGTCCTTCCTCAGCTGAATAGAAGTCAATCAGTGGCAACAAATGAATTAATCAAAGTACTCATCCTACTGAAGTTCCGAAGACGAGTGTGAGACTTGACCCCCACATATTCACTCCCATACACCACATAAATAGGCAATAGCAGCAAAGTTGTGTGGTTAATGGTATCAGTATTAACCCTCTCTCCCTCCCTCCCTCTCTCTCTCTCTCTCTCTCTCTCTCTCTGCTGAATACAATCGTCTGGTGTCAGCTTGAACAGAATACTTGAGTTGTCCCGACCATGAGAGGGCTAAGAATCCGACTGACAGCCCTTCTTCCACAAGCACTCCCATACACCATGTAAACAGTCCAAACAGCAGTCGTGTCGTGTGGTTCCGGGCTGGCGGCCGGTGTAAATGGTGAGGTTCGGAGGTGACGCGGACGGAGCAGTAGGGAGCACCCCCACCACCACCAGCAGAGCGGATGTAGCAGCTCGGGGAGGCGGAAGCTGAGAGGCTGCAACCAACACGCCCCTGCACTCACTTAACTTTATGTGCAGTTACCCCCACCCTTCACAATACTCGTTAATGTTGTTTTAATGGGATTTGTGGAATGGGGTAATAATCGTGAGAGAATCATGGAGAAGGGTATGTGAATTTTTAACAAAGGGACGAATTAGAACCTGTGAAAAAAAAAAAGAAATGTATATCTAATTTCCCCAACTCTTCACAATGTTCGCTTATGCCCGTTTAATAGGATTTGTGGAACTGGGATAATAATTGTGGGAGATATCGAACAAGGTATACGAGCTTTTGACCAGGGGATGAATGTAAGGAGGAAAAATAAAGAAGTTAAACACAAAAATTTATCTATCAATACCCCGACCCTTCACAGTGCCGTTTACGATTTTTTAATGAGATTTGTGGAAATGGAATAATAATTGTGATGAAAAGGAGAAAAGCATCTATTTTTTTTTTTTTACAGGGCTGAGAGGAAATAATGAGGAAGGTGTGGAAATTACGCTAAAATTGTGCATGTCACCGAACTTATTGCAATTTTCGATATTTCTATTTCTCTCGTAAACATTATATCCCTTGGTGTGGATCTGTGAGTGAGGGAGCTGAAAGTCAAACCTGTTAACATTTTTTTTTTTTCCGATGAAGTTTTACACCCAATATGCCTTGTAGTGCATCAGTGGGCGAGGGATCCAATATACACCTCCCACCCATCCCAGTGTCTGTGGGGCCTCTCATTGGTGCATTATATTTGTTAATGGACAATGCCTAGAGCTCCAATTTATCAAGGATCTTAACTAACTTATAGCTCTAACAAGTATATATTACAGTTTACATGCAGCGCAAGTCGTATTCTCATCGTTTTTGTTCACTTTAATAGTCACTGTTATGAGCAGTTGGTTGTGAAGTGTTTGGCGGCTGTAGGAACGAATATAAAAGAATAAACAAATAATCCCATACAGAAAGCTCAACCCATATAATATGAAACTAGTGATTCCGATTCTCGTCCGCTGGTAATAACAATATTTTACAAGCATGGTGAAATTCATTGGCAGATCCGTGACTATCCAGTTTTTACGAGTTCCTCAGCCGTCGCCCAAATTCTGCGGTCTGAACGAAAGTGCGGCAGCCACAGTCGAGCTGGGGCTGGCGGCCGCTAAACCACAATGCTCCCACAGCTCATGTTGGTGAGATATTATGGACTACAAGAAGTAAAACAGAAAAGATGCAAAAATAGTCACTTGTGGACCGTTCAGAACCGTAATTATGCAATATATAGCTTGCCAGGAAATGTAGTGTTATATGAAATAATAACTTCCCTATCATTCAGCCTGGGTAGATAGATTCTACGTACCATCACACACCCACCCACCCACACACACACAAACACACACATTTCTATGAAAAGGTAAAGGAGACTAATATCTAAATTCGGGAGTAGCCTATCACTAGATGCTCCCTGTTCGATTGTCTATCATTAACACCTCATATACATTGTGCTTCACTCCCGCAGACTTCAGCGACTTTAACGAAGCCTCATATGGGGACACTGAAGCTCCAACATCTGTCTAGTACTGTTATATTCATTTTCTTATCACGTCTTTCTTGATATTAACAGCTTCGGTCTACTCGCTCTCACCTCTATCACCGGGAATTGAGGATGCTAATTCAGCGTTTTTAACATCGGGTGCAGAGGCATAATCTTTTATACATCGCCAGATTCTGATGGCCTTTGCGATTTTCTACATATCTGAACGGGATTTTGGAGATTCCAACATTATTCCCAGCGATTTGCGGAGTTCTGTTTACCAAGGGACGTTCTAGCACCATCTGACTTGGGGACCCTACCGGCAATATCATCATTATCTCTGCCACCCTCACTACTACAGCCAACATTACCGCCAATTATGCAACCACCAGCCACCTTCACAACCACCATTACCACCACGATACTCATCAACAAACAGCCAACATCAACACCACTAGCTCACCATCACAACCAACATTACCACCACCAGACGCATCAATATGGCGTTACCTCACCACTTCAATCAACCACCAGTAACAATCACCACAACCAACATTACCACCAGTAGACTCATCAACACACTGCAAGCCTCACCACAATAACCATCATCAACACAACCAGCCCTACACCACTGGCAATTTCCTCACAACTAGCCTCACTACACCACAAACCTCACCACAACCACCATCCTCAGACCTGCCACTATTCACACTCCCCCAGCCACAGTGTAGGGACTCACCACAGCCATCCCCACAACCGCCCCACCCCAACCTCCACATGCACCTCTACCGCCATCCCATCTACCACTCCCACTTCCAACCTCACACACCACTCCAGCCTCACTTCCACCATCACAATTACCACCATCCCCCCGTCTCCCTCACCCCCCCTATAAACTCTCACCCCTAACTCGACTCCCACCACACCCCCACTTCCACAACCACCTTCACTCCCATCCCTACCCACTCCTCCACAACCACCCCAACAAGAACCACCACAACCACAACCTCCATCCCTCCCCCTCAAGAAAGCTTCCCCTCCCACCTGACCCTCGCCTTGTGGTTACCTGGCTCCCTGATGACCTTTAACCTGGCTTCACCCTGACCTTTGCCCCTATGTTGGCTTCCTTCTTTCTTTCGTCCCACTTTCCTTCTCTTCCTATGCATCTCTCCCCATTATATTTCCTTTTCCCTTCCTCTACTATGTATTTCTCTCCATCATAATCATCCCCATTTCCCTCCTTCTCCTATGCATTTCTTTCCATTTTATCTCCTCCCTTCTCCCATGCATAACTCTCCGTTATATATCCTTCTCCCTCCCTCTCCTATGCATTTCTCTCATTCTTAAACCGGATCACTAACCTTCACTTGGTGTCTTCCTCTCCAAATTGTCCCTGCAGTCTTCGCTGGATTCACCTTCTCTATATTTATTTCCCTCATTATGTCTCTTTCCTTCTTCCTTTTTTCTTAAGAGTTTCTTTCCTTCATTGTATCTTTTTCCTTTCCCCCTCTTTTCCTCCGTTTTTCTCTTTTCATCATCTCAGCCTTCGTCTTTAGTACATTTATTTTCTTATTCACACCACAGTAACAGTGATCCACGATACGTCATGAGAATATCTTGAAAGTCTAATAATATGGAAATTAAATAGCAGTTCTACTCTCCAGTCATTTTTCTCTCTCTCTCTCTCTCTCTCTCTCTCATACAAGTAAATTCAACAAAACATCACAAACCTTCGTCTTTCCTCGATTAGCGTCACCACCACCAACTTTCTACGGAATACTAACGAAGGATTTTAAAAGGATCTTAATTCTTCTTGGATATTCTTACCTCAAGAAAAGCACAATTTATTTTGCGATTTCTCAGACTTCAACTTTACTTCAGATGTATTACCTTCTTGGAAAATATCACCTTACTACCCCTCACAAACATTACTGTCCCTACGCCCCCGGTACTCATTCATTGGTGACGGCTGTGGTAGAGTATCTGGCACACTCAGCCCACAACCGAGAGATCCCGGGTTCGGATTCTTGGCTGACCACGTGATTTTGAGGTAAGGTGTTTCTACCCCAACATGGACTTGAATGTGTAAATCGACCTCTGTGTGTCTTAGTCTTGGAGGATGAATATCGGTTGCCTTCCTTGTCTTTTTAAAGCTAAATTAAATCGTCTGAAAATAGCAAGGGTAAAACAGTGGGATTAAGGTAAAAGGGTTAACAGTTACTCCAAGCTACAGATGCACTACCAGGCACGAGCACCTCACCACGCCAAATAAACACATCCCTCGCTGTACCGCAAGAGCAACGAAAAGGGAAGGTGAGTATCCTTGGCAGATATGTACGTGCGGTGCCTCGGGGTGGTGAGGGGCGAGGCAGGTGTCCGGGTAGGTGGTGGTGGTGGTGGTGGGCAAGGGGCAGGACGGGGGATCAGGCAAAAGGTCGCGTCATTTTTGTAGTGTTGTCATTGTGCGGGGCGGCGCAAGACAGAGGCGGGCGCGGACATCTCACAATGGGCGCCTGGAAGTGGGTGGTCACTGGCAAAGGTCGGGCGGCCGATGGGGTCAGGGGGCTCGCCATTAAATACCACCACTCCAGTTTGTATTATGTCCGATAGTTTTTACTGGGATCTTGGCAGGAACAAAAGTAGGGCTGCCTGAGCGTCCTACATCACTCATCAAGACGTTTTTGGGAAGAATCTTTTTCCCTGACCACAGGATCTGCCTGCTCGTGGCATTCTATTGTATATTTTATGATGACATGATTCATAATGATACTATTGTTACAAATGTCAAACTTGAGTATCATTTTGTATTCCTAACGTAACTAGCTCATTTGGGCCATTAATGATTAAAATTTACGGAAACAGGAACATTTGTAGTTCGTGACTCATCTCATTGACCATAACCTGAAACAGCAAATTTTTGGACAAGTGGGTAGGGCAGAGGGTTAAGGTGTCAGTGGGGTGAGAGTCACGTGGTGGGGTTGTGTCATGTAACAGGATGAGGTTTCCAATTCCAGCCAAAACAAACCCGTGGCCTTCCCACTGAGGCAAACAGTCACCCTCCAACCTGACCACAACGGACTCGCGCCTCACGTTAAACTTCCTCAACACACTCACACTGACCTTAAAAATGTAAAATGATAATAGCTAATCACTTATTACTCTCTTCAGGGCCTATGGATCCGAACTTAGACTACACTTGTCCAGTACATTTAAGAGAAAATGACCTGCCTACTCCCCAAGGCCGAAAACCTCTGGTTATCTCTAGGGAAGTGAACATACAGGCTTGGTACGACTGTCATTGCCACGTGGACGTTTTAAGTCCTCCACCCAATTCTATATATATATATATGAACATATGAATACGCTAGTATACAGTATACATGCGTGTGTCAGTCCGTGTGTGTTTCTTGAACATGTATCAGTGCAAAATACCAGCGCCTATGATTAGTTCTGACAGACGAGGTATAAGTACTGCCCAGTCTTATTAATTCAACCCACAGTGGCGTCTCAGGGAATCACAACACTACATGACACAACACGGAGGGGGAGGGGGCTAGTGGAGGAGAGGGGGGAATAACCCGCCATCCTGAAGCAGCAATATGATATTACATGACACACAGGTCTGTCCGCAGGTGAGGAATCACGCCCTGCACCCCAGTCTCAGGGTCAGTATTTACCAAGAATCTTAACCGATTCCCAGGATAAACATGTCTCTGTATCAGTTTAATATAATCAGAAATAGCTTCGTTTTTCGCAGTTTTCACTTTGGTATGCACTTTACTCTGCCTGCAGAGTGTATGGTGGTAGTAGCAATCTTATAAACAACTTCAATTCATGAAAGTTAGTAAATACAGATCCATATGTCCTGAGGTGGCCAACCCCTATATTACCGGACGACACATCTGCTGTAATCACAATCTTAGGCCCCGCAACACCAGGGCCTCTTGCATAATGGAGAGGGGGGGAGGGAGGACGGGAGTTTGGTGAAGAGGAGGGGGCAGATAGGATTGGTGGAGAAGAGGAGGGAGGAGGTAGAGTGGATAGAGCATAGATGGAGGGGAGGAGGAGGGAGACGACAAGACTGGTGAAGAAACGGGGACAGGCAGGGTAGATGATGGATTCGTGGAAAAAGGAAGGACTGACAAGACACGAGGAGGGAAGAAGGGGATAGCCAAGTTAAGTGGAGAATTGGTGATGAAAGAAGGCGGGCAGAGAAGATGTGGAATGGTGAAGAGGGGCGGCCAGGGGTAAGAGGAAGACTGGTAGAAGTTAGGAGGGGGCAAGTTGGACAGGTGTAGAATTGAAGAGGAAGGGAGCAGGCAGGGAAGTTGAAGGGTTGATGGAGATGAAATGGGAGGAAGACTGGATAGGTGGAGGGTTGGTGATGAAAAGGAAGTCAGAACAGATGGAGGGTTGGTGGAGATGAAAAGGGAGGAAGACAGGATAGGTGAAGGATTGGATAAGAGGGGAGGAAGGCGGGCTACTTGAGTAGAGGACTGATGCAGAACAGTGGGGGAGCAGGTTGGGTAGGTGGAAGGCTGGTGGACAGGAGGAGAGGCGGGAGGAAGCAGGACAGGAGGGGGGAAAGTCACAATTAATGGAGAAGTGGTGGATAAGAGGCGGGGGACGGCAGGGTAGTTGGAGGGTTGGTGGAGAGTAAAGAAAGTGGAGAAAGTGATACAGAAGATAGCAAAGGAATATTCAGCAAAGATAAATGAGACAAAAAGAAACAGATGTAGAATAATGGCGGCGAATAGGAAATATGCAAATTGGTGTGTGAAGCAGTAGAGGGACTGGTACCTTAAATTTTAGGGAAGGGATGTAAAAGGACGATTGCAGGTTTCAACACACTTTGGTTCCTATGACTTACTCTGAATTGAACAGAATCGTCTGGAATTACCTGGAACAGAATACTAGAGTTCTCCCGACCATGAGACAGTTATAGCGAAAAAAAAAGTGGCATGAGTACTAGGTGATGGACTGGTAAACGTGAGGTAGAAGGGAAAGCACGACACACAGGTAGGGAAAACATGAAGAAAAAGCTACGAAGGTTACAGACAGAGGTTACATAAGAGAAATATAGAACAGGTCGGAGGTAGAGATGGAACTTGACATTATGGATGAATGGACGAGGAGGAAGACGTGATATAGGGAAAAAAAAAAAGTTGGAGGATCAGAGGAGAGGGAGGACTGAGAAACTTTCAAAGGCTATAACTAAGAGAAGTGAGATTTTGTAGGAAGAGGGTAGACAGGGCTAGAGAAATGAATGGATGAAAAACCAATGAGACGAGAAAAAACTAGTGATGATATAAAGGGAAAGAGATGGAAGAACAGAAAAGGGGAGGACAAAAGGACAAAGAATAACGACAGAAAGGGAAGAAGGGTATGCACAGCAGAAGAAGAGAGTATAGAGAAGATTAGCAAAGGATAAGATACGAAAAGAGAGAGAATTAAATGTATATGGTCGGAAAAGAGACAAAAGCTAAATGGAGGGAAAACAGGCTACGGAGAAATTGGAAGGAATACGAGAGAAGGAAAAGAAAGTCAGTGAAAGACAGGAGAAATGAGGAAGGACGAGAACCCACGGAAAAAGAGGATAGAGACAAAAGAAAGGGAGAAATAGGAGGAATGAGGAAGAAGAGTGAGACATGAGGAAGGGCCTGAGAGACGAGATACAGGGACAGAGGAGGGAGGGGAATGAAGGGTAAGAGAGAGAGGGGAATATATTGGGGGACGGTAAAGGAAAGACTAGAGAGAAGAGAGGGGAGGGGAGGGATAAACGAGTGAAAGGGAAAGGGGAGAGACGGGGGAAGGTAGGCAGGGAAGAAAGAGAGAGAGAGAGAGAGAGATGGGGGAAAGGGGAGTGAAGAGAGAGAAAGGGAGGGGGAGAGGCGATGGAGAGAGACAGAGGGAGGGAGGGGGGAGAGACCGGGACAGCTGACTCTGATATCACTTGTCCCTCATTCAGACAACGGAAGGCGGAAGGGGAAATCAGACGGAGAGTACGGTGGCCTGTTTCCTCCCAGCTGGTTGTGACTGACCCCCCCTTACTCTCCCTGATTCATCGCTTCCCCACTCACTCACTCATTCACCTACTCACTCACTCATTCAATCACTCACTCACTCTCATCCATCATCCATTTATGAGACTAATTTCATTCACTCACTTCATTTCCTTCTTGACTCACAGCTTCCTCACCAACGCACACACTCGTTCACCTACCTTGTCTCCTCATTCATTATTTACTCACCTCTCCTCCCTCCTCACAAAAAATCCACATATTCCACTTATTTCATCCACTCGCCTCACCTCACCACTCGCTGCTTCATCCATTCGCACTCCAATCTCCTTGATCCACTGCTTCCTCACTCACTCACTCGTTCCCCTATTCTGTCTCCTGAGTGCTTTGGTTACTGACTTATTTTTACCCACTTATTAATCTACTCCTCGTCACTCTGCTTGGTTGTGCTTCTCATAATTATTCCCTCAATCCTCACTCTTCGTCACCCAGTCATTATTATATAGTATAATTTCTTACTTTTTCACCCCAAGCTTTTCACTTACCTATGCACACACCTTTTCACATTCTTTAATCTAATTGTCCTCCTCTTTCATCGTTAGCCCTCCTTAGTTTTTCTTTTTTTGCTTATTACGACCCTTTACTTCTCTTCCTTATCCTCCTTCACATCTTTCACCATCCTCCCGTGTAATGTGGGAGATGAAGTAATAACCTTCCATTCTCTCCTCATCTGGCTAACACAACCAATTTCTGTCAATGCTAATTGAAACAGAAACTGTATGGATGACTTCTCTGTGATGTGCAGCTGAGAGTTTCTATAATTTTAACGATGGATGAATGAATGGATGCGTGGCTCATTTCACTGGGCACTCTGCTGATAATGCTGCTCTCATGCATTCCCTCTCCTATTTTTGGATTCCATCCACCTCATTCATTGGTGGGTAAACGTGATGATAATGATGACTTGATTGTAATGACCTGTCGTGTGCTAGTAACATTTGATTACAGTTACACTCAGCATCCCCTGGCTCTCTCAGCCCCTCCAGTTCCTCTCCGCCCTCCCCCCCCCCTCCCGTGTGGGCAGTGAGCGCGGCCTTCCGTCGTCACGAGGCGTGGAATCAGTTCCGGTGTAGCCAGGCACACTCGGACGCACACCCTGGACGATTAACTCTGAGGTCCTGCCATGCATCCCTTCCCTGCCCCTCCACATGCCTGCCCCGCTCCGCCTCACCCCGCCTTGCTCCTCCATCCCCCTGCCCCGCCCCACCCCACCCTGCCTTGCCCCGCCTTGCCCACCACGCTCACACTGCCCATGCCTGCCTGCCTCCTGTCCTGCCCAGCCTGACACGCCAAGAGTGCCCAAGCCTGTGTGCCCTTCTACCCTGTGTGGCCCTCTCCGTTCCGACCCATCCTGCTCACCAAACTCACCCTACCCTACTTGCTCCGCCCTGCCCACCACGCCCACACAACCTGCCCGACTCGTCTGCACCCTCCTCCTGTCCCCTCCACTACACCCACACTACCCTCCTGCCATGTGGCTCGTCCTCACCGTGATGGGGCACGGGTCAGCGGCCACATCGGTAAGTTCACTATGCACTCTTGTTACACACACACACACACACACACACACACACACAGGCGGCGGGGTCAGGGGGTCAGCGGATTAGAGCACCAGCTGCCTCCGTCGCGTGCCGCCTCGCTCGCGTATGTCGGTCTGCCAGGGGACTGCGATGATGACAGGTTTCTGGTGATGCTGCTGCACAATTATCACTGGCAAGCTGAGTAAATCTGTCCGTTACTTTCCAGCGTATTGCGATGTGGTGATCTGATATCTGTTCAAGGTTTGCTTACTGCTGACACTGACATACGGAAGCAGAATTAATGCTCTGTGAATGTCATGCACACTGATAATGGGACAACTGCACAGAGGCTGACATGAACAGCACGAATGCGTCATGTTTGTGTCTGTCGGTGAGTGACCTACAAATAAACTTGATTTCCAACAACTAGAACTAGCTACTCTTACTATCCACATTAAATCCATTTTAAATTATTCCTGATAATTCTAAACTCACAAGGTTATTTTATGCTAGTGTATGATTGATTTTGTATATTTAAAAAACCTACGCAACAGTGTGAGGGGCGTATGAGTGTGGGTGGGGGCGGTAGGGACTGACGCCGCACCAGGCTGGCAATTATCCTGCCGGGGTGAGATGAGTGAATGTGACGGATTATGGGAATCCTCACCACACCCTCACCCCTACCTCCACCTCCACCTCCACCCCACACATAATCTACTAGCTATAAAACACATTCCTTCTGTTACACTAAATATCGTTTCAGTCACACACACACATCACACATCCTCCATGACACACTTTCAGCCCCAGCTCATCTTCCCTCAACCACACACCATCCCTCTCAACCACTCACCCTACACACACCACCCCTCTCAACCACTCACCCTACCACACACCACCCCTCTCAACCACTCACCCTACCACACACCACCCCTCTCAACCACTCACCCTACCGCACACCACCCCTCTCAACCACCCATGCATTCACCACCCTCTTCAAACACACACCACTCCTCTCTACCACCCACCCTACCACACAACACCCTCTCTAACCAAACACCCTACCGCATACCACCCTCTCAACCACCCACCCTACAACACACCACCCTCTTCAGTTACTCACCCTATATCACACACCACCCTCTCAACTACACACCACCTCTCTCAACCACTAACTCTACCACACACCACCCTCTCTCTCCACCCTCCCTCCACCCCCAGCATCGAAATCAAATCACTCCACACACACACAAAAAAAATGTTGCTTTGGTTCTAAACTGGTACAACTCCCTGGCCGCCACCTGCCCGGACATGCTCTTCCGTCCCTGTCATAATCACTGACCTCTGAGCTTTTTACGGGCTACAGGAGGCAACACCCTTCTCGTCACCTCTCCTCTTCCTTTCGCTTGTCTCTCATCCTTTCCTTTCCTCCTTTCTCTTATCTCGCATCCTTTTTTGCCTTGCGTCTCTTCCACCTCTCTCTTGTTTCTCCTTTCCTTTCCTCCGTTCTCTTATCTCTCATCCCATTTTCTTCCCTTGCTTCTCTTCCACTTTTCTCCTGTTTCTCATTGTCTGCCATTCTTTCCTTGCCCCTTTTCTCCTGTCTCACATTCTTTTATCTCCTTGCTTCTCTTCCTCCTTTCTCTTGTCTCTCATTCTTCCCAATTCCCTCTTTCCCATTATCTCTCATCCTTTCTCTCGCCTCCCTTCATCTTTTTTTCCCATCTCTCGTACTTTCTTTCCTCTCTCTCTCTTAACTATTTCTCTTACCTCTCCTCCTCTCCTGTGCCTCTTTTCCTCTATTCTCATACTTCTCATAACTTTCCTTTCCTATCTTCTCCTCTCTCTTAGCTCTCGTTCTTTCCTTTGCCTCTTTTTCCTCCCAACTTTCCTCTCTTTCCTTCGCTTCCTTTTCCTTTCCTCCCTGTCTCCCCCTTCCATTTTCTCCCTTCTCTTCCCTCTCATCCTTTCCCACTTGTTATTTTCCCCTTAACTTTTGTCTTTTCTGTTTGTTCTCCTTTACCTTCCTTCTCTTCCTTTCTTTAATTTCATCCTTTTCCTTCTCTCTCTTCACCTCCCGTCATTTTTCGTTTCCTTTCTTTTATTTATTTTCCACCTTTCTTTTCCCTTTCCATTCACTTTACCTTCCCTCCCTCCCTCCCTCCCTCCCCCTCTCTCTCTCTCTCTCTCTCTCTCTCGCTCTCTCTCTCTCTCTCTCATCATTTACCTCTTCTTTCTTGCCTTCCCCCTCTTCCCCCTTTTCTCCACTCCCTCTCCTTCCTGTACCCCATCATATTTGCCAAGACTATTTTTTTTTAAATAACACCTTCCTAGTTGAGTCTTTTAAGTCCTGTTCTTCATCTTGTCCATCCAACTCTTCCCCTTAATCCTCTCAGCCTGAGAACGTCATTATTACTTTATTACACCCGGGCGCGTAGCGAGAAGGGGGTACGTATTGGCTTGGTTTGTCTGCTCGTTTGTCATTTAGCACCATTATATCTATCTGTCTATATCTATATATATAGCTATTGGGCGGAATTGAACAAAATGTGGAATAATGACTGAAGACTATTAACGGAAAAAGTAATTGTACTGGGCGAAACAGTGTCTTTAAAAAAAAAAAAAAAAAAAAAAGATAAATAAGATTACATGGAACTTCAGCAAAATTTGAAAACCAAAAACCAAAAATAGGCCCATAAGAGGAACAACTGTTTATTTATTGAAAGAAAAAGGTCAGGGGTCAAGGTTGCAAGGCTAGGTCAAAGTTTCGACTCTCTGACTAGTGTTTCAGCCTCAATTAAGCTTCAGGGTGTGGGTGTCGAACTCTCTGTGTGCTTTTTCTTGTTCTATTTCCAGACGTTTTATTAAGCCAGAGTTAGATTTTCAAACTGTATAGGTTAGATTTAGCTTCCATTAACCTCTCCAGTCCCATGGCGAATTTATCTTTATATTATTCGTGCTATTTCCTGACGATTTCATTCAGTTTTGGAGAGTTTCTGAATGGAGGTATTAGATATAGCTTTTAACACACACAAGCTCACTCCAAACTTCGGGAGAGAAGAAAAATAAACTAGAAAATGTGTCATCGGAGTGATGCTATTAATCCTTCACTACCAGGAACTCTTCAGTATGGGATTAAAAACTTCTGGTGGCAGGAAGAACATACATTACAAAGACGTCCTCATAATGAAGTGGTTACACGAAGGCTGAAATAAGTCTGTGGTCTCAACACTCCACATGTGGCAAGGAGTATAGCCAGTCAGGTGTGTAAGCCTTTTTCATTCATTAATAGGCGATGATATTCTTTTATCCCCTGCGGTACAATGGCGTTTTATTTATTCTATTCTACTGCTATCTCTAGAAAATTGTATTCAGTTTAGGAGAGAAATGTGAGCAAGGGCGGCTTAGATAATTATGGCCTCCATTAACCCTTTCACTTCTCAGGGGCTCCTCTAAGCTGAATAAAATCGTCATGCAGTAGCATGAGTAAGGTATATAAAGAGGTCTTCGTATCGGTGGTCGGGTAAAAGTCACGAAGACTTGAATGCGATCACCTCCACCCTTCTGTGAGGCAATATCATTCAGGTTTAAAGTGACAAATAGATGGAATTCACATATCAAGTGGTGGTCACTGGTTAAAGAAATGGACTAAGATTAGCATGGATGAGAGTTCAGTCCCTGTAATGGAAGGGAACACTTTGTAAATCTGATTCTCTTAAAGTAATTCACTGTTCACCCTAGACAACCACCACCAAGGAGAGAAAAAAAAAAATTACCATAATACCAGTCACAACTGAGACATTCCTGGGGTACACCAGTACAGATGTCAATGTTCAGGTGGTGACGTGTGAAGGGGTATGCCGCAAAATGTTGGCACGTGGGTAGGATTTCTGAGACTCACAGAAAGAGCTTCCTAATCTATGTTTAGAGTCAGATAAAATAAAAAAAGTATACAAGCCTGACATTCTGGTTACAGAAATGATGATAATACTGTGCTTTACGAAACGTTAGACAAACGGGTTAGGAAGTACAGTACATAAAATATTATTTTTCATTATATATCTCCCTCTTCTTCTGTTTGCTGAGATATTCTTTCCTTGGGTATATTCTCATGTACACACACACACACACACACACACACACAAATTGAATCATAGTTATGTTAGGGCATATAAGTTTATACAATATCTATTACCTTAGTGCTGTCAGCCACTGCATCAGCTGAAGTCTAAGTATACAGAATGGCATTCACCGCTCCCACAGGGTAACAGGGTAATTCTTTACAGACAGTCCTACACTCCTACACGTGCCTCCTACCCATGCACGTGCACTCCCCCAGCTCGCGCCTCCCACTCCAGCACGTGCACCCCTCCCACCCCACCCCCCCTCTGACCACGTCCAGCAGCGGCGGCCCAGCTGACCGAGTGACTTCCTGAGGGCGGTCGGTCGTGATTGTGGCCTCTCAGTCGCCAGGTAGTGACGGGACAGGTGAGGTGCGCAGTGGAGGCCGCCCCACACCCCGCCACGCAGCCTGACACGCGCCCACACTCACCACGTGCAACCTTACCACTCCTTCCACCCTCTCAAGCTACGCTCGTCGGTGCTCGTGCCAAGTGTGGACATGCAAAGTTGTGAGCGGGACAGAACAATTCCACAGTGATTATGGAAACATCTCAGCCATAATTTTAACAGAGCTTTACGTGATTAAAAGAAACGGGTGACTAAAACTTTGACGTGGTCGAGTCTCACCTGAGCTTCCAACGCTCAGGCAAACATTCTAGTCCGGACCTAGTCAATTGCAGAGGGCGTATTGGTCAAGTGCGACAAAGAGGCAGGCCCCTTGAAAGAAATCTCACCTACCTGATTTTCTGATTAGACTCCACACACGTCCTGGCGCCACACTTCCGTCCTTCTCTTACCTGGAACATAAGTAAGTAGCTTATTAGACTTTTATACAGTCATTCTTAAGTCCTGTTTAACTCCTTCTGTGCGATTACGTATTTTTTTAGTTTATTCTTCCTACCACCTTTTTTTTTTTTTTTTTTTTTTTTTTAAAGATTAAAACGATTTCAGTCACTGACGGTGCGTAAGGCTACATCTTAACGGTGAAGTTCAAAGAGTCCCTCCTAAGTTGAAGAAAACCGTCTAAAGGCAGCAAGGGTAGAACTGAGATACGTCATTGGGGTGATAGTCAATTTTTACCTCAAGAATTAAGACGTACACTGGGAAGCAATAATCGCTGCCCCCCTCCCTCCCTCCTCTTTAACACCCAAGCCAAAAGTCAGTTACGTCCGTCACCTTCCACCGTCACTCCCATCACATCATCTCACTCTCGACTCAGACTCCGCTGGTCTTGTTTCTCCTCACAGCGAAATTGCCGCTCATTAATTTCTGGCTGCATGGAGACGGGCAGGAGGGTGACGATTATTGCTTCTGGGTGTATTGATATAGGATTAATTACTCTAACTTAATCTAAAAACAAATGACACAAATTAAGCTGAACAGAAGGGCCTGGCGCTGGTTATACTAACCATAACACACATTCCGTTATTGAAGTCGTTAATGGAGATTATTCTCTACACCATTCAGTGTTAAATGTCTCGTATAAAGTAAGTTTTCTAATATTAGCTAACTTAGACTAAAATATAACTACATCATGGGAGTGAAAGGGTTAATTCAAAAGACAGAAATTCATATTTAGAAACATCCCGTTATTCAAAGATTTCTCCATGCTACACATCACAGATCATCCCCTCTTCTCGTTCCTCCTGCATGACAGAATAATGCTTGATTAACTCCCCGTCATGTTGCTGGGAGGGGCCACACGGCCTGAAAAGTTGTGAGTGTTCCTAACAGCGGTGCCAACTCATAAAAGTGGGAAGTGAAACATGAGATTCTGTGACACGCAAGAAACAAATGATTTATTTCTGCAGTTTTTGTACTGGTAACTGCGACACACTGAAAGAGAAATTATTTTTGAAATATATTCTGTTTCGGTGAGATATTTCATTTCAATTTTATCAGTGGCTACATATATACTGCCTATATATATATATATATATATATATATATATATATATATATATATATATATATATATATATATATATATATATATATATATATATATGCTGATCTTGTTAAATTATTTCCCTTTCGTCATGTCTTTAACATACCTACAGAACATCGTCCGTTTAGTCATTTTCTTCGACCCCCTTTTCACCTTCATTATTGGCTTACATCATAGGAGATATAAAATCAGTATCACAGTTCCATTGTTAAAGATTGCTCCTTTCGTTTCCTTCTTCTCTGTACACTTCCTGTTGCTCTCCTAAACTAACAATTATCTTTTACACATATTTTTGTTCTGCTCTGCTTACACACTGCTCTCCTCACCCAACCTTTCACTCATCTATTTCAACCCTCATCCTCCCCTCCCCTGCAGCAGTGATGAAACCACGTAAACCGGTACATGTTCCATCTCATTCTGCCCAAACATCCCAAATGCCACAAGTTAAGGAAGGAATGGAACAAATGAAACACCTAAAAGACAATCACCATCCCAATCATCATAGATACAATAATGACTATTCTTTAACCCTGGATAAACATTAGGAAAGTAAACTCAACTTAGGGCAAACACTTCAGACTAAAAGGGTCAGATACAGTCTCTATTAACCTCATTAGTAGCATGAAGATTTAACATTTATTTTGGCTACCGACAGACGATTTTATTTGGCTAATGAGAGACCTCTTCCTATTCAAGAGGTTACTAACACTCAATATTGTCATAATGAAGGGTGAAGTCTTGTGGTCATATTAACTGAAGAGAGTGTGTGTGTGTGTGTGTGTGTGTGTGTGTGTGTGTGTGTGTGTGTGTGTGTGTGTGTGTGTGTGTGTGTGTGTGTGTACATAACAACACAAAAACAATGCATATATCACCATTCACGTACATCCAGTAGTTCATTCAGGCATAAATAGTCTTTCATCGTTCAGCTTTTCTTTATCAATATATTTTTCGCGGACATAGGCGTGGCGGGTAGGCAGTGACACGCCCCAGCTGCCGTGGACGTGGTGGAGGAGCTGGATGCTGGCGAAAGTGTGAGTTATTCAGCCACATCTGATGGTGGTGTCAGTGAGAGTGACGGTGGGGTGAGGGCGTGAGAGTGAGAGTTCAGTGAGAGTGGCGGGGGGAGTGAGTGTGAGAGCTGAGTGAGAATGGTTGGGAGTGAGAGTGAAAGTGGAGTGAGTGTGGCTGTGATGGAATAATAGTGTGGGGTGAGAGTGGTGGTGAAATGACAGTGGTGGTGGTGGGGAGTGAGAATGATGGTGGAGAGAGTAGTGGTGGTGGGGAATGAGAGTGATGGTGGAGTGAGGGATGGTGGCTATGATACTGACAGTGGCCGAGGAGTAAGACTGATGGAGAATAAAAGTGTTGAGGGGAGTGAGTGTCGCGGCGGGGGAGTAAATATGACAATGGTGGGAGTGAGAATGGTAGGAATATGACAGTGGTTGTGGTGAAGTAAGCATGAAAGTTGAGTGAAAGAGGTGAGGGAGTGAGAATGCTAGTGATTGTAGGATAAACGTGAGGTGGGAGTATAAGTATGATGTTGAGGAAGCAATCGTGATGATGGCTGAGGAGATGGAGTGAGTGACAGGAGTGGTAGTGATGGAGAGGAGTGATGAACAGTGGTGGCGGTAGAAGAACGGGAGTAACTGTGGTAGTGATGGAGTGGATTAAGATGGTGGTGAAGCAAAAAAGAAAAAAAAAAGCGGAGGTGGGTTGCAGAGGTGAGAGTAGTGGTAACAGAGTAAGTATGAGTTAAAGAGAGAGGATGAAGACAGACAGTGATGAGAGTGGAGTGAGAAATCAGGCGTGACGTAACAGGAGTGGTGTTTTCTAAAAAGATTAAAAGCAAAAGTGATGGTGTGGCTGGGTATTATGTGGGGACTGTGAAGATGATGATGATGATGATGATTGTTAGGTATTACAGTGTACTAATGTGTAGTGTGCTTTTCTTTTTATTAGGCATTACAGTTTGTTAGATACTTTTTCAAACCACTCGGATGATATCCTTTCCTATAATACCCTAACACGATGATGATGATGATGATGATGATGATGACGACGATGCTGGTGACGATGATGATGATGGACACGTGTTGGGGCAGAGTAACCCGTTCAGTGTGTTCTTCAAAATAGTAATCTTGCTTTTTTCCTAATCCAGCCATTGTTATGCAGCCTGGGAGACACCTCTAGTAGTGAAAGGGTCAGAATTAGTCTTCATTAATTCCTTCAGTTCCATAACTTTTTTTTTTTCTACTTTTCGTTAAGATCAGGATAGGGCCCCCGTTGTACAGCGAGGGGGTTATGTGTAACAGTTGAGGCGCTTGCGACTGAAGATACAATATCATTAGGGGTGAAGACCGTGGACTTAATTTCGTTATAAATCCGTAATCATACGCATCAATATCAACATCATCATCACTGAAGCCTGCCACATTATATATATCAATATCTATGTTAGACAGATAGATACATATTAGTATAGACGGATACACAAATATGGACTGATAGATAAATAGATAGACATACACAGATACAGATACATATATAGATACTGTAGACAGATAGACAAATGTGGATAACTAAAATCAGGTGTATAACTATAATTAAGTCCACAAAATATATGCCTCGATTGGATATATTCGTCACTTCAGTCAAAAGCGCTTCATTTTTAATATTAAATCTCTTTAATACTGTGTATGTGGAAATTCTTTGATCTGGTTGCTCATGGCTTGTGGCATTTACCTGTAGTTTTGAAAGTCTTTATATCACAGACGGTCACTGGCATAATCACTTAGTTCTGTGCCACTTTTAAGCTAACCTGGTCTACAATTAATATGTATAGCAAGAGATAGAAGACTGTGATGCTAGTCACGAAGAAAAGCCATGGAGATATGGAACCATCGTCTTGTCTGATTCTGCCACTGAACTATGAGAAATAAGCTGCAAAAGGACGAAAATCAGAGCCAAGTTAATGTGAAAGAACTCTAGTCAATGGTTGCAAATATATACCAGTTTCTACGCTCAATGGTCTCTGAAATAAAATTAAAGGCTGGTTAACACTCGTCCGTGTGTACATTTATCAAACTCTCCGAGAAATATAATGGTCAAAATCATTAGAGGTGAATTTTCAGTTTTACCGACGTCGTGATTGTCTTATAATATCTGAAATAACGTCTCACAGGAGCTGAGGGCTTCAACATTTACAACATTTACTTTGGTCGAATTATTTTACCTGACGAAACTGGATCACCCAGTAACTTGAAATATTATCGTGGTTACGTGAAATTCAATGAACCTTACTTATGAAGCAGAAATGAGTCTTCTCGGTTAATTAAGACCCTCTAATCTCATTACACTTGGCCATCACCTGAAGTACAATGGGATAAGAAACTTCGTCAGGCTAGAAAAATACAAGATATAATGAGGTCAGGAAGCAGGTTGGTGCTAATGACGGCCATATAAGGAGAGGCAGGGATTCAGACAGCCAATTTCGTGTACCCAGGGCTGTACGTATATGTCAAGTCTTACCCCTGTTGCTGATAATTGGACCTTGGACGTATGAATCCAGTTTTAATGCTCTTTACGAAAATAAATGTTGGAAGTTAAACATGTGACCATGATCGCAGTTTAAGTGTATTTTCTCATGTGAGCCGAATCTTTATACACCCGTCCCTCTCAGCCTCTTCATTCGCACTCAAAATAACTCATTCAACATTAAACATCTCATTTTCTTTTGTTTTTATGAATATTCAAACAAGATATCTCTCTTCACTATGGATTAACGTCTTGTTTTGCACTCTTTCTCTCTCTCTCTCTCTCTTACACACACACACACACACACACACACACACACACATACACACACACCTCCCCAATTTCATTCGTCTCCTTATCCATTACCTCCCCTCCTCTCTCTTCATCTTCCCGTTCACATCCCTCTCTCGCAGACCTTGCTAAATTCTCTCTCTCTCTCTCTCTCTCTCTCTCTCTCTCTCTCTCTCTCTCCCAGTTGTCATATCACGTCTACCTGGATGCCTGCGGACTCCACTGGCGGCTGAGCATTTAGGTTATGGAGAGCAACAAGAAACACACGACCATGGAAGCGACAGAAGAAAGACAGACAGCCGCCGTGAGTGAAAGACGAGTGGGGAGGAAAAAACGCCGTGAGGGGATGACTGGTGATGATAGTGTGTGTGTGTGTGTGTGTGTGTGTGAGAGAGAGAGAGAGAGAGAGAGAGAGAGAGAGAGAGAGAGAGAGAGAGAGAGAGAGAAGCCGATGAAAAGTGTGAATCTGTGACACTGGGGAGACGGGGGTGTGAGAGAGAGGGTAAACGAGTGGCCTGTGAGGTGGAGTGCAACGGGTGAAATGACACTGATATCTGGGGGAGTTTCGTTGAACAACCGTAACCCCAACATTAAAAAGTTTGCTGCTTGTATCTAGTCGCTTTGATGGTGGGGTATGCACTCTCAGACTCCTATGACTCAGCTGGATGGAATCGTCTGGGGTAAGCTGGAATAAGAGCCTAAAGAGTTGTTCCGTTCATGAATCGTGTGGGGTAAGCTGGAATAAAATAACAGCCTAAAGAGTTGTTCCGTTCATGAATCGTCTGGGGTAAGCTGGAATAAAATACGAGCCTAAAGAGTTCTTCCGTTCATGAGAGTGTGTATGGTGACCGTATTAACTCTTATATGTTCTAATGACTCAGCTGACTAAAACTATCCCGAGTTGGCTGGAGTACAGTTGTAGAGTGACTTCGAAAGAGTTAGTGGTGGGGATAATAACATGCTCTCTCTCTCTCTCTCTCTCTCTCTCTCAGAAGACTAAATCGTATGGCTCTAAAAAAATAGTAGAGTTGTCCCAGCCACTCCGATTACATATTTTACTGTATTTTGTTCTTGCTCTAACCGAACTGTTGTATATAATCTAGGTGAAACTCCTCGAACTGGAGGGCTTGGATATATCCCTAAAAATCACTTGCTACTACAGATCTCTCTAACGTTATATAGAGTCGTCTACAGATTGCAAAAATGAAATACAGTCTTAAAATACATTCACTGCTTCAGATCCTTCTAAAGATACATATAATCGTCAAGAGATAACAAGAATAAAATACATAATGCGTCACGGGATTAGAGGGGTTAATCATGATGTGACTACAGCACCAGCAAGCGGGCCAAGGGTCGAGGCCACGTACACAGAGTCAGACAGGCGACATGAAAGACGTTTAGTTTGCCCTCGTCCAGCCTCCAGGGTGACATTTAGCGTGCGAGGGTCGTGATTATTGTCAGAGTTCAGTGGACCACAAGCTTTTGTTGCTCCCGCGAAACCTTTGCAAACTAGAAAGTAATTTTGTTATAAAGTAAACTTGGGTGGCTTTGTTGACGTCCACCCCGACCACAATGTTGCCTGTGGGGCTCGGGATCGTTTTCTGCTGAGCGGCTGTGGAAAATTCGCAGCACGTCTTTCTTGGCGATTTATTCTACATATTACAACTAAATATTATCTTCTTGTATGTTACTGATGTATGTTATGTCGATTTTAACTCTATATAGATAACCTAAAGATAATGTTAATATGTAAAATGAAAAATGAACTGCTAACGATGAGGTGGTAGGAAGTTTCCGATGCCAGCTACAGTAGGTTCTCTGCTGTCGCTCCCACCCTGCCATCCACACTTCAGGACTTGACAGGATCCACTCACGGTGTGCAGTATCTGGCTGATTTGTAATGCAGAGTTACTTTTTATTCAGGGTACTACACGGAGCTCCGTAGTACCTCACCTTCAGCGATTCGTTTTACATATGACATCTTAACATTCTGTTGTATGATACTTAAGCGTTTTAGTATTGTCACAATTTGCTTGAATAACCAACCAGAGAATACTGACGTGCAAGATGATGAATAAATAGCTAAAGAAGAGGTGTTACGACACCCTCAAAGCCACTCAGAATACGATCCTTTCTGCGATCATATGTTGTGAAGGTGCATTGTTGCGTAATTCGTGCGGCGTGGTGGAGGAGGTGTGGTGGGTGGGTGTGGTGGTGCCAGGGAGCGTTAGGCACCAGGTGTGACAACGCCCTGGCTACACACACGTCCCGCTCCGGTGAGTCACGCCTCCCGACCCCTGACCCAGCACACACGCCACTTGTCAACGCCTTTCCCCGCCGTCGCCATCCCCGGCTGCTGCCACGTCTCACATGTCCCCAGCATGCACGAGTTCACACGGTGAACTGATGCCCCGCCGCTGTGCTCCCGCCACACTCACTCAGTCCACACGGGGACCTCCTACCGAAGGGTTTTACCGTCACCTTACCATCCATCAGAAACTTGCGCTCTACCATCAGACTGGAAAACCAATGTAATGATTCATAACAGTGCCTTCTCTACACTTATGATACCACATTCCTTAGTTATGCAGTCGTACAATGAAAGTGAAATATCTGCAACGCTCTGTTTTGCAATCAACAGTTGTCTAAATGGTGCTATTTAATGTTTACACACATACACACACACACACACACACACACACACACACACACACCCACAAATATATATATATATATATATATATATATATATATATATATATATAATTTGATAATGTCCAATATTTTCTAAAATATAAAAATCATATTGTAGTGAAGAACTTTTTTCTTTTGCAGGATCGTGAATGAGGAGTGGTGAGGGAGAGATTTGCTCGGTGTCTCCCAGGCAACAGCGCGTGGTGTGAGGCTGT
This sequence comes from Coenobita brevimanus, assembly GCF_032717465.1. Lineage (NCBI taxonomy): Eukaryota > Metazoa > Arthropoda > Malacostraca > Decapoda > Coenobitidae > Coenobita > Coenobita brevimanus. Next base: position 41,724,098 of record NC_136975.1, read on the forward strand.
GTGAGACGCCGCAGTGATGCAGTCAACTCCGGCTGGGGGCTTTACTGTGTACCCACGGCCCCCCTTGGCTGTGGGCTCCCCTTCCCTTCTCACATATCAAATGTTAGCCTCGCAGCCTCCCAGAGACTCCCCACCACACTGCTCACTTCTCCACTCATCGTTTTTCCTTCCAATACATCAGAATCGAAGTCCCATCTATTCTCCCAACTCTCCGACGGAAGGTGATGGAGGAAGGCTGCATGGTGCGGCTGGCTCTCCTGCTGGTGAAGAAGGCCGGCAAGTGGGTGAGGTCGCCACCTCCCCTCCTCTTGCCTCACCGACGCCAACACACACCTCCCTCACCCTCACCGCTGTCATTGACCCCACTCACCCTCCTTCGCCACCAAAAAATACAAGTGATATAGAGGGCAGTAATGTGAGCGAAAGGAGGAGCAAGAGAGAACTGCCGCTGGACCTGACTACCAAGAGGCGGCCAGATAGCCATGACAGCACAGACGCCAGCCACGAGGAAAAGGAGAGTGTGTCCACGAAAGAAGTGTCCAAGTCCGAGTCGAGCGAGAAGCCAAAGCCTCGCCAGGACCACCCTTTTCTTAGGATCAGCGAATTATTGAAGGACTCTCCGTCAACCAGTCCCACCCCGCCGCCTCCTGCCCCTGTTGCCCCTGTGGCTGCCAAGTTGCCCCTGGTGTACCCCCGGCCCCTTCATCCCGCCGCCCTCCTGGACATGTACCGCAGCTTAGACCGGCCAGTGTTTCCAGGTAATGGAGGCTCACCCTCAACACGCTACCCATTCTTCCCATCATTCCTCCCTCCCTCCAGCCTACCCATAGTGGGTCTAGCACCGCCTCGTGGTCTAGGCCTTGACTTGTTCAAAAACCATCTGGCTGGCGTCACGCGACCCTGTGGTGACTTCGTGAGGCCCTACAGCGACCTGCTGGCCCCCCACACAGCCCGCACTGCCAAGGACCGGTACTCGTGCAAGTTCTGCGGCAAGGTGTTCCCGCGGTCGGCCAACCTGACTAGACACCTGCGCACGCACACAGGGGAGCAGCCGTACAAGTGTAAGTACTGTGAGCGGTCGTTCAGCATCTCGTCCAACCTGCAACGTCATGTCCGCAACATCCACAACAAGGAAAAACCCTTCAAGTGTCCGCTCTGTGACCGCTGCTTCGGCCAGCAGACCAACCTCGACCGACACCTGAAGAAGCACGAGCTGGAGGGACCCAACCCGCCTGACTCACCAGAGGCACCAGACTCCAGCAGCACATTGGCCGCCCCTCTCAGAACAACAACTGGCAATACAGACGTCAAGGTGAATGGTGACGGTGAGGGTAGCGACGAGGAAGGAAAGGTGGAGGTAAGAGTAGTGGTGTCACCTCACCTGCCTCTTGCATGTGACCCCAGTGCCACTCACACCGATTCCCAAGACAGAAGACAACCGCCCACGAATGATCAACCCTTATTAAAGCGTCCCAGACTAGAATAGTGCAAAAAATGAAAGCATGACCGCTAATGACTCTACACGTAGAAACACCTACGCAAAAAACATTTACTCAAGTGCAAAAAGCGAAATACAAAACTACAAAAGTCACAAAAAATGAGAGTGAGAGCTAAATAATGTAGTTCCTGGTGACGCCTCGCCCTCCTGCGCCCTAGTGTGCTAAGGAGGTACTCTAGTCAGCAGTTACCTCGGCGGCACCCCCTACCCCCACCACAGCCCACGGAACGTACAGTTGAGTTAAAAAGTTCATGGTACAGAGGCTTGAACTGTCCTCCATTGCAGAGAAAGACCCAATACTCAAGCAATACCAAAGTCCGACCACTGTTAAGAAATTGTTTCCAGCCATTCAGTTAGATTTATTATTGCACAACCCCACTCGTTTGTTTCTCCTATATCGTTGTTCACCCAGCACTACAACTGGTGACCTGGATATAAATTTGACTGCTGCGTGTTGTATTCTAGGGGAAGAGTGTAACTTGACAAAAGCTGATAATTTAACTTAACGACTCTCATGCAGTCGACAAACATTAATCCGAAATCTTCTTTTCCTACTAATATGTGCCAACCACTGTACCACTGACTTGTGAACTCAGCTGTATCAAGCCCGTACTCTCGTCAGTTTGGCAAGCTTTCTAACGCCTCTTCCTTCTGATTTTATAACTACATCTAGTACGTTAATATATCCGTATATTTGCAAGATAAATTCTCAGTCTGTGTCAACATCAAAAAGATATAAACAATATACGAGAATAATATACATCTGTACATGGAACGTTTAATATTCGTTGGTATCATGTTAATCACGTAATTTGTTTGTCTTAATATGAAGAATACCGAACAATAGAATATTATGTTGTAATATGCAAAATCAATAGCTGAGGCAGAGGTGCAATAACAAAGGTCGGTATTCCCGGGCTGAGGAAGCTCCCTAACACCTTCTCCTATGCGATTAATTTTGTTTATTTTACACTTTCCTGTACTCTTGTGTATTACATAAATTATTCTAATATCACCAAACTCTGCACAGATAACTTATCAAACGATATTAACCAACCATTTCCAAAAATAAATCGTTTAGAGGTGTTAGGGAGCTTCCTTAACTGACGAGAATACGTCAAAGCCTCCATAACCTATACGGTAATACGGCTCCTAGTGTGTGTGGTGAGGGAGGTGTGTGCCACAGAACCCAAAATACCGGTAACCACCCAAAGAATATCACCTGCCCCTGTGTTACCTCTTCTGTATGGCGGTAAGGCCTGCAGACTAACTGGTCATTGTGTTCAGTCAGAAAAAAAAAAAAAACTATTCTTATACGTAGCAGTAAGTGATTGTACAGTAAAAAGATTGTACTAATTTATTTTGTACTGAAGGTAATGGCAGAAAGGTGTGTTGAAACAGTGTATCAGCAAGGTTGGAAACTGCTAAGGATGGTGTAGTTTGAAAGGTATTGTATTACTGTGCGAATGCTGAAATGCACTGCCCATAGTTACTGTTCATTTGCATATGTTCAGGATAAATGATTAATAAAATATGACTGGTTGTTTTATAATACCTTCGGCATTCTATATCTTAAAAAACATTTACTAACTGGCGAAAAAAATGGTCCAAATGGTGATAATAAGTATAAATGGTACGCAGAGGGCTATGAGAGGGAAGCTAATAGCAGAATGAAGGCAAGACCAAGAACGAGGAGGAAAAGCAGTGAGGAAGAGCGCCTGAGGGAGGGAGGCTTGAAGTGGTGGCAGGATTTAGTGAATAAAGTTTTAAGTGAGTCTCTCCTGTATTAAAGATATAAATGCTCAAAGTGGTACTTAACAGGTATTCAACTCTTATATATGAGAGGTTCTCTCATCTCTGTCACATGTCCTACCCCTGCTTATAAGTAGTTTACACACACACACACACACACACACACACACACACACACACACATACACACACACACACACACAGAACTGCAGTCTGAGTGCAAGAGTGAAGATTGTGGAGATGGAAGCCGGGAGTGTTGAGTAAAAGTGAGTCAACTGGAGAATGGAAATAATGTGGGAAAGTGGGAGGGGGTGGGTGGGTGTGGAGACAATCATTTCACGTCACGTATTTAGCACTTCTCTTCTTATCATCAGTATTATCCCAAACAACATCATTAACGTCATCATCATCATCATCATCATCATCGTCGTCGTCGTCACCACCACCATCATCATCATGGCCCCTTTTCCCACCTGGAGATGGGGTGAGATATCATCAACATTTATAACAATCACTGTTTACACTTTTCACTTTATTGCTAACATGGAATAATGGGTAAAGCAATACTGTAATACAGCCAACGATAGGAGGAGTTAATGTAGAAAGAAACGGGACTAAGAAGTAAACTAAAGGTGAAGTGCTGGGATGACAGTGCTTGTGAACAGGATGGAAGGCGTTTTATCCGTTGCTCTCATCAATCAGTCATGTCAATATTTTCACTGTACATGTAGTCAGTTTTATTTCATCTGACAAAACTAGGCCACTACCACAACTTAAATATTATGTCGTGGTCAAGTGAAATTCAAGGAACTTTAGTAGAAATGAGTCTCCCTGATTACTGGTTAAATCGATCCTCCAGTCCGAATACAGCTGGCCATCAACCCAACTGAAAGGGGTTATGGATCTTTGTCAGCTTAGAGTAAACGAATTACATAATAAATAGTAAATACATAATAAATAGTAATGGACAACGGGAAATGCCGTAAATACAGATAATATCATAACTAAAAATGAAAATAGAGAGCGCTCCAGTATTCTATCCCTAGATGCCGTAAAACAAAGTACAATGCGAGTATTCCCCTCCCACCCAAATGACCACTGAATCAGAAACATCATTCCTCTTCCAATTTACCCCTAACCAAATGACCGTAGGAGGATGAAAAAAGAGCCTGCCAATAATATACAAAGGAATGGATCATGAGGGTGGGAGGCGGAGAAGGTTGAAGGGTGAAAACATAAGTAAACGCACCTGAACACTCCATATAGCCTATTGAACATCACAGATGGCCGTACTCACATCACCATCTTTTATAAACACTGCTTAGTAACTAATGTATGATGAAAATCTTAATAATTACTGTCGTGTTAGTAACTGATAACATGAACACTTTACATGACGAGAAGTTTTCCTTTCTATTAGTTACCCATAAAAAGTTTTCTATGTAAAGAGCATTCGTACCAGAAACTGAAGAATAGTACATACACTGTTGCTATTAATGCTTTTACTTAACTTTAACTTCAAGTAACAGCATCCATAAATTACGAATGGATGAAATTTCTTTATTAAACAGACACAACTTTAAATAATGACATATTTTAAATCAGTTCATATTTGAATGCAAGACTTGTTTACATTCATCAGCTGACTGAATACACACACATACAAACTGCTGTTTAATGTTAAATTATAGTGAAACAACCAAGGCCTGTGATATGACACCTATAGTAGAGTTTCTGCATGCAGCAAAGGAAGTCCTGGTAAGTACATAACGTGAAAAGAAAACATATAAAACAATGAAAGGGGATATATATCGACATTGCTGTTCAGGTATAGGAGTGAACTGAAAGTCAGATTCAGTAATTGCTGCCATTGTTATGAAACATGAGATGAACATCGTTAACTAAGGTAAGTACTGTTAGAATATAGTAACACCAAAACAGATAGTATACCGGTGCTACTGCATTAGTGAGTAGTAGTGGTAGTAGTAGCAGCAGCAGTAGTTGATGGGCAGTAAAACTCACTTCGATTTTTTTAAGTTACTTTTAAAATATTATTAAAAAAAAAAAAACTATCATGGTTGCATCTTTTATCCACTGAGGACAAGATTTCCCTATTACCTTCTCCAACGCAGCTGACACTAACTTCTTTTAAAGTAACTTATTCACGGATTTGTTTGCCTGGATCGCGGTAGGGTTGGTAACAGGGTCAGTTAAAATGGTTTGGTGGCTGTTGTTAACACGATATTTATAAAAGTTATCTTACTGTCAGTACGTACTGTCTGGCATAACTGCATTTCAAGGTGCTACAAGACTTGTAGCTGAACCATTGCCCAATACCGTACTTGAAAAGTAAATGTCGTTTTTATTGCTAATCACGTGGTGTATATATATATATATATATATATATATATATATATATATATATATATATATATATATGAAGAGGTGAAACAGGCTGTGGCACAAAAGAAGAAAGCATACAATGAATGGATGAGAGATAGGGGCGTGGAAGAAGTTAAGAGGCGGAAGAGAGAGTTATATGTAGAAAGAAAGAGAGAGGTGAAAAGATTAGTAAGAGAGAGTAAGAAGAGAGTGGATGAGGAATTTGGAAGGAATTTGAGTGTAAAGTGGAGGGACCGTAAGAAAATGTTCTGGAAAGAGGTGAAAAGAGTAAGACAGGGTGGAAGTGAAGTTAGCAGGGGAGTGAAAGATAAAAATGGTAGATTACTAGTGGAGAAGGGAGAAAAAGTGAGCAGATGGTGAGAACATTTTAAGGAATTGTTGAATGTAGAGGATGGAAGTAATGCGAGTGTAAGTGGCTGGGGAATGGCTGGGAGAAGGAGGGAGGTGAGAAGACAGGAAGAAATCAGTAGGATAGAAGTTGTGGAAGCAATGAAGAAAGTTAAATCGGGGAAAGCCCCAGGAATTGATGGAGTGTGTGGTGAAATGCTGAAGCTTGGGGGAGAGATAGTAGTAGAATGGATGTAGAAGATGTGCAGATTGGCCTGGTAGGAAGGTAGAGTCCCGGAGGATTGGAAGTCAGGTATAATTATTCCCTTGTACAAAGGAAAAGGGGAAAAAGAAGTGTGTGGTAATCATAGGGGCATTTGTCTTCTTGGTATAATAGGAAAAGTGTATGGTAGGATACTTATTGACAGAGTTAGAGAAAGAACAGAGAAATTAGTTGGAGAAGAACAGGGAGGCTTTAGGAAGGGAAGAGGTTGTGTAGACCAGATATTCATTCTTAGATCTTTAGTGGAAAAGTTTCTAGAGAAGGGAAAGAAGTTGTATGCGGCTTTCATGGATTTGGAGAAAGCATATGACAGGGTGGATAGACAAGGATTGTGGAAAGTGTTAAGAATATATGGAGTAGATGGGAAGTTGTTGAATGCTGTGAAGAGTACGTACGATGGTGCGAAGGCTGCAGTGCGTGTGGATGGTGAACTAAGTGAATTTTTCTCTTTGAAAGTTGGTTTGAAACAGGGATGTGTCATGTCTCCATGGTTGTTCAATCTGTACATGGATGGGGTAATAAAAGAGGTACAAGGTAGGGTAGTGGATGTTGGAGTGGCCCTGGTGAGAGAGGATAGTGTTTGGAAACTCCCTGTGCTGTTGTTTGCAGATGATACTGTGTTGTTGAGTGAAGACGAAAGGGAGCTGCAAGGCTTGGTGGATGAGTTTGAGAGAGTGTGTAAGAAACGGAATGTAAAGGTGAATGTAGGGAAGAGTAAAGTGATGGTCTTTGAGAGAGGTGAAGTCAGTGAATGTATAGCGAGGTTGGATGGTGAGGAATTGGAAAATGTGAGTACGTTTAAGTACTTGGGTAGTGTGATGAGTAAGGATGGAGGTTTGGAGGGTGAAGTGCTTGAAAGGGTACAGCAGGGAAGAAAGGTTGCTGGTTCTTTGAAAGCAGTGATAAGAAACAGGGAAGTGAGCATGGAAGTGAAAAAGTTACTACATGACAGTATTGTGATACCAACTCTAACGTACGGAAGTGAAGCTTGGACGTTGTTGGAAGGACACAAGTCAAGAGTGAGAGCAGTGGAAATGAGTTATTTAAGAGGAGCCTGTGGAGTCACATGGAGAGACAGGCTGACGAATGCGGACGTAAAGGAGCGTTGTGGTGTTGATATGGATGTGATAGGAAGCGTTATGGGGAACACACTGAGGTAGTTTGGCCATGTGGAGAGGATGGAGGGTGAAAGACTGACGAAGAGAGTGTATGTGAGTGAGTTGGAGGGGGGAAGAGGGAGGGGGAGGCCGAGGATGAGATGAAGGGATGGGGTGGAGAGGTATATGAGAGAGGGGGTGTGAGATGAGAGCAGGGCAGTGAAATGGCGGGGGACAGGGCGACTTGGAGGCGATTTGTTTGTGGCCACCCCAAACGGGATTGAGGCGTCTGGCAATATATATATATATATATATATATATATATATATATATATATATATATATATATATATATATATATATATATATACAGTATATATATATATTCCAGTACTGAACAAAGGCCTCTTCCATCCAATACCATGACTTGGAAGACTACCAGTCTTTAACATGTTAGACTACTTCCGCATACCGGTACTTTTATATCTCGTTTCTCCAATTCGTGGGTGTTTTGTCCCCACTCCTAATACGTCTTGGCTTATAGTCAGCTCATCTATTGCTCCTATTGTTTTCTCTCCTCTAGCTACTTCTCCCTTCCAGCTTAATTTCTGTTCTTTTATCATAGGGCCTATTTGTATTACCGGTATCTTTCACTTTAGTGTGTTCTAATAACGACGCTGCTGTTGCTCATTGCTATTCCGAACACTGATAGCTTCATTTTTCTTTGTTCCCTCCTTAGCTTATTCTCCGTAGTTTTCGTGAGTTGGCAAGTTAACTCCTTGTACCATTTACATCCCATTCTTATGTGAACCTGAATTTCATAATCGTGATCTTTGGTCAACATTAGCTCATGGCCTAAATAAACATACCCGGTACTCATTTTCCAGAACATCACCATCAACAACTTTTGTTTTAGCTCTGTTCACCAGTAGACCTACTTTGAAACTCCTGTGTAGGCCACTAAGCATCACCTGCAATATTCTTATACCGTTTCTGAGGTAAAAATATTGTCAACTGCATATCTTTAGTGGTCAAGTACTTTCCATCAGTATTTATAACGTTTCTTATCCATATCAGCCCTTTGAAAATCTCTTCAAGGCACGCAATAAATACCTATGATGAACTGTATTATCATGGATTACTTCTTTCTCAGTTTTGATTCTGTCTAGCACTGTGCACTTGAATCACGGCAGCACTGTACCATAAATGTACCCTAACTGTTCTGTAGGAGCCTTGCCAAAGGTTCATTTGCGCCTTGAATGCGTACCGAGTATGTCATTTTTTTTTTTTTTCTGAATCAGAGGCATTTTCGTAATCTACAGAACTAAAGGTTTATATTCATTAGCTCAGTTTTGTCAACTAGTTTACTGAGTTCACCCACCGTGAAATTCAGTATGTTGAGTGTTGCAGGTAAAGGATGGAAGACAGTGAATATATATATATATATATATATATATATATATATATATATATATATATATATATATATATATATATATATATATATATATATATATATATATAGAATGTTTAATGTGATGAACAGGTTGGTTTCTGGAGTGGCGGGGAATGTGTGGGTTAAATGTTTAAAGTGTGGCAGATTGTATAAAGAATGTGTATGACTGACTTTAAGATACTCTTGGAATTTATGGAGCTGGAGAAATATGTAAAACAATGAACAAGGAGGTATTATGAAATATATATACAAGTATACGAGCAGTATATATGAAGGCTATACTTTACATTGTGGAAGGGAAATTGCTTAGTGCGGTGAAGACCAGACGGTGGGAGCACACCAGATGGAAATATGGATGTTTGAATGTGTGATTTAGTATGAATAAGACTAGAGTAACCTGGCTCTACCTCTCGAGAGATTGATCGTGCTTGATTAATGCTAAACTCATCGAAGTTAAGGAATTACTGATAAACTTTCCCGTTTAACTTCATTATACCTGCAGTACTGTGCCGTCTATGTATATTTTTAAATTTGCCAGAGCCAGACGGTTGTACTCGGCTGAGGAGAGACATCTGGTTGTGAGACAACCAAGAGACAGGTCATGGCTTATTTACCCATTCGCTCTGAAAATGTCATATGTTTTATTCTTGCTCTTTTTAGGCGATTGTATTAAGCCTGGGACACATATTTCTAAATGGAGGATCAATATAACCTTCATTTACCCCTTCCGTACAAGCTTTCTCTCCTACACTGAATAAAGGCGTTTGAAGTTATCAGTAGCTTATTATATCTATCTATCTGTCTGTCTGTCTGTCTATCTATATATCTTTATCTATATCTGTTTACCTATCTATCTATATCTATCTATCTATCTATCTATCTATCTATATATATATATAATATATATATACGACGGTATATATACATGAGGCATCATTGGGCTGGCAGAGTTATCACTGAAGCAAGGAAGGACCTTTGACAGCACGAGACGGAGGGGACGGGGTTGGGGTTGGGAATGGAGGGGAGAGGGATGTTTGGAGAGGGGGTCACCAAGTACGTGAGTGTCTTATGGCACCAGGTAGTCAACACTTTTCTCCTCCCAATTCTGCCGAACCAGTATTGAAGTGGCTCAGTTTTTTTTTTTTTTCTTTAATCTTAGGTTTTTGTATCCTATAATAACATGAAGTGAAACTGTTCGGCAGTGTGTGTGTGTGTGTGTGTGTGTGTGTGTGTGTGTGTGTGTGTGTGTGTGTGTGTGTGTGTGTGTGTGTGTGTGTGTGTGTGTTTTACTAAGATAACCCATATATCTACAGACAGTGCTCATAGGAGGGCACTGCGAGGCTGCGCCCAAATTTTGACCTTTGATCGAGCTGTATCAAATGCGAATAACTTATTGTTACGTCCAGGCACATCGGGTGGTGCCAAGTCTGATCCAAGTTTAAACCGGTATTCACGAAATATTTTCTGTACTCTTAACTTTGAACTGACCCGTGACCTTCACCTTTTATTAATCTGCACCAAAATCGAGTCATTTCTTCCCAGACCCAGACGCAATTTATGTGCCAGTTGTTATTATGATTGGATCAGGTATGCAAGAGATATTTTGTTACATAGTTACATCCAAATAAACATACACAGAAACTGACTAGATTACAATAGCTATGCCTTCATCTTCGATAATAGCAGTAACAACAGTAAAAGATTTTATCTTAAAAAAAGAAGTCAGTGATGCCTGTCTTTCCCAATTTCGTCTCCGTGCCATTAATGTTTCATTTTCCGAAGTTTGTCTTTGTAGCCACCGAGAATGTGTCGCACTGAGAAAGTGCTGCACCAAAATTAGTAAGTTTCAGTAAGGCATGACTTCTGATATTGATTTTTTTTTTTTTTTTTTTTTTAATAGAAAATCGGAAAACATATTGACTGGATTTATATTTCGAACACTGCGATATCTCTTGCATCACTGCGTTCCTCATCGCCCACTGAGTGTGAGAAATGTATGCTGCGGAAAAAGTTGTCATTGTTTTGCGAGCCCGTCTTCACGCACGGGTGTAGTAGAGAGTCGCACCGATAGTCGTGGGTGAAAGTGTGTGTGTCTAACGGTGGAGAGAGGGAGAGGAGGGCACTCTGCAGTAAACACAGTCCTGGCATTGCTGATTAAACCTTGGACTTCTAGATCTTTTCGTAGTTAAATATATATAAACAGAATACACAAGTGCGACCATAGGCTTCCAGAGAAATTGTGTATGAGGTGGTGGTGGTGGTGGGAGGAGTGGGGGGGGGAGGGGACGGCTCGCTCTGAGAACACTCCTGGCACTGTGAATTAACCCTAGGACTTCTTGGATCTCTCTTAATCTGTTGGGCTAAGGCGCTCGAACTGGGCGTGGCACATAACATTTATATTCGAGGAGTGGGTGGAGTTTATTCCCCACATAATGCCACTCGGGGACGAGCGGTAAGTAACCCTCCCCGTAAATATCAGCCTAGCCGTGGACCCTTGTGCTCCTGGTGAACGGCAAAATCGTCTGGCGTTAGCGCAGTATATTAGCAAAGACGATGCGACGACGAAGGAGTTGACTGACTGTGCCCTTTATGTGCATTATTACTTATTTATCTTTTGTAGACCACGATACCCTAGCTTCGGTCCCCTGCCCGAGACGTCATTTTTATTTTCATTTTTGTTCTCCCCATGTGATTTTACTATTTGGAGAGTTTCAGAACGGAGGTGGGGTTAGATACAGCATTCGTTAATTACTCCACTGCTAGGACGCTCTTCTACTCTGATTAAATACATGGTAGTAACATGAATAAGGTACAAAGACGTCACATTTCATTCATCCTTTTGTGTCAGACGATCTCACTTTGCGTGGGAGAGACTTTTCGAGCTGGAGGGCTTCGACAGAGCCTTCACTAATCTCCACAATATGAGTGGCCTTTCCTAAGTTAAATAAAATTGTCTTAAAGCAGCAGAAAAAAAAAAAGCACCATATCGAAGGGATCAACTGTTCAAAGTAATTCAGTAACTTGGTTTAATGTGACGAAGTACGGGATGGTGAATTTTGTGGATTATTTTCACTCTTGCTACCTTCACACGGTTGTACTGAACTTAGGAGAAACAGTTCGAACTAGAGGCGTTAGCTGTACTGTAGCCATCTTTAATCTCTTCAGTACGAGAGATCTTGAGAAAAATCGTCTAGAGGCAATCAGAATAAACTATAAAATGACGTCATTGTACTGGAGGGGTTAAAGCTAAGTATCTCACAGGTTATAACAGAAGTAAGCCTGATATAAGTGATGTGTGAGTGGTGTCCTACATGTGATGCGTGGTGGAGTGTGTTGTGATTGCCGTGTTGTGTTGTGATGAGCGGTATGGTGTTATGAAAAATGTGTTGTATTGTTACTGGTATTGTAATGAGTGGTGTGATTTGAATAATTACTTTGTTTTCATATTTTTTACGTTATTATTCACTGTACCGTTTAAACTGTAACTCTGCCCATGTTTTTGCAACTTATTTCACGTAGCTCAGTGGGAGAAAAAAACAAAGGTACGGCTCTACATCCTTTCCATAAAACATATTCGTCAGTAGCTTCGTATTCTAGTATTACTCTATTGTTGCAGCTCAGTATTCAAGCTGGAGAGATGGCAGTTTTTGGCCACGTTATAGTAAAAGCAATATACTGGGACTATGAAGTGTGCGGTAGGTGTATGAATGAAGATATAAATACAAACAAGCAATGTTATACATTACTTAAGGTCAAGAATGTTTATATCCTAGGTAAGCCAGTGCCCCCGTCGCCTTCACGTGGTGCTGTGCAATGAGGCCTGCGATCTGGACTCTGCCGTCAGCGCTATCGTCTATGGCTTCCTCCTACACTCACTCAAAAAGGTATGTCTCTAATTACTCTCACTCATGAACGTGTCTTTCCTTACAGTTTTCTTCCTTAATTATTCCTTCCTTACTCACTAAAGAAGGTGCATCTTTCCTTGCATTTTTTTTTTTTTTTTACTTTCCCCCTTTAAAATGCTCCTCTTACTGGTTCCTCCCTATGGCTTCATCCTACACACGCTCAGCAAGGTGCGTCTTTCCTAATACTGTCTCTTCTTATGCATCTATTATTGGCTCCTTTTCCACTTAATAAGGTGTGTCTTTCTTTACAGTCTATTTCCCCCCTTCCTCTGTTACGGTATGAATTTCTCCTCCTCAGTAAGGTGCATCTGTTCTTGCGGTGCCTTTCCTCCTTTCTGTCATATGCTTCTCCACTTACTCGGCATGGTGCATCATTTTCTTTCCTCTCTTCCCTCAGACACTTCTTTAATAAGTTACTACTCCACTCCTAAAAGATGCGTGTTTTCTTACCGTCCTTTTCCTTCCATCATCTCTTTCCTTCCATACTCTCTCTCTTTCCTTCCTCCCTTCATTTTTCCTTCCTTTCCTCATCTCTTTCCTTCCATCCTTCAAGTGCTTCTTTTCAATGTCCCTCCTCCACTTAGCAAAGTGGGTCTCTCCATACAACCTCTTCCCCCCCCCCCTTTTTTTTTCTAGAATTGTTTCCTCCTGCACTCGTTCAGCAGGGTTTTTTTTTCTTACAGTGTTTCTTCCCTTCTTCCAAATGCCCTTCCACTCACTGAAGAAGGTACAGTTGCGGACACTTAAGAAGGTACAGTTGCGGACACCCACTTAATAAGGTACAGTTGCGGACACTCACTTAAGAAGGTACACTTGCGGACACTCACATAAGAAGGTACGCTTGCGGACATTCACTTAAGAAGGTACAGTTGCGGACACTCACTTAACAAGGTACAGTTGTGGACAAGAACATCGCTACACTTTATAGTCGAACATCTCTGAAATTCTTAGACAATATTCTGAAGCGTTTATTGAGCTGCTGATATATTATTGGATTTCAAAGTTTATCATTCGCTAACTCGTTATTTATCGTAGTAAAGTGTATCGATATTTATGTCCACAAGTGTAAATTTCCTCTTACAGTCCCTTTCCTCCCGACATCCAAAGAATGCTTGTTAATTAAGGTCAACTGAATGCTTATCTGACAACCTTAAATAAAATGCTTTATTGCAAGAACTCCCCCATAGGCCACATTAGCTGGTTGATTATTCCCACATACTTAAAAGATGATGCGTTACTAAAATACTTAAAAAATGTTGCGTTACTAAAATACTTAAAAAATGTTGCGTTACTGAAATACTGCTATATTTCGTTTAGTGTAATGAGAGCGGGAAGGGAGAGGGTCGGGTGGTGGTTCCGGTGCTGAACATCCCGGCCCAGGACTACCCGCTAAGGACCGAGGTGACACACTGGCTCAGCAAACACCACATAAACCAGGATTTGCTTGTCTTCAGGTACCGTAGGTTACTTCTTGTCTTTAGGTAATTTCGACTCTTATACGATGACTTATTTTTGATTTATACTCCGCCATCCGACCACATATTCAGCTTGGGAGATCCTTGATGGACTGATGTTGATGACGGTGACGACGACGACGATGATACTGACGATGATGATGGTGTAATGACGATGAAAGTTACAGGTATTGTGTGTGTGGTGGCACAGGAACCAGCTGGACATGAGTGAGGATGATGTTAACATGCAGTGGGGACAGGTGGTGATGATAACGATGATACAGATGACAGTAGCATGTTGACGACGACGACGATGACGACAACAACGATGATGAAAGCAATAGAGAATTTAATGTATCCATGATGCTGAAGACATGACCTAGACCTGAGTGAGGCTGGTATAGGGCTGGAGCTGAGTTAGTGGATTAATGATGATGATGATGATGATAGCTACAAATAACAATGTGTGTGTGTGATGCTGAAGGGACGCGGTGGACCTAGCAGCGGATGGGCTAGAGTTAAGTCTGGTGGACCACAACCTCCTGCCCGCCGCTGACGCCCACCTGGACCCCGCCGTGGTCTTCGTCATAGACCACCACAAACTGGAAAGATCGCCCGGACCTGGTTAGTTAGGTTGTTATTTAGTCAGTCAGTCGGTTGGTTAGTTAGTTACATCCATTGACTACCGTAAGGAAATACGCCTTTAACTCCAGATCAGTGACGTATTTTCCATCTTATTCTTATTACCTTGAGACAATCATATGCAGCTCAGGAAAGACTTTACGAATCTTAGGGAATAGAGACAGCCTTCATCAACCTTTTCATTACCAGATCCCAGGCTGAATAAAATTATCTAGTGGTAGACTGATTAAAATTATAAAGTATGTCATCGAACTGAGTGAGTTAAAGATGAGGAAATAGATTTTAATCGATGACCTCGGACGACTTGATTTAACAGAAGAAAATCTCGTGTGTCGCATGGCTATATTACCTGGGTTAACTGCTTGAACGATGTGGATTTACAGTAATGGCTTTCTTTTCATTTTTTTCAAAACTATGCAGTTCTTTAAAGAATTCAGTATACTAGTTCACATTAGTTACCAGTGTGCTATCAGTGAGTGTAGAAGGTGACGCTGGATCTTTTAATCTAATGTACTTTTCCTGTGTGTGTGTGTGTGTGTGTGTGTGTGTGTGTGTGTGTGTGTGTGTGTGTGTGTGTGTGTGTGTGTGTGTGTGTGTGTGTGTGTGTGTGTGTGTGTGTGTGTGTGTGTGTGTGTGTGTGTGTGTGTGTGTGTGTGTGTGTGTGCAGAGATGGTAGTGGAGGGTGTGGGATCATGCTGTACCCTGGTGACGGAGCGTATCCTAAACACCAATCCTTCCATCCTTGACCACACCATAGCCAGTCTGCTTCACGGTGAGGCCCTCTGTACCCCTCCCTCTTACACATGCCCTCACATTTCCATCTCTTCCCTGTAAACTACCTACTCTTCTGTCAACACATGCCCTCCCCTGAACTACCCCCATCTCCTCTTTACTCACATATCTTCACCCTTCTATATTCCCCCTTTTACACTACCCAGTCTCCTCTATCCTGCCTTCACCCTTTCTGTCCTTCCCTATTTCTTTCTACACTACCCTCTCCCTTCTATATTCAGACACTGCTCTCTTACCCCTCTACATTTCCCGTAATCTAGTAATCGTCGTTGCATTTGACCACTCCAAATACCAAACACGAATTTTTTATGTCCCTCCTCACCCTCAGTTATGGCTTAAGATATTATTTCATTTGATCAATATATTACACACCCAGGCTACGTTCCGTTAAAATTTTTCCCCAAATATATCATAAATTTTCATAAAGTGTAGGTACGTTGTTAATATGATACCCTAGTCTTAAGTGACCTGTGTTTATGTCTACTACAGTATATGTATATAATTTGCTTACCAGAATACCAATACATTGATTTTGTTAATTTGTTTCCACTCGAAGAAGATATACTGGATGTTTCTGTAACTGCATGTGTATCTCAACTTTTATGATTGTGCGTATGGTGTGCGTATGGTGTGTGTGTGTGTGTGTGTGTGTGTGTGTGTGTGTGTGTGTGTGTGTGTGTGTGTGTGTGTGTGTGTGTGTGTATCCAGGCACCATCATTCTGGACACTGTGAATCTGAGCGAGGCAGCCAAGAGAGTGACCCCCAAGGACGTGGATATGGTACACAAACTGGAGGCGCTCATCACCCCCCCGCCACACAGGTACAGCACCGTCTTATTTACCATTGTACCCTTTTTACTTAAGTTGGACTATAACTGCCCTCTCCATCTTGAATACCGAGTTGTAGCAATAGGTTAACACTGGACCATGATGCTAAATACGAGAGTGTGTTATGGAAAGGATGCAGAGCTGTAGCAATGTCTTTTTCTGGTACTCAGTTACATGAAATGAGCTACAAAAGGATGAAAATCTGGGCCCTGTTAAGGTGAAAGAGCTTTAGTATCTTCCTTCTGGAATATAAAAAGCCAGATAACCCCTTCAGTTCTGTGATATATAATTGCTCTTACTGTATTTAGACGACTTTTCTCACCACAGGATAGACTTTCGAAATGGAGAGGTTAGACCCAGCCTTCATTTAACCCTTCCGTGCAAGACGTCTCCCCTAAGCTGAAAAAGAATCGTTTATATTCATTCATTTTAACTATGGGGGAAATTTTCATCCTTCTGCAGCGTATTATTGGTACGTGAGTGGCAGAATAAGACTACTACGGCCTTTTTCATGGCACATCGTCGTGACCAGCTTTGCAATCTAGTATTAATATCCTGTTATAATTCAGCATTTAAGATGAACAGATAGCGCTTTTACGTCTAGTTAAAGTGAGCAGAGCATAGTGACTACAATAACAATAGAAATAATACGACCTTGGAGTGATATAAGGTCGTCATTTCCAACCTCACTAAGCACGTCTGTCTAGACTCTATACTCCTTTTACTCTAATTTGGCCTGAAATTACCATATTTCCATCTACAGTCCTGTGCTGTAACAAGAGATTTCCGCTAGAATATGATGCTAGTCGTAAAGAAGTGCTCTGCAAAGAATAAAGAGCCACAGTATTATCATTTTCTGCCACTAAACTGCGTCAAATTAGCTGCAAAAGGACGAAAATGTGGACCGAGTTAGTGTAAAGGAGTTGCTGTGTGGCTAGTAAACAGACTTATTATACCAGTCAATTATCCTGGCTTCTGAACAGAGATACGGTATTCCAAGAGCTGACAGCAGCCAAGAGCGACGTGTCTGGCCTGAGCAGTGAGCAGCTACTGAGGAAGGACGTGAAGGTGGTGACGGGGGGCGGTCTGACTGTGGCTCTGGCCTCTCTCCCCATGATGGTGCAGGTGGGTTGTCTTTATCCAGTTGTAGTATGCAGGATCTGAGATGAAGTTAGGCTCGTGTTGTCTTGCCGCCACATCTACATATTTACCATTTTATTCATGTGTGTGTGTGTGTGTGTGTGTGTGTGTGTGTGTGTGTGTGTGTGTGTGTGTGTGTGTGTGTGTGTGTGTGTGAGTTATCATTATTCATTTATTTAAACATTATGTTTATATTTATTATTGCTAAATACTTTTAATTAGTATTTTTTCTAACTGCCTTTTTTCTGTTACGTTTTGTTTTTCGTAATATATTTTTTCCCGACTGTTGCATGTACACAGGAGTACCTGGGACGTGAGGGTGTTGGTAAGAGCCTTGAACAGCACAGCGGGGCACGGGGGTACGACCTGATAGTCCTTATGGGCATCAATATCACCGGACACACAGTCATCAGAGACATCGCCATATTCTCACTCAACCACACGCTCAGGGACAAGGTCAGTTGCAGTCAGGAAGAGTTGGTTAAATATTTCACCACTTCCCCTTTTCATCGGCTTATGCTGCCAACTTTCCTTACCCGGGAAAATCTTAGTACGTTGCTTTACCCACAGATGACTCTTTGGTATGATGCGTCAGAGAGGAAAGCAATGGACCTGCCTTGTGTGTGAGGTAGAGCAGGCGGACTTTTTCTTTTTGGAGGGGGGGAGGAGGGAATCCGGCAGCTTTACTGATGTGTGGATGATTGGTTTATGTCACTTGATATGCTGTTGATTGTTCTCACACTTTTGGCGCATTCTCTTTCCTTGTTTCTGGATCCTTCTGCACCCCATATTACCGTGGAGAGATATGTTAGGATGGTGATGATGATGATGATGACGACGACGACGATGATATTACTACTAACGAAAGGCCCTTTTCAACTGCCTAATGTTTTCAAGATCTTTGGTTGGAGAGGGACTCTTTCACGCGGTGACTCCAATATAACTAAGCATCTCCTCTGCCCAGTTATACAGATATCCCTTGCTGACCAGTTTGAATAATATCCCTCATTTCCTTCCCTATCCCCCGAGAGGAGGTTGGTGGCTTCAGGCAGAGGACAGCTTCAGCCTCAAGATAGGGGTTCAGGTTCAGATCTGCACGGGACACCAACAACAACAATACAAACTATGGTCTCACAAAGTCGCTGTGATGCTGTCTGATACACAGCTATTTTTCATATATTCCCATTTCACTAACCTAGAAGTTTGTAAAAACAGTTGTTTCACTTTACTTTTATGCGCTGTTTCAAATTATAATTGAATCATTGGTTATCATTGTTTAAAATTCTTTGAGAGGCGTGTTACAGATATTTTGTTGTCCGGAAACAAAAGGTCAGTCACTTGCCAACGTTATCTGTACCCGATATGTTATCTGAAGTGTAGGGAGGTCGTAGAACCCGTTATATGGCAGGTATCACGGGCTATCACAAGTTATCAGAGGCATATCACACCTCACACGTAGTCATTCAAACGCAGAAAATGCTGATTAATGCGTTTTCGTGTCCACCTTTACTTGGCGGAGATATCGTTCTTTTGCAGCCCATTTCCCGTAGTTTAGTGGCAAAATATGACAGCACTACGGCTCAGCATCCTTTCATAACACTTCTTTTTGAGTAGCACCAGATCAGTCTTTTGTTACAGCTCAGCACTGAAGATGGAAAGATGACAGTTCTAGTCTTGAAGGGAAGGCGTATAGAACTGCTATATAAGAGAGAGAGAGAGAGAGAGAGAGAGAGAGAGAGAGGGAAAATCAGTCTTGTTCTAGTACTAAAAGCCACATGTTTTGCCATTCCAGCTGGTGACGGAGCTAACGGGGGCATCGGACAGCGTACTACAGCTGTCGCCACAACTCACACACGTGGACCACTGCCAGGCTTTCACGCAGGGCAACGTGGCCGCCTCCAGGAAGGTGGTGTTGCCCTTCGTCAGAGAGTGGCTCGCCCGAATGTGACCCGCACTCTGTTTGGCCTTTGCTGCATACACTTCACGCAAAAGGACACACGGCTATACTCATACACACAGAATCGCAGGGAATCCCTTAATTTCATATACTTGTCAACACATTTTAGTGGTGTGTTTTGGTCGACACTTGCAGCATTTACTCCTCCTTCAATATATTAGTGGCGTGATTTTATACAGGCGCTGCCACCATGTATTCATCCATCCAGGGCAGTCATACAACTCTTCCACACTGTTACACAAAAGCATACCTGTCAAGGCTCACGATTATTTGGAACCTGGTTACTATGACTACTACACCATAAAGAAGATTCTTAAACACACACACACAAACACACACACACACACACACACACACACACACACACACACACACACACACACACACACACACTAAACAGATAAAGGGCAAAATACCGTAGCTGGTCGCCATGGACTCAGGAAAGTTAAATACACCTTGTATATAATTATTTCTGTGTTTCATTCTCCATGTTTGTTTATCCTTATGTTCTTCAAGGTGAAAATATGTATCACTTAAAAACACTGCCGCCCAAAATGTATAGCTTCTCAGTCTACAATGGCATATGGTAGCATCATTATGACGTGGAAGACAAATACTTAAACAAGGTGCACTGTTTCTGACATTTCTCATAATGAAGCACTTTAGAGTAAAATTAGTGATTATTTGCAGATTAGTTAGGCCAGCTGTAGAAATGTCCACTGAATAGCTAAATGTCTTTTTAAGCTAACAAACTACCTGCATTTATCGGGGAGGGGGATTCAGAACTGGGAACCTGTGGCACTAATCCACACTTTCAAAGGCAATGAACTCGCACAAAAATGAGATATTCCTACCAACACCCACACCAACATTACACATCTGCTTACACATTACATCAACATACCCGCTTCTTTCTACCTCAGTATGGATACGCAGGAGATACTTATATATTAGTACACACACACACACACACACACACACACAACTATACCTATTCTCCCCCTCCCACACACACACACGCACACACCGCTATACCCGCAGTCACTGCTTCAGCTACAACCGCACCCAGGCCCACAACTACAATTACACTAACACCCACACCCACAACTACATCCATACCCACACACGCGCCCACAGCTACACCCAGGGCCTCAATGACCTTTCCAGCGTATGACCCAGATCCCTGCGGCAGACCCCGGCACCTGGCAGCGTAAAGTAGAGGAAGCGACCGTCTATCCTGCCGCCTCTGATTTATGCGTCCCGGGTGGCATCATCACTGTGGCGGGGCGAGCACTTGTCACCCCCGCCCCGCCCCGCCCACGGTCACCAACCCGGGGACAATGATGCCACGCCCCGCAACACCATATACTGTAGTAGGTTAAATATTCACGCTCAGTCATCCGACACCTGATGCCATTTTTTATCAGTATCACCTCATGTACAGATGTTTTTTTAACATTTACTTCCTGATGCAGTGTTACCTTCAGGTCATTAGGCTACACTGATTGATATTCAGATAGTTTACTCCAGCCCGGGAAACCATTAACTACTTTGGACGGTAACCATATATCCAAATGAAAGCCTGGTGATCTAGTGGGTTATGGCGCTCCAAATGAACGTAGCTCTGAAGGGCTTCCATTTGACTGATGTCTGAGGTTTATTGTTCATAAATCACCACTTCAGTAGAGTGACAGGGCTATCTCAACTTAAATATCTGGACTAAATAGTGTGGCCTGCAGCCAACACGCTCTTGATGCACTAAGGGATTGAATTATATATATTTAACTCATTCGAACCCAGTGTCCTTAATACAGGACGGAACTGGGCATTCTCAAAATTTATTAAAGAAGGGAACCCCCGGGTAAGGACCTATGAGCTTCGCGACTATGAGCCGACAGGCAGAGGGTGGTACGCCCAGCACCCTTTCAGCAAATTCCCTCGCACAGGAATTCCGGGACCCAATGGGATATATATATATATATATATATATATATATATATATATATATATATATATATATATATATATATATATATATATATATATATAATTCTGAATCAGGGTGACCCAAGGATGGTTTTGGGGGGTCAAAATTAAGATCTGGGTCATTTGAGGTCACCGGTAATACCCGCTCGAATGACTGGAGCCAGCAGCCTAATTTTTGGCATGGAGACTCGCATGACCTCCAGTTCGGACATAGGCTATGTGAGGTTGACCGAAATCATTTGAGGTCACGGGTAATGGTAAACTAGTGTGTACAAATACGGTGCGTTAGTCTGCGAAAGCTGAAATAGGGAGTTGCTGGACCATTATAATCCCTCTTCAAAAGCATAAGATGTACATGGTCTTTCTGGAGTAGAAAGAAAGACTGAACTAGAACAAATAAGAATATAGTGTTCGCCTTTTTGGCCAGGGCATATATACTGTGTGTATATATATATATATATATATATATATATATATATATATATATATATATATATATATATATATATATATATATATATATATATATATATATATATATATATATATATATATATATATATATATATATATATATATATATATATATATATATATACTGTATTGGGACACCTAGGAAGATGCACTACAGAGAACGATAAATGGTGAAAATTGCTCGTAAGTAATTGTGTGACCATTTACATATCAGCGGGACAGCCGGAAGCTTTCAATAGGCGTGGATGCTTCATGTTATCCCTCCATTATGTTATACTGGGAGACAAGGATAATGGTGCACTCAGCAGGGTGTCAGGCAGCACTCTGATGTACCAACGATAACTCCACCCTACACAAGGCCTATTATAAACTCTCTTACGTCTAAGGCGTGTGTAAGACTGTATACGAGCATACGTTTGTCTTGGCTCATAGAGATACCAAACACTACAAATAAGAGTAAACATTTAAGTGACAAAATACTAAAAACAAACTGATGTGCTGTAATTATTAACTGTTATGGAAGTGTTCACCATAAATTCTGGTTAGGATCTTTTATAAATGCGACTCCTGACCTCATTCCCCCCCTCCCCACCCTACCCCTACTGACCAGCATTGTGTGGGTGTGAACTTGACACTCCCATACACCGTGCCACCTGCGCAGCGTTGATGTGCCTGTTCCTGGTTCCTTTACCTCATTTATCAAATATCGGCAATCGGGATGAATTACCGGGTATGTTGTTTGAGGCCTTGGTTGGGAGGCTAAGGGTTGACGTCTGTTGTTAGGATATATATCAACACTCTCCACCCATATTCACACCCACACACACACACACACACACACAACACACACACACACACACACACACACACACACACACACACACACACACACACACACACACAAAGTAACACCGTATTTCCCATCCACTTCGTCGTACACTTTTCTCTTTTATCTTTTCCTTCACACATTGCACGTGACCAACTCCTCGTAGTACAGAATAAGTCCTGAAACAAAATAAACTTAGACCGTTTTAAGTTTCCTGACAAAGATGCTCCACTTTCTTGGCAGGTGACTTTTTTTTTTTTTTTTTTTTTTAATGTGTCCGACTCTGGGCATAGGCTTCACAGCCTGCTCTCAAGGCCCAGCAGTCCTCCTACATACCATACACCTCTACATGTCACCACTTCGGCGCTAACACCCACCGTCCATATTGAATACATGCTAGGGCTGTCTCATACAGGACTGGTGTATTGGTATTAGCGGGGGTATTTTTACGACATGTCGGCGGGTCTTCTGGTAGATCAGTAAAGCCTGATTTTAATGAAATTCAAATCCTTAAACTGTTCCCTGCCCCAGCCGGGATTCGAATCTGGGTCCGTTAGGACTACAGACCACCTCTCTACCGATTGAGCCACCGCCTCCCCCTGGTGGATATTACTCCAGAAAAGATAATACATCATCTCTTCATTGATAATTCAACATCTCTGCACTATTATCTTTCACTATATTCTCCATTTATTGTCACTATCAACCTCACATCACCCAAACACAGCTAAACATTCAAGTAAAAAGTGCGGCTCAGTTTTGCCAAGTTAAAATAAATGAATTACACATACGCAGTTCCAGTCTATCCATCTCTTCCTTGAAAAAAAAAAAAGTACAAAGAAAAGCAAACTCGCTGCTGCCATAGCCATCAA
Organism: Coenobita brevimanus; assembly: GCF_032717465.1. Classification (NCBI taxonomy): domain Eukaryota; kingdom Metazoa; phylum Arthropoda; class Malacostraca; order Decapoda; family Coenobitidae; genus Coenobita; species Coenobita brevimanus. The sequence goes on from NC_136975.1 coordinate 41,747,789, forward strand.
TCCAGTGTGGGAAATGTAACGTGGAATTAATATTGTAGGATCGTCCGGCATATGACACATTCATTTTTTTTCTTCTTCTTCTTTAATCTTCTGTATGCCACTGATCTCTAAACCTACACGTCAGGCAGGAACTGAATTTACTTCCTTCCCCTTCCCTCATCCCATTCTTCTCTCACTCCATTTTCCTCACCAAACCCCCTCCCTGTCATAAGCTTAGGTCAGATTCCAGAGATGCTTTGAGTAATTGCCTTCCGTGGATGCTTCTTGTGCACAAAGGCTTCTGATTACCTGAGGTCAAGACTGCTGGTTAGATGAAAATTTGCATATTTCTGTGGATACCAGAGGGGATATTTTATCGATATTTATCAAATTATATAGAACAAAGAGAGCGTGAAACGACAACATCAAAGTACTGGATATAAACAAGTTGCCCTGTTAAATAATGCTACGTTACGTCTGTTTTATAAATGGTGCGCTACGAATCCGAATGAACCGGTACATCCTTCTATCTGTCAATCCATCTATCTATCTATTTATCTATTTTACATCAAACTTCATCGCCACTGCCTAATCTTTGCCTTTCTTACTTCCTTCTGCCTCACTTTTGTCACACTTACTCCATTCTCATCTTCCTCTTTTATAACTCCCTCTTTCCTCCAAAAATTTCACTGTTATTTATATTTCATTCACACTCTCCCTTACAGTTATATTCTCACTTTTTTCTTCCTTGGCCATACATGCCTTATCTTAGGTACTCTGATACGACTCCTTCAAAAAGCTTCATAACTCCCTCTAGTATAATCTTCGTAAGGGGATAACCCGAGATAAAGATTCGTAAGGGTGGAGGAGCAAGATTAAATCTCTCAGTACGATGACGTCTTTGGGTCATATTTTTACTGCCTGAAAAAAATGAGTTCATGAAGGATTTTCCGAAATGGAGGGGATTAGATACAGCCTTCAGTAACTCCTTCAGCACAAGAGGTCATTCCTAAGCCGAATAAAAATCGTCTACAAGTGTTATGAAAAAGATAAGAAAAAAGCCATGGGATGGAAAGGGTTTAGGCGTATCAGTGTCTTCAAGTGTACCTCGATTACCACCTTGTTCTTATCTCTGGTGTCAGGAAATACCAAGAGTGTCATTCAGGTGTCAGAGGATGTTCTTGTGTAACCATATACAGGGTGGTTCAGATATTGCTCCCTACCTTGCCACTCACCTGTCCTCTTTTCTCTTGCTGTAGGAACGGCTTAGTTTGCGATACCTGTCTACTTTGCTTCATTTTCTGCTGCTCAGGATTCCTTTTCATTCTTTATAGTAACTGCCTTTTTTTAACGTCAAATGATTGTATGGTTAACTACCGAGTTCATGAGGCAACGTGCTTGATAAATTTGCTCCCCATCTTGCCCCTCACCTGTTGAATTCTCTGGTGTTGAAGGGATGGCTTAGTTAGCGTTCCCACTGTCTACCTTGCCTCGTGATATAAGAACCAACCAAACCATCAACTTACTTAAAAAAAAATAATGGACAAAAAGGATTATATGATGCAATAATTATGCAGAGTAGTCACTGGTAATTCTGACTGAACCCTCCCAACAGAACAAAACAATTCACCAGCCGAACGGTAAGGAGTGTTCAATATAAGGACCACCCTGTACTTCCTGTGCTCCCACTGTCATCGCCATCACCCTTATCACACCCTTACAACCCTTCGCTGCTATCAGCCGGTATCAACTCTATCAACACCTGCCTACTTTTTTTTTTTTCGCTGTCTGCACATGTTGTTAATCCACGTCAATCAGAGGACATATCTTACTTATTAAATTACTTCTGATATGCCAGACGATTTTATTCAAGTAGGAAAAAGCCTCTCTTCATGATGGAGTTAATGAAGGTTGTAACTAATCCCTCCAGTCTGGAAGGTCTCTCGCAGATCCCAATAATATCTTCTGAGGACACCATGAATAAAATAACGACCGTGGTTAATCCCCATAGTGCAAGGAATGGAATTTACCGTGTTAGTGATATCCCCAATACGACATAATTTAGCTGAGGTGAGATCTTCATTATGTCGGTGGTAGAACAGTTTCCATCAAGCCCTTCAACACAATACCCGTTTTATACTTTACAAAACCCGATAATTATATTCAGATGAGGGGAGACTTCCTCGGACTATAGGGTATAAATTTCCTCAATGCTGTTGTCATATAGTCTTTCCAGGGCGCCATTATCTCACCCTCTCTCTAGTTTCCACATCCCATACACAGTTTCTCCAGTTATCACCATACCACCACCACCACCATCATTATTAACAAATAAAAGCCTATGGCTTTTGTTAATATCGCCATCTCTACTGCTCTTCGCATCACCAGTACCATAGAATACAAATCTATGGTGCTTACCATCAATGCCCCCCCTCCCTTCCCCCCATTTATTCATCCTAGTTCTACTACCCGTCCTCTCACACCTACCACTCCAGTTGTCTCCCTCCCCAGTGTCATCACTTCCCCCACCCCTCTTTCTCCCTCTCCCTGCTTCCACCCTCTCACCCTGTAGTTCTCATCCCCACCTCTAGCACTCACCTCCCCCACCGCCATCATTACAGCCACAGCCTCCACTACCTAATCGCCTCACTTCCTCATCACTTGCAGCACCACTATCCTCTCATTCTGGTGTACTCGTCGCTTCCTCACTCCCTCATCCCTCTTTTCTCGGCAACTCATCTGCGCATCCTCACAACCCCTATCTTTCTCCACCCCCCCCCCATGCGCCCCAACCCTACCCCACCCCGCACACACACATACTACACCATCATCTCCATACAGTATTCTCGTCACCTGCACCCCACCCTTCACTCCGCTATGTTCGTCACTTCCATCCCTTCACCCCACCCCACCCCACCACCCCTGTGCCTGTAACACGGCGGGTCATTACTAATTCATTGTTTCCTCCGCCATCTTCACGCAGGACTGACCGCCCGCCCGCCCGCGAAATGACGGTCACTACGGCACGCCCCACCCAACCCTCACCCCCGCACCCACACTATACAGCACACAGGCTAACACAGCATCATCATCATCACTGTCATCATCTTCATCGTCGTTGTCTTCGTCCCAAACGTTTTTCTCACCTAAGATGGGTAATAAGGATAAAACAAACAAAAGAGAGAAAGGATGCAGGTGAGAAAACTATTATATGCATGAGGAATTACGTAATGATATTTAAACCTTAATGATACCTTTACCATACACTGAGACACACGCATTATTATACAGTAGATTACATAGCTAATACCATACTTTGATTACCAACAGCTTCAGTTTGATGGCTAATTTTGCATCATCTACTTCCTACCCTTAGGTTATTATTATTATTATTATTATTATTTATAGCGTAAGACAATTCCCTCGTAGTGCTGGGGTTAGAAACAGCGCGAGAGAAGGCATCTTTTGTGCTGTACTAGTTCCTGTCATTCAGCCTAGGAGATACCCTTTGTAGCGAAGGGAACATAATCAGTCACCCTCTTTATCACACCGGTACAGACTTAACAATGGCTAATTTGGACATTTAAACCCAAGAATACCTTTTCGTAAACATGAAGCCCGATCAGTACGTACGTAGGTTAACTTGCTGCCGAATGTTGCAAGTTACATTAAATAAGGAAATACAGAAATATGTGATGAGGATACAAATGCTGCACAAAATTACACGGACATGACAACACACAAAAAACAGGTCAGATTATAGATTTGTGCAAACATACCTGAACAGCTGGATATGACACCACCACCCTACACACACACACACACACACACACACACACACACACACACACACACACACACACACACACACACACACACACACACACACACACAAAGATTCATAATCCACATACAGCCACACATATAGGAAAGGAAAAAGAACAAACAGCCTCCACGCTTTTTAAAATCAATAAATGCTTTGGGTGAGTGGCGATCTTAATGGGTTTGTGTTCCGGAGAGGCTGGGGTGAAAGAGGAAGAGGAAGTCCTTCGTGTTATTTAGTGTGGACTTGTTCCGACTTCCCTCTTCCTTCCGCCATGGCCATCCCTCCCTTCCTCCTCCCCTGCTCTTCTTTCAGTCTTTTTCTCTCCAACCCTCGCATCCTCTCTCTAGCCTCCCTCTCGCCTCTTTTCGTTTTCCTCTTTACTATTCTTCCCCCCCCCCTCTCTCTCTTTCGCTTCCTTTACTCTGCCTGTATCCTCGCTTTATCCATTCCCCTTTTTATTCCTCCTCTACACCATCCCTTTTCATATCTTTGCCCTGCCTCTTTTTACATCGTCCGCCTACCCCTCTCCTTTTTTCTTCTGTTGTACTCTCCTTTATTTACACCTTTTCCCTTTTTTACCTGTAATTCCTCCTCTGTCCTCTTCCTTCTTTCATCCCTCCTCTGTCCTCTCCCTTCCTTCATCCCTCTTCTATCTTCTCCATTCCTACATCCTCTTACTTTTCCATCTCTTGAATCCTCTCATTATTCTCCAAGATTCATCCTTTCTCTACCTTCTCTAGTCTTTCATTCTCAATCTACCTCCTACCACCTTACATTTTCCGTCAACTATCTTCGTTCTATAAATATTCCTCTACCCTGTCTCTCCGTTCATCACTTTCTCATCACCTTCTCCCTTCTTGAACTCTTCCTCTCTTCTCATTTTTCTCTCCTTCCCTATTTTTCTCCCTTTCCTGCCCCCAATCATCAATCTTGTCTTTCCGTTCACTCTCCCTATTCTACTTATCCCTGGCTCTCCTAGTTTCCCTCCTGTTTTCCCTTCTATCTCCTTTCACCTCGATTTTTATTTTCATTTCTCCACTCCACTACGACGTATTTGTGTGTGTGTGTGTGTGTGTGTGTGTGTGTGTGTGTGTGTGTGTGTGTGTGTGTGTGTGTGTGTGTGTGTGTGTGTGTGTGTGTGTGTGTGTGTGTGTGTGTTTTGCTAGATTACTAATATACTCTATATTATTTCCTGCATCTTTTGTTTTCCGATAGGCTACTTTCATATTTTATTTTTGTTTTTTAACTGGATATAACCTACATATATTACATCTCTCTCTCTCTCTCTCTCTCTCTCTCTCTCTCTCTCTCTCTCTCTCACCCTTCAACAATTTACTTCTCTCTGCTTCCTTTCGTGCATACCCACGGTGGTGCACTCCCTCTCTCTTCCTCTCGCTGACTCACTCCCAGCATCCTCCTTCCTTCCGCTTTCTCTCTGCCCTCAGCATCCCCAATATGTCTCCATCTACTTTTTTATCATTACTGTCATTTTCCGATTCACTTCCCTTACTTTCCTCTCGGTTCCCTCATTTCCTTGTACTTGTTCTTCTCATGTTTCTCTCGATACTGATGTTTTTCCTCGTCTTTTACTTCTATTCCTAAGCTTTTCATTCAAGCTTCCATCTTCTGGTATTATCATTTTACGTCCCTTTCTCGTCGTTTCTCTTTTCTTCCACCTCTCTCTCTCTCTCTCTCTCTCTCTCTCTAACTCGGAACCCATCACAGTTCCCTGATGCTTTTCTTTATACTCTTATCACTCTCGCTACCCTCCCATCCGCTTCCCTTGCTACTCCCCTCCTTGGCAATCATCCCTCCTTTCTTTTCATTTTCTTCTTTTCTGTCATGTCATTGTCATTCCTCCCACTTCCCCCCCCCCCTCTCTATCTCTCCTCGGCACCCATCTTTGTTTTCCCCTCCACCTCTCCTTTCCCTCTCTTACCCTCCCTTCCCCTCACCTGCTTCTCTTTAAAGTTTCCCATCTGCATCCTCTCTCTCTTCCGGCTCCCCTCCCTCTCCCCTCCGTAGCACCCATCCCTCCTCACCAGTCTGAATGGGGGAGCATCGGTGAATGAGAGCGTAGTTTTGTGAATGGAGGGATGAGCCACGGGAAGTAATCAGCTGACCTCGTTACGTCTCACCGCCCACACTACTACACATCACTTAACCCATTCACAAACTCGCCGGGGGAATGTTGGTGAATGAGAGAGGGGCAGAATGTACACACTTGCCTCCACACGCACGCAAACACGGGAAATAAAAGGAAGCCATTGTTGTCCTTTTGTGACAGTAAGCGTCGGGAAATCTATGTCTTTATTTTTTTTTATATACCTTTTCGCTTCCATGGGACTGGATGGAGGGGTCTTTTAATCCTTTCTCTCTGGATGCACTTATGTATTTTTTTTTTTTTTATTCACGGTAATATCAAACGACTGATTTTGCTGCTGACTAGTTAGGCATTTTATTCATTTTAATATCACATGATTTTGTTCTAATAGCAGTCCTGACGGTGAAACGGTTCAGTAATAATAAACCTTAATTTAGTCCATGATTTACATACTATTCTAACCGATATTGTTACTAACAGTACACTGATGACACCAATGGCTATGACAGTAGGTGAAGCTTGACAAAGTGCTATTAATAATAGACGGATGAAGGAATGGGTAAGGCAGATGGAATAGAAAGAAATGAAGCACAAAGGAAGGTCCATATGAAGAAAGCCAAAGAAACAGGGAACGGTTGATAGGGGATGAAAGAATGTATGTAAGGATGAAGTAGTATGGCTGTATTTGTTGTCAATGAAACTGGAGAAGTGAAGGAAAAATAATGCTTGCGTTTCTTGTAAGACAGACAACATGAGGCTTTGTACAGGTCACACTTGGCCAGGAGGTGGGTGCCGGGGGGTGGGGTGGGGAGGAACGCTTGAGTGAGTAGGAGGGATGAGGCTGAGGGACGTTTGCGGATCTAGGAAGGGGTGAGGGTCAGGAAGTGTTATTGATGCTCGTCAGATGCTTTATCTGTGGTGAGTGAGACGCCAAAATTCTGCAGGCTAGTTTTCCCTACAATATTTGTTTCATTAAATTTAGATAACTCAGTGCACATTCTTTCACTTTGTTCATATCAATAACCATTCTCACTGGTTATATCTTTAACACACACACACACACACACACACACATACACACACACACACACACACACACACACACACACACACACACACACACACACACACACACACATAAATATACAAATATAGATATAGACATAAATATAGATGTATATTCAGAGAAAAGAGAGGGGAATATACTAATAACGTGTAAAGTTATTTTTAACTGATTCCTTCATCCTGAAGACGTCAGACAATTTCATTCAGCTTAGGGGAGGTCCCTCATGCTAAAAGATTCAGCTTCAGGCATGAGGTGAGTTTAGTGCAGGTAAGGTCTTGTGTACGGGTGTGGCCTGAGTATCGTGCAAGTCAAAGATTCACAGGTGTATCTCATAAAAGTGTGTTCTATAGGTGTGGACCATGTATAAATGTGGTGGTGTGGAGAGTGATGTAGTAGTGAGGTAAGTGTGGTGAGGATCGGTGATGAATGTGGTGTACTGTAAGTGTGTGAAGTGAATGTAATGTAGGTGTATGGTGAGTGCGACGCCAAAGTGGTACAAATGTCGAGCAGGTCTGTAGTGTGTGTGTGTGTGTGTGTGTGTGTGTGTGTGTGTGTGTGTGTGTGTGTGTGTGTGTGTGTGTGTGTGTGTGTGTGTGTGATGAGTGTGGTGTGGGTGTGGCAGTGAGTGTGGTGAGTGTAACAGAGTACAGTATATGTGTGATGTGAGTGCAGTGTGGTGAGTATGATGCTGATGTGTGTGGCTAATGTGATATTGGTGTGTGGTGAATGCGGTGTGGGTGTGGTCCAGAGTGAGCCACACCTGCCCACACCACACCTCACTTCCAGGCATCACGCTACACTACACTCACGCTGAAACAAAAGACCAGTTACCTGCAGGGAGGGTGAAGGAGGGGGGGAGGGAGACGAGGAAGAGGGGTGTAGAGTGAAGAGAGAAGGAGATACGAATGAGAGGGAGGTGAGGAGTGGAGAGAAAGGGAAAGGGGGGAAGAGAGGTGGAGTGGAAGAGAGAATAGGGAGAGATGAGGGAGAATGGAAAGAAGGAGGGGAAGGGAAGGGCTGAATCTTAATCTTTACATAAAATCTTCTCTAATACTGTTCAGAACATTTTCCTAGATGGACTGTATGGAAACGGGTAACAGTCTTTTTAGAAATTTCTGAAATTTTGGCCGTAGATCCAGTCAGTCACATTAAAATCATTACTATCCTCCTCCTCCTCCTCCTCATCATCATCATCATCATCATCATCATCCGCATTACACGTCACGGAAACTCCTTCGCCACCAGGTACGTTGAGGTGTTGAAAGTGAGAGGCGTTAAAGCGAAAAACACAAAATACACCAACCAAGAAATGAAATCAGGAAGATGAAATAATCAGTAAAAAGGATCAACAGGGGAATAAAGTACACATGATGATAAGGTAAGCCGATAATAATACAGGATCAGAAAGGGTAGAAATAAAGGATAAGGAAGGAGCATTGATGAATGGTACTGTACGAAGGAGGGGGAGAGGGAGGAGAGAGGTAGTTGAGGAAGGAAGACAAAGGGAGGGAGGGAAGGAGGGGAGGTGGAAATGGAGGTAATTGTGCGAGGGGAGGGATGGAGGGATGTCGAGGGGAAAATGAGAGGGGGAGACTTTTCTTTTTTTAGGTGGAAACGTAATTATCAGACTCCAGGGCACTTCCTCCACACCCATGACCATACCGAGGAGGCTTCATCTCGTCCTGGAGCCTCTCTTGCTTGCTTTATTTGTTGGTTGAGTTTCCTCCCTATTTTTTTTCCTAATCATATCCTCTCTCTCTCTCTCTCTCTCTCTCTCTTTCTCACACACACACACACACACACACACACACACACACACACACACACACACACACACACACACACACACACACACACACACACAGCTCCTCTCCTGCTGCCACACAATACGTCACTCCCCAATCAATGTTTACCTTCCATTCGCCTCGCTCGTAAAAAGTAAATATACCCTTCAACTTTTATAATCATTAGTAATAGGATTCATAAAAGCTCCGCAGTTTTCCTCTTTTTTTTTTTTCATTATTTTTTTTTATATCTATCTCAACCATTTCCCTGTTGTTAATATACTTTTTTTTTTTTCTTCTCGAGGCAACTTCAGGTATTTTCATTTACCGGAGAGAAATCCTAACACTCATCAGATTAATTAAAGTATGCCCAATTTTACTCTCTTTTGGTGTTTGGACATGTTTAGACTCTTTATTCATGTTACAATCAGACGAATTTTGAGCCAGCGGTTTTGAAGTGTCTCGATTGCTTTCTATTTATTTTAGATTTAATTCTTTTATTGATGACTGTGGTACCTGAGAGGAATTCTAATAGTAACAAGATTATAACAAAAACAGTAAAATGAAAACAAATAAGTAATGGTGGTGTGATGGGAGGAAGAGAAAAGAATATTATGGGGTTGTGAGGTGAAAGCAGAGGTTAAGGTGAAGAATGATGTGGTGAGGTGATATGAGGGGTAGTGAGGTGATGTGGGGTGGTGAGGTGAGGTAGGGTAGTGAGGTAATGTGGGGTTGTGAGGTGAGGTGGGGTAGTGAGGTAATGTGGGGTTGTGAGGTGAGGTGGGGTAGTGAGGTAATGTGGGGTTGTGAGGTGAGGTGGGGTAGTCAGGTAATGTGGGGTGATGTGGGGGTGGTGAGGTGATGTGGGGTAGTAAAGTGATGTGGGGTAGTGAGGTGATGTGAAAGTAGTGGGGTAATGTGAGGTAGTGAGGTGATATGGGGGTGGTGAGGTGAAATGAAATGAAGTGAGATGCTACGAGGTGAGGAGTGATGAAGTGAATAAAAGGGTGACATGAAGTGAGGGTGGTAAAATTATGAAAATGGGGAATGAGGTGGAAATTAACGTGTTCTTGACAGGTAATGGAGTGACAGTGTAAAACAGTGACATAAGCGACGCAAGGGTAGTGGAGTGTGTGTCATCATTACCGTAATTAAAAAGGTATATCGAGCAGCTAATGAGGTGAGTGATTATCACGTGGCGTGAACTGAAAGGATATTGTGTTAACCTCTGCACCGCCATGACGACGTTTCTCATTCATTCTTGCTGGCGACATTTTTTTTTTTTTATCTGACCCAAGAAGCACCCCTCAAACTACAGGAGCGAGAAACAGTGTCCGCTAACCCCCTCATAAAAGGTCTCGCCGAAGCTGAATTTAACCGTCTGGCAGAAGCAAATGGTAAGAATAAACCAAATAACATGCCATCACTCAGAATGGGGAGAATGAGATGACAATATAAAGTGATAGAAAAGTAACAGCTGATGATGTGACAAAGGTGGAGGTGGTGACGTGATGCTGAGTGAGTTCCTGATATGCCATGGAGGGAAGGTCATGGGCTGGGATAGTGACTTTACATAAAACCATATATATATATTTTTTGGCTGGTATAGGACTCTCTGTAGTACATTTTTATAAGTGATACAGTCTACATAATACACTCTGATATTTTCTTTTATGCTCCTTATATCTTTTTAACACTGAGATCAATGACTCAGGATAAAAGAAGTTACTAGGGTTGTAATAAGCAAAATAAATCGCTTAGAAAGTGATGTAACAAAATCTCCCAGTCCACACATAGCCCCTGGAGAGAAAGGTGGTGGGTGGAGGCAGTGACGTGACGTGAGGAAAACTGGAGGTGTGAGAGAGAGACCGTGGCACAGAAGAGATTATTAGAGAAAGTGGTTTGTTGATGTGATGCGGAGAAAGATGTAAGGTGACATGACGTGGTGGTAAAGTGACATGAACCGAGATGAGGTGATAGGAAGTGAGGTGAAGTGACAGGAAGTAAGATGAAGTGACAGGGAGTGAGGTGAAGTGATAGAAAGTCAGGTGAAGTGAAAATGAGGTTAAGTGGCTGGAAGTGAGGTGAAGTGACAGGAAGTGAGATGAAGTGAAAGTGAGGAGAAGTGGCTGGAAGTGAAGTGAAATGACAGGAAGCAGGGTGAACTGAAAGAAAGTTAAGTTGGTTGGAAGTGAGATGAAGTGACAGGAAGTGAAATGTAGCGATACGAAACGACGTGAAGTGATATGAAGTGAGGCGAATGAAAGTGAGGCGAAGTGACGGAGTCAGCAGTGATGACGTGATATAAACTGATCTGGTATTGTGACATGAACTGAGGCAGATGATGACGTTACATGTAGTGGGGTGATAACGTGGCGTGAAATGAGATGACGTGACGTGAAGTGATGACGTAATATGAAGTGGCATCATGACGTGACATGGAGTGAGAGATGGACGTGACATGAAGTAAGGGATACCAACGTAAAATGAAGTGTCATACAGCCGTGACAAGATACGAGGTGATACCGTGACAGAAATTATAACGTGACGAAGTGAGATGACCAAGTTATATATCGTGACTAAATCTGAGGCCGTGACGTGACATGAAATGAGATGACGACGTGACGTGACGTGACGAGAGGTAACGCGACGTGAGGTGATGTGAGGCGAGGCGAGGCGAGGCAAGGCGTGGTGTGCGAGGCACGTGCTGGCCACTGGTCGCCTCTCACCACATCCCACACTCACCACAGCCACCACATCCGACACTCACCACACCACGGGACACAGCCACGCCCCACATAGTGTAGTGGGGGAAGAGGGGGACAGGTGAGGGGAAGCTTGTGGGGTTGTATGGTGGGGCGACTCGGTGGCTCGGTCACTTTGTTACCAGCCTTATGTTCATAGGACGTTCTGTCGTGAGCCTGAGTCCCATGAATGTCACTGAGTTTGTTGGGTGGACGCTCACAAGCTAACCCCTGTCCACAACAGTCAAATATGCAATAGGACACCACATCACTATTTACTATCTTCTGTTTTACTGTCTGTGCCTTGTATCTGTCTACCCTCCTTCCTAACCTCCTTTGGCTTTACCTGTAACCATTGTCAGGTGAAGGAGGCATAGGAAAGGGAGGTGAGCAGGTGAAGTGAGAGAGTGGAGTAGGTGAGGGGGATGGGGGAAGGTGAGTTAAGTAAAACGGTGAGACAGAGGGGTGCCAAGCTATGGGATAGGAGGAGGAAAGTCAAGTGTGAGGATAGGAGCAAGAGAGACAAATATACATATCAAACGAGGAAGAGGAAGACAGACTGAGAGGAAATAGGAGTGAATGAACGCCGAAAAGATGGAAGGAGAAATGTGAAAATAAAGGGTAAAAGGAAACAGGGATATCCAGGGCAAGTAAAGAGGAGGGAATGAGAGACGATACGAGGGAGGATAAAGGGGAGGAAAAATGAAAAGAAAAGAGGAAGAGGAAGCGAGTGGAGATAATAAGAGGAAGGTCAAAGAAGAGAAAGGGATGACAGTTGATAACGGAGGAGTGAGGAACAGTGACAGGGAGAGAAGGACTGTGAAGAAGGGAGGGAGAGTCAGGGAAGGAGAGAGAGTGAGTGAGGGGGTAACGGTGGGCGTAGAAGGGACAATGAGAGGGAGAGTGAGGGTGGTAGTGAAAGTAAGTGAGGGAGGGATCATGGTGGTATTAATATCTTCATGGAAGGGGCAGTTAGGGAGTGACAGACAGCGAAGGAAAGACAGGGAGGAACAGTAAGGGAGAGAGGTAGGGGTAGTGAGGGAGGGAGGGGCTGTAAGGGAGAGAAGGACAGTGAGAGAGGAAGGGGGAAACGAAGAGATGGAGTAAGGAAGGTCTGGAGAAAGGAGAGACTACCCAAAAGAAAATTAGCAAAGGATAAAGGATGCAGGTCTGAAAAGATAAAAGGAGGACGAAAACAGAGAGAGACGAGTGAATACAGAAAATGAGAAAAATAATCGAACAGAAGGTAAGCGAATAAAAGGAAGTAGAAATGGAAGGACGAAGAAAAGGGTAGGCGCGCGCGCGCACACACACACACACACACACACACACACACACACACACACACACACACACACACACACACACACACACACACACACACACACACACACGAATAAAGCAGGTGGAAGAGACGAACGAAGAGGAATAAGAGAGGAATGGTTGGCGTAAAAAAAAGAAAGTATGCATGAGACTAGAGACACGAAGAGAAACACAAAGGAGTACTAAGGAAAGCAAACAGCAACAGTCCTAATGGTCCTTTCGAGGCTGCTTGTTACAGAGTAGATTATGACTACGAGATCTAACTCTACATGCTGGGTGGAAGAAAAGGATGGAGGAATGGGAGGGTTGGTGAGGGACGGGAGATGGGAGTGGGGGTAGCAGAGTGGTGAAGGATGGAAGGGAATGAAGGACAGATGAGGGGGGGAAGAGGAGAGTGGGGGAGGAAGGGGGGTGTGGGGGGTGAGGGAGACAATACAGCACGTGCGGCCGGTTGCCCCAGACTCCGGTTAGCGGGTCCCCCACTTCCGGCGCCCCGCTAATCACCGAACAACACTGATTACCCCGACTCCGTAAACCTGGCCCCGCTAACAGCCCGTAATGACCCGCTACACCTAATTTATGAATACCGCTCACTTACCGCCGTCCAATGGGTCACGGGATCAATACACAACACACCGCCCACAACAATGCTATACAAGGCTTTTTTCCGCGTCTCTCTCTCTCTCTCTCCCTCTCTCTCTCTCTCTCTGCTGTGTGTGTGTGTGTGTGTGTGTGTGTGTGTGTGTGTGTGTGTGTGTGTGTGTGTGTGTGTGTGTCGGGGTAATTTTGGTTCTGTGTGGAGGGGCTGTGTGCTGTGTCTGGCTCGCGTGTTGACCCCCATTTGGCCCGGTCACCTGCCTCACTCACCTACATGCTCACACCTCCGGAACCTCACTGGCTCGCCTTTAGCCCTCGATGGACACCACATTTGTGCACCATTATTCTTTTGGGACAGAACACCATTAGGACATCAGAACTCCATCTGGACAGCAGAACCCCATTAAGACACCAGAACTCTATTTGGACAGTAGGACACCATTAGGACATCAGAAACCCACCTCCGGAACCTCACTGATCTGCTCCAACCCAGAGTAGAGGTTACTGAAGACCTATGGACGCCATAACTCCATTAAGTCACCAGAAATCCATTTGGACACCACAGCCACATCTGGACATCAGAACCCCATTGGGAAAAGAAAACCCCATTCGAACACCACAGCCCCATCTGAACACCAGAACCTCATATTCACCAACACCGCAGTTAAACACCAGAACCTCATATGGACACCTAAGTTATCACGTGTGCAATATTCATGCACTCTGTGAAACTTGCATCAGATTAAACAATCTCGTTACACGTATTTTTTCTATAATATCCATCTCTGGAATTATTCACGGCACTGTTAAATATAAAATATGAAATGGCCATCTTTCATTTGGTCTCACCCAAGACTGTATTATGCATATCTTACTTAGTCACCTCAGCCCCTCGCACAACGACTCCAGGAGGAAGCAACTTCAGTAGCCTGCAGTCTCCTGGGTTCACATTCTGATGAACTTGGGGTTACTACTACTACTACTACTACTACTACCACCACTGCTGCTACTACTACTACTACTACTACTACTACTGCTATTATTACTACCACACAACGAAACCTGACCCCTTCTCCACCCACACTACAAGTCTGTGTCCTTTGACTGCCCACCCATGCACTGTCGTCTGTGTTATTTCAAGCCTACCTATGCCTTATACCCATTAATGCCTTCTTTACTCACCTGTGTTCTTTCCTGCCGACCTGTACCTCTTACAACCGACCTGTACCCTCATCCCTATCCCCTCACATCAGCAGCCATGCCTGCCCACCCGATCTCTTCTCCTTCCTGCCCCTCCATACTCAACCCTTCTCACGAGTTCCTTTTCCTGCCCACCTGTGTCCCTTCTTACCAGTTCACCTGTACTCTTGTTTGCCCTCTTTATCCCTCCCTTTTCACCTGTGCCCACCTGTTCCTTTTTCTGTCCACCTGTGTCCCTCCCTAGCCTTTCCTACTCGCCTTCTCTCATTCCTGCTCACCTCTGCCTCTTCATACTCATCCCTTTTCGTCTGTTCCATTTCCTGCCCACCCATGCCTCTCCTTACCATTTCACCTGTACTCTTGTCTGCCCTCCCACCCATCCATTTTCACCTGTGCCCACCTGTTCCCTTCCTGCCCACCTGTGCCCATTCATACTCATCCCTTCTCACCTGCGCTCTCATCTGCTCATCCGTGCTACTTCCTGCCATCGCTATTTAACCCGTCCTTCATCCTCTCCCCACCATCTCCAATGGACCTAACCATAATCAGCAGCACATCAGCCATCATCATCAGAATCATTATTTGTCATTATCATCATCATCATCATCAACGTCATCAACAACAGCACCGTTTTCACACTATTTTTTTATTATTTTCTTCCTTTATTTGTGCCTCTACTTTTTATATCCTTAATCCTCTTTTCTCAGCTTCTCCGTTTTATTTCCATGTGATTACTTGCTTTAAAATATTTCGGTTAAGTTTCCTCTTCGCTCTGATTCGGTTTTGTACTTCATATTTGTTTTAAATTTTAGATTATCATGTTCTGTTTCATCTTTTATGATGTTTGTCTTCAACTGATTCCTCTAGATCTTTACTAGGCCACTTGAGTCCCCAGTATTCCTGCTTCCTCTTATTTTCTTTTTAGTGTCCTTTCTCTCTCTCATCCCATTTTGTCATATATCTAACATCTCATATATGTTTTCTGGTCATTTTTCTTTCTCCCTTTCTGTTCAGTTGACAATCGACACTTCCATTCCCTAGAGTCTTCCCTCATCCAACCCTGAAGTTCTCTCCTCTCTTACTCCAGGTATCCTCCAGTCCATCTCTCATCCCACACTCTTCTTTGTCTCTCCATCTACCCTTCCTCCACACAGCACTCCCTCTCTTTATCATTCTCACCCATCCTTTCCCTTCCCATCTCCTCCCTCCAGCGTTCCTTCCCTTTTCCATTCCTCTTCCACCCCAACCCTCGCCTCCTTCCCCCTCCCTTTTCTATCCCTCTCCACCCTAATTTTCCCCTGCTTCCCTTTCTCCTCTCCTCTCCACTCCTTTCCCATCCTCAATAATCCATTTCCTCTCCCTTTTCCATCCTTCTCCCACCCTCACCTTTCCTTGCATCCTTTTCCCATTCTTTTCATTCCTCTTCCATTCTCAGTTATTCCTTTCCTCTGCCCCTTCCCCCAGCGTTCCTTCCCATTTCCTGCCCTAACCATCCCTTTTCCACCCCCCATCTTCTACCTCCCTTCACCTTTCCCATCCCTCTTCAATCCTAAATCACCCCTTTCCTCTCCCCTTTCTCCCCCTTCCCCTCAGCGTTCCCTCCCTTTTCCATCCTTAATCATTCCTTTCCTCTCCCCTTTCTCCCCCTTCCCTTCAGCGTTCCCTCCCTTTTCCATCCTTAATCATCCCTTTCCTCCCCCCCCCCCATGACAGGAGACAGCGGTGCGGCCCATAGTTCACCACAACCTTTACTGCGGCCTCAGCACCGGAAGTGACCGGAAGTCCGTTGACGAGTCGCGGCTGTGGTGCAATGTGGTGCAGGTGTGTGTGTGTGTGTGTGTGTGTGTGTGTGTGTGTGTGTGTGTGTGTGTGTGTGTGTGTGTGTGTGTGTGTGTGTGTGTGTGTGTGTGTGTGTGTGTGTGTGTGTGTGAATGACACTCACTCAATGATTTCCTGCCTGAATGACCCAAGTATTGCTGACTAACTGTTTGACTGGGTTTGACTGAATGGAGGCCTCAATGTCCATGCAAATGCCGCCAAATGCACGCTACATAACTCTACGACTTTTTTTTCTCTATCTTGACCAAGTTATCTTAGTCTGACTCACCTGATGGCCAAGTGTACTCAGACTGGAGGGTTAACATGACTAGTAAATAAGGAGACTCATTCGTATCTCATAAATAAGCCGCGTCGTATTTAGTGCCACCACGAATTACAGTTCAAGCTGTTTGAGTGGCCCATTGCGATCTGGTAAAAGCAAACAGACTATATATATTAGATACATTTGAATTTAAGTATCGAGTTATTGCCTGATTTGAGGGTTATCACGCTTACGTTTTTTCTACTCTTCAACTCACAGTCAACAGCCAAAGATCATGTCAATGCAATTTTAATTTATACACGCTGAACGTTAGCCTTCAGTCTTCAGGTACGGCAATAAACACTGCGATGTGTTCAGTGAGGACTCTCTCTCTCCCTCTTCTTGTGTAAGATTTCACTATTACTACTGCTGGTCATCCACAACAGGAAGACTTCAATTCATCATTTTAAAATTATCCACTTGAGATCAACATTTACCCATCTTCGCGCCCAATTTTATCATGATGCATGGACGGGGATATCTACCTTCCAAATAAATCTATAATAAATCTTTAAAAAATGTGGTGAATTAGGTAAAAATATCCTACCACATCATGTAAATACTAGAAACAGTTACTCTATTACCAGTAATTAGGGATGATCTATGAAAGTCAATTTAATCCTCCATGCAGGACCAGTGCCAGCCTGGGTGACCATCAACTCTCAGCCACAGCACAAAAACGCCCCGAGGAAATTAATGCGGAAATCATTGCTCGATGGAAGGTTGATGGATTTTCATCTCACTGTAGTAAGGTCTTAACCCCTTCACTACGAGGCCTCCTTTAAGCTGAGTGTAATCTTCTGGCTACAGCAAGAATGAAATGAAAACGACGTCATCGTTCTGGTAGGATACACCGCTTAAGTATGACGACTCTGGCATTTAATTCTTTCTACAGAAGTGCGGCCATGTTAAATCAGAGACTCATTGTAGTGAAAGGGTTTGAAACAACATCCAATAACTGAGCACGCTGACATCTGAGCCCCTAAAACACCGCCTGCCTGATCAATACCCGCCTGACTCCCGGAAGTAAAATAATAAGAGGAAACAATCGACTCAGTTTTTCCATGACCCCCCTCGGCACAAAAACGACCGACTCCCCTTTCATCCGTTTATCTTCATCCCCTCACCTTTAGCTTCATCTCCTCATCTCCTGTCTCCTCTTCCACTCGATCTGTTGCCTCCTCTCTTCATCCTCCAGTTCTTATCTGCTTCTTTTCTCATCCCTTCTTATTTATGTCTTCAGGTATCGTCATTTCTACAATTGGTTTTCTTTTATCTTTATTTTGTGTTCATCCTATTTTTCGTGTCGCCCCTCAATAATCTTTTTCCCTCTCGCCATTTTTTTTTTCTCTCTCTCTGCTTAGTACATTCTTTCGCTCCTTCAGCTCCTCCCCTCATCCACTTCCTCTCTGACCCCTCATTTATCGTTCTCTCCCCTCCTATACTCCCCTCTTCCCTTCACCTGCACTCCCTCACTTCCTCCCCTCCACTCTAAAATACTCTCTCTCTCTCCATCACCTGCTTCCACACCCCCTACTTCTCTCTTCCCCCCTCCCCTCACCCTCTCCTTCCCCCTCTCCCCACTCCTTCCTAACACCTCTGCCTCTCTCGCTTTCTTTTCTACCTCCAAATCTTTCATAACCTTACCTCTGTTCTCCTTCATAATTTCTGTTCATGATCATCATCACTGTTGTTCCTTAATTCAATTTCTTTCACCTTTGCCCACTCTCTTGCCTTCTCCCTGAGTCACCTTTGCTCCTCTTTCCTCCCTTGCTCCATCCCTCACCCTTGCTCCCACTTCCTCCCTTGTCGCCCTCCTTGCCCCCTTTGTCATCGTCCCCTCGCACCTCCAATGTTGGTGACCAGATGTAGATAATAGGTTTACCTCCCTCCCCACCATCACACACCTCTCCCCTTCCTCCATAATACTCCACTACACACCTGCAACTGTCTAATCACACCTGCATTGCTCTAACCACACTTCCACTACTCTAACCACACCGGCACTACTCTAACCATACCTGCATCATTACTCTAACCTCACCTGCTCCACTGCTACCAAACTTGCACTACCCTATCCACACCTGCACTACTTTACTCTCCCCCAACTTACACATACCTGAAACAACTGCTCTTCACATCCTTCACTTGCAAAATCTCTGTCTCACATCCTCCATACCATCACAACAGCACCGGCCTCTTTTATTTCTGAAACCTCCACACCTACTCAGACCAAGCATACACATACTACACCTACGCAAACCGCACATATACAACTTGCACCAGCCCTATGTCATACTTTATACATTTGCATATATTTACCCCATCTTATACCCTCTATACATTAACATTAACCCTACCTCATTTCCTACACACCAACACACCTGCTCACCTCCAGTTTTCACTTACACACCCACACCAACCCTACTTCACTTCCTACAAAACCACCCTTGTACACACCTCCAGTCCTAACCTACACACCCACATCAGCCATACCTCACTTCCTACACACCTACATTAACCCTACCTCACTCCCTACACACACACACAAGTACTCACTCACTCTCTACACACCTACAACAGCCGCACCTCACTTCCTACACACCTGCTCACCTACAGCCCTCACCTGCCCACACACACCTCCCCCCGTGGGCCAGGTGTGTGTCCTCCCCACAATCGATGTCACTGATTGTGTGGCCTGATTGTGTGCTGATTATCCTGATTCACGGAGGCTGCAGGTGATGGTCAACGGATTCTGTGCCCCCCCTGGATCTCTCTGTCTGTCGCTGTCTCCCGTCTTTTTATTACATTTTCTTTTTGTCTGTCTGTCTGTCACCATTTGCTCCTGTCTTTTGTGCCTTTCGACTATCATTTTGTTCTCCCTTGACTTTCTTTTCTCATCCTCTTTATCTTTTATCCTCCCTTGTCTTCTGTCCCTTTCCCTTTTTTCTCTTCCATCCTCCCCTGTCTGTCTGTCTTCTTTCTGTTTTTATATAATATCTCCTTTCTTCTGTCAGTTCCCTATCGTATTTTTACCCTCCTATCTTCTCTGTATTCTCATCTGCCCTTTGTTATCCCCTTCTGTCATCGTTTCTTTTTATCTTCCCTTTATCTTCTGTCTCTTCGTATATCATTTTTATCCTCCCGTGTCAAGTAAACCTCCTCTTCAGCTTTTTTGTTTTTTTATCATCTGTTATCTGTGTTTCCACCTCTGTTCTTATTATTGTCTCTAGCCACTTCTCTCTCTCTCTCTCTCTCTCTCCACCCTGCCCCTTCACTGTCTTATACATCTGTGTCTTTGCTCCTTACCAACCTCCTTTTTTCTTACTGTCACTTTTTTCTTCCTCTTACTCATTCCGTATCTCCCTTTCTCTTCACCTTCCCCTCTCTCCCTTACCTTCTTGGTTCCTTGCTCTTTCTTCTTATCACGTCCTCTTTGTGTGTGTGTGTGTGTGTGTGTGTGTGTGTGTGTGTGTGTGTGTGTGCGTGTGCGTGTTTGCGTGTTTGTGAGCGCACGTGCATTTGTTAGTAGGTAAAAGTAGCATACGGAGGGGTGAACATTAACATGACAGGTGACAGATGTTACAATCTGCTTAAGGGGTGAATTTGTGGGTAAGTAGGTGGATGAACAGATGGGTAGAGGTGTTGTGAAGGTGAAGATAAGGCAGGTGAAGGTGATGGTGGGCAGAGGCGTGTGTGTGGGTGAAAGTGAAGTAGGAGTTTGTGTGGGTGAGCAAGGAAGTAGAGGTGGAAAGTGGAGGACAAGTGACAGTGAAGGGATGGAAAAAAAAGAAAGCGGGGAGGCTGGGAGTGAAGATGGAATTACAAATCAAAAGTGGGATGCCACGGAGCAGAGAGGAAACTAATCGCCAAATGACCTGCGTCTTGATATAATAGTGCTGTAAATCATTAAAAGGAAGAATTACACCCAAATTTTTACATTTTTATTGGAAAGATGCAACAGATTTATCCTGAGTTGGAAATACGTGAGGAGGGTCCAAGTCGGCGAAACTGTCTTACGTTTTTGGCAATAAATACTGTTTCCAAATGACGATATAATTCATCCAACAAACACCTACAGTATTGGTCCTTTCGATGCCGTTTGTTACAGAGCAGGCTATCACAATGACATCCATGATCAAAGGTAAGGAGAGCTAAGCAAGGGAAGAAAATGAGGGCTGGGTACGAGAAAATATAACAGAAAATGAAGGTTGGGAAAAGATGGGTTGGGGGAAAAGGGTGGGACTGGGGGACAAGAGACGGAGGGTGGTAAGGGTGAGTGACAAGGGAGTGAGGGTGGTAGGGGTGAGTGGACAAGGGAGGGAAGGTGGTCAGGGTGTGCGGACAAGGGAGGGAAGGTGGTCAGGGTGTGCGGACAAGGGAGGGAAGGTGGTAAGGGTAAGTGGGCGGTACAGTGGGTAAGCAGGGGCGGGGTGACGGGTATTTATCGATGAAGGTGGGGTGTGGGTGTGTGGGAGACTGGGTAGTTGTGCATAGGTGAATGCGCACGCGGGCATGTGTGTGTCTTTGCGTGTGCTGCGTGTGTGGGTGAGTGTAGGTTTGTGTTGTATGTGGGTGTGGATACACGGGTGGGCGCGCATGTGTGTGTGGGATGAGGAAGTGCTGCAGGGTGCGTAGGTAAGCATAGGTCTGTGTACGCTTGAATGCGTGGGGTGGGGTGGGTGCAGGTGTGTACAGGTAGAGTCACTGACTGATAAATGAATAATGAAGTATATAAAAGCTCAGTATCTGCCTCTTGTCCCTTAACAAAAAATCCCTCGCCTCCTCTCCTTGGTTTGTACTCAAGTGGGCTCAAGAGGACTCCCAGCAGCTC
Source organism: Coenobita brevimanus (assembly GCF_032717465.1). Lineage (NCBI taxonomy): Eukaryota > Metazoa > Arthropoda > Malacostraca > Decapoda > Coenobitidae > Coenobita > Coenobita brevimanus. The sequence continues at coordinate 41,769,386 of NC_136975.1, forward strand.
CTCTTATCAGTAATATTAATACAAACTAAGTACATATTAAAAAGATTGAAATATGATACAAGGGAATTTATTTCATTCTTGCCACCACCAGACAGTATTATTGGACGTACGGAAGTCGTTTCATAACAAATGGCTAAAATTTAGGTTTTGTCAATTTCTTTGCTGCCAGACACCACTTAAAACGTAAAAAATAGTAACAGTATTTAAAAGGCCAAGATGCTAGAGGACCGATTAAGTTTAGGAAAATACGATCACTTACTCCGAGTCACTGCAGCTGATGATATTGAAGCAGTGACGCAAACCCACACCAGAATACTTCAAAACACAGAAAAGTCCTGGACGCCAACAGCATACGCAATTCTCTAGTTTCAGTTGGCCAGGTTGGATTGACATTTACTCTACCGTGCTTTATACTCGGGTCACTGGTCGTCATTTCACATGTCCGTGTCCCCTACCATTACATAGAAAAATAAATAAGAATTAAGAATATATACGCTGCAGTCCCCTTCATCCGCTACACTGTGATGTCCTTCAAGTATTATTCTTGCTACTGCCAGACGATTTTACTCAGATTTCTCGTAATATTATAATCAATATTCCAACTAAATGCAGGTAACGAGGTGGTCTTATATATCTGGATTGAGTAGACTAGCCCAGGGCCCCTATGCTCCTGGTGGGGAAATAAAGGGTCGGATGATGGATGGATGGAAATGTATCTACCAATATACCGCTTGGAATCCACGCTTCGTAACACATTATTGCGTTGATATGGCCTTGTGCTCCCTCAGCGCCACTCTCACCTCTCCTGTCCACGTCCTCTCATTCCTCCCTTCCATCACCCCAGTTTTCTCCACTCATCATCCTCACACTCCCATCCTCCAAGCTCACCTCTTCCATCACCTTTCCACCTCCCATCACCTTAGCTCCCCATCCTCATCGCCACTATCAACTTTCTTTTCCTCTTCCCCACGCCCCCCTCCCAGCATCATTCCTTCTCCCATTCACACATAAACCCTCCCCCTCCGATCACCCCTCCCACCTCCTACCCAAACCTCACATTATCCTCCCCCCCCCTTTCCCATCAACCTAATCCTCCCCTACCATCAACTATCCCCTCCTGCTTTCCATTCTGGCTTCACCCTCTCCCCTTTCAACTCTTCACCCTGTCACCCTTCCCCCACTGCTCCCCATGAACCCTATGGCAGCACAAAGCCTGAGCAGCCTCACAGGCTGAAATATTGCCTATCTAACATACAAATTGGCACCCACCTCCACACCGACACCCATACAGCGCACACATACAATATAGGCAGGCGGGGTGAAGGGGTGAGGGAGAGGGGGTGAGAGGTGGACAGGTGAGAGTGGGGGTGAGGGGAGAAGAGAGGGGACATGTACATAAAAATTCACTTGCACGCGCGGACTTTGATATCAACTGGGAATGGGAAACTTTTGATCATATTTTGTCTGTATTTTGATGGAATATTCACAGCGCAAATGGACGAATTTACTCAGCTTACTTTTTAATAATAATTTTGTGCATACAGAGTTAAGATATTACACGCATTTTCTGTATATGTGACTAATTTACAGTGATAAAAATGTACACTATGGAAGATTTTGTGAAACGTATTTGCTTTGAGAAATCCAATGCATCATTTACAGCGTCACTTTCCGGCAACTTAGAGATTGAGGGAGGATAAAGGAGGACAGAGAAAATAAGAGGAGGAAGACATCAAAGAAGGGAAGGAGAGAGGAGGAGGAGAGGAAAGGAATGAGGGAGGAGGAGAAGAGAGAGGAGGAAAGAGGAGAGGAAGAGGTTAGAAAGAGGAAGGGATGAGGGATGGGGAATGAGGAGGGGACAGCTAGGAGAACAGAGACAACTGCATGTATAAAGATACCCGCCTAACAGACCTAACGTTAAGACCGGTTCACAGTTTGCACCTCGCTATAAGTTATTTTTGGTTTACTAGTGGAGTATTATGCCACCCACCCACCCACCCACAATTAACCAAACACAACTACCTTATTTTGTGGTAGGTGGTGGCAGCCATCATCCACTCACTTGATGTAGTGCTGCCTACTTCTTCCTTAGTCTTTATCATTCTTTTTCTGTGCCTGTCCTCCTCTCTTCCTATTTCTCCCATCTTTCCTGTCACTTCTTATTGCTTTTCTTTCCTTTACAGGTGGCTTTACATTGAGTGACAAGCCAAATGGTTTCCTGTAAGCCAAGAAACCATTTACAATGCTGGGTGGTAACCATGTAACCAAGCCATAAGTGCTCCCTACGTGTCAACAAGTGGGTTGGTGGAGGGTTAGTGCCCCTCCCCGTAAAACAAATAACTCAGAGTCAAATGGCCACCCCTTATGGGATTATGGTGTCTGGCAGTGGGTGGTGGATGGAACTACCTTATTAACACCTTGGACGGATATCCGATTATGTTAACAATTCACAATAATTATACCGCGTCTCCACATCATTTAAAAGTCATCAGGAGCAATGGTCAGTCTGCACGACGACACCCGGGGACGTATTTAAAAAGAATCTTACGTAAACTGTGATATACAAGTCGTGTATTCATAAAAAGACCTTCGCTAATTGAGGTAAACAGATCGCGTATTCATAAAAGGGCCTTAGCTAAACCCTGCGATAAACAAGTGTTCGTGTCAGTTAATTATCATGAGCAGTCGCTTTTGTGGTATTTTTCGCTCTAATACTGAGTGATTTTTGTTTTGTGAGGTGTATGAAAAATGATGAGTAAAAATGAGCCTTTATACAGTCACTCAACACAAATAAAGTTCACGAGAGACTGTGAACGTAGCCCCAGCCCGTCCAGTCACTCAGCACAGCACCAGCCCTGTCACGACCAGCCATTAGGCCCACTCATATATCAGCACTAATCTGCCACACCTACACTTTGTCTTCTCTTATTCATGGTTTTAATTCGACAGTTTTCAGCTCATTCTGTTATTGCTGGTATTATTAGTGTTCTTATACCTGTTGCTATGGTGTTTGGAGTGATTATATTTACGGCTTTAGTGATGAGGCCTTTTGTCGTACAAGTGAATTATACAGTATTAAGCGTAATAAAAGACACATGGAAATTGGGGTATATGACAAATGTTCATAAGAGAGACAGATGCAAATTGAAGTATATGATAGATGGGCATAGAACGAACTACTTGTGTATAAAACTTCCCCTAAGCGGCAAACTTTTCTTGTCTCCATACGTATTTTGAAGCATATCCATCAAGATAAGATAAAGATCATGACAGCGACAAGAAAAGAAGACGGGTTTTTAAAAATCTGATATGCAGCGGCTCAGTAAAACCAGAGTCAGGAAACAAACGAAAAATGTACTGCAGACACGAACAGCAGGACAAAAAGGGTACATCTAACTTACCTGACGATACCAGTACTAAATACGGATAAATAATGTACATAAAACACCACAGGAGGAAAGGAGTTACAGGAAGTTCTCATTACAAGTCAGGAATGTGTCAGCGAACTATTACAACTCTCTCCCTAGATGCTGTACTGTAATTTGGGGGAAATGGCGAGTCTGAGCCGCAGTTAGTAGTGGAACTCTAAACCCAGCAATATGAGGACTTTTTTTTCTATTTTATTCTTGTTGTTTAAGGACGATTGTATTCAGCTCTGGGGAGACCTACTGTAGTGAATGGGTAAATGAAAGCTATATCTAATTCCTCCATTTCGAAGTGTTTTTCTAGAGCTGAATAAAATCGTCTGGAACAGCGTGAGTAATTAAAATACGTCATCGGACTGAAGGGATTTGCAGGCTAGTTTAACTGACGGTGGACTTAAGCCCTTCAGTCCGATGACGATTTTTTACTATATTCTTGTTATTTTCTATTTTATTCAACTTAGGTTTCTCGCACTGAAGGGATTACCGAAAAGTACACCCAGCCCCTCCAGTTCAGGAAGTCTCTCCAAGCGGATTGAAACTTGTCACGGCATAAATACTCTTACGAAAAAAAGTATATCACCAGAAGGAAGTTGCTGCTGGAAAAAAAAAAAAAAAAAAAAAAAAAAAGTCAAAATGAGGTGACTATAGCGAGAACTTAGTGTATAAAGCCAAATACTTCTGTACTCGGGTAAACAAGGCGACATGACCGACTGACCTTACCTGCTGACCCCGTAGGTGGGAGGAGGCAAGGGGGACGAGCGATGCGTCTGGACCTGCTGCACTCCCATTATTTGCAACCCCTTCAGACTGAGGCTCCTGGTTCACTCGTCACTGGTACAGAAAAGAAGAGTCCATTACTATACTCCTTCCACTTAAACTTGGCCTAAAACTGCCATCTTTCCATCTTGAATACTGAGCTGTAGCAGTAGTAACATTAGAATATGGTGCTTGTCACGAAGAAGTGCAAAAAGGACGAAGATCTGGGTCAAGTTAAGGTGACCGAACTATAATGTAACCCCTTTATTAAGATGACGTAATTTTTATTCCTGATTCCTCCTGACGATTTTATTCAGCTTAGGAGAGATTACTGAACGGATGACAGGCTGTATTTAACTCTTCCAGTACACACACACACACACACACACACACACACACACACACACACACACACAAAATCTCTTAAGCCGTCTGAAGGCAGCATGATTAAAATCATAAATGTCATCGGCGTGAAGGATTAAAGATACTGTATATGGATATGAATCTTTACATATTCTCATAATAATACATAGAAGGGTATGGACAAGTCTGAGAAAGATACAGTACTTAATTGTTGTATGAATGTAGTCTGTTTAATGTGGGTCAATATTATGTCCAACTGAAAAAAAAGAGAAAGAAAAAAAGAGTAAACGAAAGAAAGGAAAACGAAAAAAAGATAATGGAATTCTGTATGAGTGTAAGGCTGGATGCACTGCCAAAGACTCGACGAGAAACTATACTTCACTCACCTCAACTTGGCTCAAAATTTCGTCCTTTTCTCCAACTTACTTCACGCAGATCGGTGGCACAGTAAGACGATACTACAGATCTAGCTATATCCTTTCCATAACACTTCGTCGTGATTAGCATCATGTTCTAGTGCTCAACTAATCTGTTACAACTCGGCATTCAAGATAGAGAGATGGTAAATTTAGGCCGGGTAAAGGTGAAAGGAGTGCAGTTTGTGAAGTTCAGGGAGGTGCAAAATCCGCCCCACCCTGAAGCAGTGTTACCTTTTCATGTGTACATCATGAACAGGTAAGTCGAAACGTAATCAATATCCTTTTTACCTTAACTTGGCCTAGATTTTCGTACTTTTGCAGCTGATTTCACGTACCTCAGTAGCAATATATCAAGAAAAAAATAAAAAGAGAAACAGAATAGTGCTTCTTTGTGACTAACATCCTATTCTAGTGTTTATTTTTTGCTACAAGCCAGCACTGAAGATGAAGAGACGGCAATTATCGGCCAGAGAGATTTAAAAAAATGGTATAGTATTCTCAGTTCAATAAAATCGTCTTGCGTCACCTGGAACACAATGCTGGAGAAGATGTGACCATGAGGGGGTTAATTTTCCCTGTTCTAAGCCTCTCTCTCCTCTTCCTTCTTCCCTGTTTTAATTTTTTCTTTTCTTGCTTATTTTCTTGGCTTCACCATTCTACTCTCTCTCTCTCTCTCTTTCTCTAATTGTCGTGTCCCTTATCCCACTTTTTTCCTCATCTCTCCCTCCTCTCCCTCTCCCTTTTCCTTAACCCTTCTCTTGCACGTCTCTGCTTCTCTCCTTTCCTCCTTAACCTCCCCCATTTTTCCTCTCTTCTCCTTACACTACCTCTTCCTTCTCTCCTCTCCTTTTCTCACCTTCCACATCTCTCCCACTTTCATCGTTTCCTGACCACCCCATTTCTCTCTTCTACTTACACTCCCACCTTTTCCTCTTCCACGTCTTCCTGTCCTGTTCCATTTTCCACACATCCCCTTCTCGACTCTCCTTTCTTTTCTTCTAACCTATCCCCACCAACAACTGTCCTTTCTCTCTTCTCCTCCTTAACCTCTTCCCCTACAACTCTCTCCACTCCGTTTCTCTCTCCTTTCCTCCCTCCTTCCCTCTCTCTCCCCTTTCTTCCCTCCCTCCGTCCTACCTTCCCTCTATCCACTCCTTTTCTCACCCCTTTCCTCTCTCCCTCCCTCCGTCCTTCCCACTCTCCACTCCCTTTCTCTCCCTTTTTCTTCCTCCCTCCCTCCTTCCTTCTCCCCCAGTATCGGTCCCATCGTGAGGTATGCGTGCTGTGTCCCTCCGGCATTAACCTTTTTCTTCCTCTCTTTAGCACCCTTCCTTTCTCCTCTCCTCCCTCTCCTCATTCCCCCCCCCTCTCCTCATTCCCCCCCTCTCCTCTCCTCTCCTTTTATCTCCTTCTTACCCACCTTCCGTTCACTTCTCTCCCCTCCTCTCCTCCTTATTCCCCTTTTCTCCCTCTGTTCCTTCTCTCCTTTCCTTCTTGCCCTCTTTTCCTTTACTTCTCACCTTTCCTACCCCCCACCTTTAGCTCCTCTCCTCTCCAACCCCCTGAATCTCTTTTCTCTCCCTCCATTTCCCCCATTTTTCTCACTTTTCTCGCCCCCTTCTTCCCTCCCTCTCCCCGACTTCTCCCACTCTTCTCCCTCCCTCCCTCTCCTCCTCTCCCCTCCCTCCCTCATTCTCATCCTCCCCATTCCCTCCTCTCCCTCTCCTGCTCTCCCCTCCTTCCCTCCCTCATTCTCCTCCTCCTCCTTCTCCATCCCTCCCTCTTCTCCTCCTCCTTCTCCCCCATCCCTCCCTCTTCTCCTCCTCCTTCTCCCCCCATCCCCCCCTCTTCTCCTCCTCCTTCTCCCCCCATCCCTCCCTCTTCTCCTCCTCCTTCTCCCCCCATCCCTCCCTCTTCTCCTCCTCCTTCTCCCCCCATCCCTCCCTCTTCTCCTCCTCCTTCTCCCCCCATCCCTCCCTCTTCTCCTCCTCCTTCTCCCCCCATCCCTCCCTCTTCTCCTCCCCTCCCCTCCCCGCCTCTCCTCCATCGTGCGGTATGCGTGCGGTGTGCCTCCCACATTAAGCTTTTTGCCTGCCTCCCGCCCCACTGACTTACACCATTGGATTATAGGAGACTTTAAAAATGCATCGCTCGCTTACAACTGTCTGAGTGCCACAAGAAAGAAAAAAGAAGAAAAAAACAGGAAGTGTGTCTGTGTTGAATGGCGGGTGGATGGCTGGCTGACTGGATGGAAAGATGGTTGAACGAGTAACGGAATGGTCGGAGTGTTGGCTGAATGGACGAGAAGGAAAGGATAGGTGGAAGGATGGTTGGATGAAGGGGTAGGTGTAAGGATGGTTGGTCTGAATAAGTAGAAGGATGGTTGGAGGATTGGTTGAACATGTAGGACTTACAGGGTGGGTTGGAAGGTTGACTAAATGGGGAGAATGCTAGGGTTGGTTGAACGATGGTTGAGTGGGTGGTTTGGGTGCGCAGGTAGATGAGTGGAGGGTTGGAGAAATGGACGGGCGAAGGAAGGAGTAGGTGACTAGATGGCTGGTCTGAAAGGGTAGGTGGATGGTTGGAGAATTGCTTGAGTGGATGAGTGAATGAAAGGTTGGCTGGATGACTAACTTATATGTTTAGGTGGATGGTTGGAGAGATGGCTAGCTGGATAGGTGTTTGTATACGTCGGCAGGTAAATTAATGAGTGGATTGCAAGATCGATAGATAGAATGGTTCGAAGCTGGATAGACGGAAGGGTGGAATGATTCAGAATTAGAGATGAACAGGTCGGTAAGTAGGTAAAAAGTGGATAGGTGGATGGATTAGTATAATGATGAATAGGGTGCTTCGAGGGTGGACAAAGAGATGTGCAAAAAAATGGGTAGATGGATGGACGGGTATCTGGTGTAAGGAGCGAGTAGAATAGAGACACAGGAAGAGGGATAAATGTACAGAGGGAGAGAATTGTAACTAGTGCCAAGCAAGGGAAAGCACGCACCCCCCCCCCCACACACACAAGAATATACTGATGATTAAGTTATTCCAGTATTAAAGGAGGGGGTGGACTGATGGGTGGGGAACAGAGCAAAAACCGCGCCTGGTCTGACTCTTAAGCCGGGAAGAAAGAATTGGAGACCCACGCCATCCTGCCATTACCACACCTTGACGCCTTCATTACCACACCTCCCCCTAAACCGGATCAAACCATACGGCGGTACCGGAAGTGGAATTAAGAAGACGTCATCGTACTGAAGGGACTGACGGCAATTACATTCTAACCATTTGACTACAAAATAACTCCATTGAACTGAATACAACTGTCAGGTGGAAATGAAGATGAAATTTGAAAGATGCCAAATATTGTAGTTTTCCATAAATATCTGAAGTCAAACTAAATCTTGCCTCTTGTTTTCCCATTTACAGCGCCATTTCACTGATTATGTCAATTATCACTGTACTGTTAAATGAGTCTTTTCTGCTTGTCTGTAAACTTGGGGTCTGTTTTTATCATTTTTTCTTGGTTTTGTTGATTCCTGGTCTCGTTTCTGGATCTTGCCCTAGTACATTTTAAGAATACTTATGGTGGGATTTCCGTGTCTGCTAAAGAGTATCGGTTCAGACGACTATGCTAGGACATCTTATAATATACATGTAATTGTTTTATGTACTGTGCATGTTTTGTACTGTGCATGGCAATAAAAAGCTTAAACTTGAACATTCATATAATGAGTTAATATGATGATGATGATGATGATGATGATGATGATGGTGGTGGTGGTGGTGTAACATCGACATGAATATGGACCTGTGAAATCAAGTACTGTATAAACTTTGACACTTGTGAAAATTCCCTCCGTATTAAGACTATGGAAGTTCGCAATATAAACCCCTTTGCTACGAGAACACTCCCAAAGCTGAATAAAATCGTCTGGAGATAACAAACAAACAAACAAAAAAGGACTAAGACCACCACCGTACTGAGGGGTAACTGGAAAGCTTAATGTTGTAGGGTGACTGGAAAGCTTAATGTTGTAGGGTAACTGGAAAGCTTAATGTTGTCGGTTAAGGAAGCTCCCAAACACCTCTTCCTGCGCGATTTAGTTTACATATTACTCTTTCCTCTTCTGTGTCATTTACATACAACCATTCTCATCAAAACATCTATCTATCTATATAAATCAGTCGTATCCGAAAATAAATCGCTATGGAAGAGGTGCTAGGGAGATTCATTAACAGACGAGGGACCCTTCAATCCCAAGACGTGTTTCATTTTCTTCTCACTATCTCACGACATTTGTATTAAACTTAGAGAAAGTTTTAGATCTTGAAGAGGTAGACACTGCCTTCTTTAACCCTATCAGTAACAGTTATTGCTCCTAAGTTAAATTAAATCTTTTGGTACTAGCCAGAATAAACTACAGAAAATACATAATCGAGCTGAAGGGAATAAAATAGTGATTGTACTGAAAAGTTAACTGAGATTGCTTGAAACCCTTCACTACGAGAAAAGTATATATATATTAAAAAAAAAAGAGGCATAACAGAAGCAAAAACAAAATATTAAAATGCGTTATTCTACTGAAGAGGTAACACACAACCTACTCTTCTGAAATTCGTCAGTCCTTCACCTGTCATTCATTTTCTTTTTATTATTCAAAGATGGCAAATGTTTGAACAGTGTGGGAGCTGAAGAATAACACGTAAATGAAGAAGTAAAAAGAAAGCTTGTAAGAAGATAAGGCGAAAAGCAAAAGAGAAAATAAGGAAGGAAAACAAGAAAAGACGATATACACAGCTAGGGAGACAAAAGAGATGAAATGAACCAGGAAAAAAAGGGAATAAGATGATTGAGATGTAGATAATAAGGGTGGGAGAAGAATCCAAGACACAGCTGGCAGAAAGGAGAGAAAAGCGAGGGAGAAAATTAATGAAAAGAGAGGGTGAGGAAAAAAAAAAGTGCTACTGCAAAAGGAAATGAAATGAAAGAGTTAAAATAAATAAAGAAACAGAGGAAGAAGATGCTAAATATGTGGGTGGTAAGAGGGAGAGAAGAACTGCAGATAAAACAGGAAATAAACAAGATTTCTAATGGAGACAGAAGGAGGTGGGGAAGAGAACTGATACTACAAAGAAAAATAAAAAGATTACATAAATCAGAAAAGAGAGAGAGAGAGAGAGAGAGAGAGAGAGAGAGAGAGAGAGAGAGAGAGAGAGAGATGATATATAAAGTAAGGTAAAGTAAAACGATAAATAGAGAAGAGATGAAGAAAAAACTGAGAATAAAAAAAAAACAGACAGGAAAGGAGAGAGAGATGACAAATATGGCAAATAAAGGAGGTAACAAAGAAAGCTGACAATGAAATGAGGAAGAAGGAAAGAAAATAAAGTACAAAGGAGAAACATGTCAAATAAATGGATGATAAGGAAGACAAAAATGCCAGAAAAATACTGGGCAAAATGACGAGAAAGTGAGGACGAAAACTGATACCGCGAAGAGAAGGAACATGAAAGAGAATAAATAATGTATAAAGGAGAGATAGACGATATATATGCGGACAGTAAAGGGAGCGAAGAATGCCTAATAAAAGACTGAATGTAACAAAAGGTAATAAACAGGGAAGGAAATGGAGAAAAAAGCTGATACTAGACGCAGAGAAGAGAAGGAAGAAGAATAAAGTAAAGGAGAGGGATGATGAATGTAATGATGGGGTGCATTCCTCGTCCCTTGAGCCCCCCATGGCAAAGCTCAATCAGGGGGTGTGGTTCATGGGTGATAGTTCGGTACTGCCAATCAATTCAGGCGTTTAGAGGGAAAAAGTGGGAGGAGAGGCTGGCAGAGGAGAGGAGAAGGTGGGAGAAAGAGCGTGAGGAGGAGACAGAGGGAATGAAGTGCGAGGAGAGGTAATGCGGATGGGAGGAAAAGGGGGGGAAAGAGGGTGAGGAAGAGAAAGAGGGGAAAAAGTGGGAGGAGAGGTTACCAGAGGGGAGGAGAAGGTGTGGGGAAAGGGGGTGAGGAGGACAGAGAGGAGGGAGAGAGATGGAAAGAGATGGTACAGACAGATTGGAGGGGGCAGGTAGGAGGGGTGGGGAAAAGACAGAGAGTGGGAGGGTGTAGAGAGGAAGATGGGATGAATAGGTTGGGAGAGGATGATCGAGGGAAAGATTGGGAAAGAGATGAAGTAAGGAGGTGATGAGGGAACAGAAAGGTAGGGAGAGAAATGACATGGAGAGGCTGGAGAAGTAAGATGAGGAAGAGGGGAGGAGGAGGGAGATAAAGAGAGCTAGGGGAAGTTGAGAGGTGAAGAAGGAGATTGGGAGAGAGACTGGGGGACAAAGGGGGAGCATGGGATAAAAGGTGAAGAGAGAGAGATTAGAGGGTGAAGTTGAGAGAGAGAGAGAGAGAGAGAGAGAAGAAAGTGATGCAGACCTGGAGATGAAGAAGAGCAGGAGTGAGCAAAGAGAGAAGGAGGGAAAAAGAAGAATAGAGATGGATGGAGGCAGGGACGATTGAAATGAATAACAACGAAGGAGGAGGAGGAGGAGGAGGAGGAGAATAAATGTGAAGTGAGGAAATGATAGCGACTAAAGTAGCAGGGATGGAGGAAGGAAAGAGGTGAAAAAATGTATGGGGGGAGAAAATGGGAAAATAAATAAGACATGGAAGACAAAAGAGGATGAGATTAAGCAGGGAAGAAAAATAAGAAGCATAAAAAATATATATATATAAAATGGACAGGATGAAAAAGTAATAAAATCATTGTGAAAAAGAAATAGGAGGAGAAAATGTATATATATATATATATATATATATATATATATATATAAAATGGACAGGATGAAAAAGTAATAAAATCATTGTGAAAAAGAAATAGGAGGAGAAAATGTATATGATGCAGAGTAGCGAAACGAAACGAAAAGAAATAATAAAAATTATACAAAAATTATCATCCTCATCATCCTATTTCCGATTATTAGACTTAGAGTACGGAGGATCCAGAACTGGAAAAGGTATGCACAAAAACAGGAGAAGTTGTACTCAGAGTAACCAGTGCAACAGGGTACAGGTTATAGTTGCCCAGATCATATAAAGTTAGTGTATTTCATTCAGTAAGTCGGTCTTGAATCACCTGTGGAGTACATCTCTTCCGTCGACTGCCAGAGTGTAAAAAAATAAAAAAATAAAGATCCAACCCTTGTTATGCGCATCTCCACACACACACACACACACACACACACACACACACACACACACACAGACTTCAAGCATCTCCATTAAAAAAACAAATCATTACGGGGAATAATAGGGGAAAGAAGAGCATTAACCCGTCAAAGGCATAATACAGAGGCCGCTAACCCTTCGCCATCCCCCCTCCCCTCCCCACCTACCATTACCCATTGCCATACACAGGTCGTGCATCTCAATAAAGTCAAAATGATCACAGAGAACAGTAGGAATAATAGCAATAACCCGTCAAAAGTATATCAGAGAGACACCGCTTACATATGCCAGTTTCCCAGCTCCCACCTATACAAATGACCATACACACTTCATCCATCGCAATATAATCCGCCTATCTGTGTGTGTGTGTGTGTGTGTGTGTGTGTGTGTGTGTGTGTGTGTGTGTGTAAGTATAATGAAGAACAGCGAGAAAAGGGAGCAACAACCCGCTAAAAATCAAGGTATAATTACAGGGGTACCACTAATACCTGCAAATTCCTCCATCCCCTAACAACAATCATCTTCATACACATTTTTTTTTTTCTTGTATAAAAAAAAAATCGCATCAAAAAAATAGGAGAGACGAAAAAAAGGAAAAACTTGAAAGGAAAAAAGGCAATAACACGTCAAAGGCATATTACAGGGACACTTCAAACATTTAACAACCCCGCCCTTACAGAACCCCTCTTCCCCCTCCCCCCTCACATGACACCCCCTCACCCCCACCCCCTCACCTGCAGTCGCGTATGCATGTGATTAGACGATGTGAGGTGCGTAAGTCATCGGCGGCACGGCTGTAATCATATCGAGGAGGGATAACTCGTGGTCCCAATGCCTGAGACACACACGCACATGCTGGATGAATGACCGGAGATAGCTATGTACTTGGCTGGACTACACACGCACACGTACTGACATAATATGCACATGCATACACACGTAAACACAGGCGAACGAAGTGAGACACGTACACTACTTGCTTAAGTTGCACGCACGCACGTAAATACATAACAAATTGCGTCAGGTCCTTGGGTAAACCACACACATGCACGCACACAGAACAAACAGGGTGAGAGTACACACACACACACATACACACACACACAAATATATATATATATACTGTATATATATATATATATATATATATATATATATATATATATATCTATATATATATATATATATATATATATATATATGTAAGAGAGAGAGAGAGAGAGAGAGAGAGAGAGAGAGAGAGAGAGAGAGAGAGAGAGACAGACAGACAGACAGACAGACAGACAGGCAGAGACAGAGAGAATTAACACATGTTCATATTCACATACAAAAATAAACACAAACACAGCCTAACAAGAATCAAACGTAATTTAGTCGATTACCCATGGACATACATAAATATTTACTTAATCAGTAACACACACACACACACACACACACACACACACACACACACACACACACACAAGACCTCCCCTCTCCCACCCCATCCCCCTTCACCTGTGCTCTGCCGTACGATAATTAGGCAAGGGTATCACACACTCGGGCGCCAGGCTGCTTTGATGACGGAACCCACGCCATCGATGTTTTCTTGCAGCCAAATCTTTACGTTAATCCAAATTAGGCAGGAGCGGCGGCCGTGTGTTGGCGTCTTTTACCGCTGAATGGAGTCGAGGAAAAGTGAACAGACGGCCTCGTATACATTCCCCCAACTGGACGGTATTGGTAGCTTACGGACAAAAAAAAAAAAGGGAAAAAGAGAGAGTGAGTGTTGAGGAAGGGTGTTTGATGGAGGTCTGGCCGTGTTGAAAATGGCTAAATTACCGGCTGGTTGTTGTTGAGACCCCGTGTAAAAGAGGAAATAAGCCGACACGGTTATATTGCCGGTATGGTGACTGGAAGGTGGGTGGGTGGGAGGGCGGGAGTGAGAGAAGCAGGAGTAGGGTAGCTCGGTGTGTGGGTGGGAGAGGAGGGTGTGGATGCTGGAAGGTGGGGAATGTGTGGGTGTGGCTGGGTGGGTGGACGGATAATATGTGATGTGGGTGTGATGGAATGGGTGGGAGTGGGTGATCGATGGAAAAGGCGGATATGCATGAATGGGTGGGTTTTGATAACTTGGATCTGAGGGGTTGGGTGTGAGTGGGTGGATGAATCGGTGGGAAAGGAGAACTGAGATGGTAAGTGAAAGTGAATGGATGGGAAAGTGAGGACTGTAAGAGAATAGGTAGGAAGAAAAGACTGTTAGTAAATGGGTGGATGGGATGTGATGACAAAGGTGTGAATGCGTAGGTTAGTGGCCAGGTGAGTAGGAGATTGTGAAACGATGTAGGTGGGTGGAAGGATGATTTGTGTGATTGGGTGGGTTGCTGGCTGTGTAGGTAGGAGGATGTGTCAGGATGTAGGTGGGTGGGAGAGCTACTTTGTTAAGAGGTGTGCATAATATGGGCAGATGGGATGGAAAGGATGGCTTGGGTGTGGATGGGCAAGTGGGTGGAAGAGGAGGATGCAGGTTGGATGGGAGAGAAGGTGGGTGCGGGTAAATGGGTGGGTAAGATAATATGACGTGGGGATTGAGGGTGTGGCTGGTTGGGTGAGGTCGGAAGGATGACGGCCTCATAAAGAACGAGTTTTAGAAATAATTTTAAACTACATACTTTGTTTACAGTACTTGTAAAAAATTTTGAATTTTATTTATTGTATTATATTTAGAATAAAAAAGAAACTTTCGAGTTTATATATAAATATAAATATAAATAAATTAATAAAATTATATATATATATTATATATATATATATATATATATTATACGGTATATACATTATACATATATATATATATATATATATATATATATATATATATATATATATATATATATATATATATATATATATATATATATATATATATATATATATATATATATACTGAGGGAAAATAAATCTGTGTCACGGCAGTAATGTTTTGGAAAATGAAAAATCCGACACTTGGTGGATTCGTACTTTCTCCGTCTCTACAGTTCACTTCGTTGAGAAATCAACAGTTTAATCGATTGCTGGAGAGAAAAAGAAGCATCCTTAAACAATAATTTATGAAAATTAAAGTTACCGGAGAAAAATAACCATAGATTATTGGTCACACATCTTCACAGGGTGAGGCAAGAACCTCATGGCCCAGCCAACGATGATATAACGTTTTGTACTCAGTGCTTACTGTATGACTGCGTAATTCGCTCGGTCGTTCGTTTATAAAGGCTCCAACATCTTCAAGCGTCGGCCTTGGTCACCTAATGTCGACTCTCCGCGCTGCTCGGTCTATCAGCCTCTCTATTCAATACCGTATCTCTGAGGTCACACTCTATGACTTCGTCCAAGATCTTTTTCGGTCTTCCTCTCGCAACTCTATTTATTCTTTTTCACTCTAGTATTATATAAACCAAGCGTAATTATATCCCAGAATTACAACAGTAGTCCAAAAGTCTTCGTCCAATTTAAAAAGGTCCTTTTTTCCCAAACATTCGGACACTTTATATCTTGGGCTTTCTCTCACATGAACAAAGTGTTCTGGTGTTCATGTGTATAAAACAGAAAGTGTACATACCACAGGAAAGAAGTTTACTCCGTCATATTTATTTCGCTGTTTTCCCATGTTAGGTGTAGGCTATACATAACAGCAGATGCAATTAGCTCATTTGTTCATTTATACCACACGTTTCATTTAACTTACAGAGATGTAATACTTATGAACGTTGCATGAATATTCTGAATTCTTATAAATCATTGTAAAACGAGAACCGTACAGCAGAGGGGAGCTGTGCAATATAATAAAAAACGTAATGATAAGAATGTTATTAACTTCCAAGAGTTTCTCCTCAGATAGAGAAGAAAAAGGTAGGGACTGTATGCAATGTAGCTGAAGCATTGACAGTAATGGTGTTTATTACACAGGGGGGTCTATAACCCCTTCAGTATAGAGGTCTGCTCAGCTAATGGTAGTTAGAACGGGATTTGAAGTTATCATTGTACTGAAGGCCACATTGGACAATCTTATCTAACGCTTACAGTATGAAAGGTCTACGAACAACAGAGGCTGCTCGGCGAGTAAAGCAACGACGCACTCGAAATTTTGACCTTGACCATTGACCTTGGCCTTGGCTCGATCTGCACCGAAATCTAATACGGTAAAATCTTTCCAGCCCCAAGCACAGTTTATGTGCCAGGTTTGAGCTAAATCGGATCATGCTCTCATATTTTTAAAATATATGGACGTATAAAGATACAGACACAGAAACTGACTCAGTGATAACAACCCGCGGCGTCCGTGACAAAACTGCCCAGTGTTAGCAGGATCAAAACATGCTTAAAGATGTCACCGTATAAACGAGGGTTCAAAACAGTAGTAGCCAGAATGTCGTAGGAATTCATTTAAAAAATGTAAGAAAAGCAGAGCCATAGAAAGTGAGTGAGAGAGGGAGAGAAAAAGGCAAAATATCCGTCCTCCATCGTTGGGTGAGACAGTGGTCGATGATGGAGAGAACCCGGATATTAGGGCGAGAAAAAACATCCACCTGCTGATTCCATTACGTCTTCCCTTACCTTACATCACACACCCACACCTCTCATTACACTACCCATACCTGACCAGTTAATTCCTTTTCTCTGCTCTTACATCTCCCCTTTTTTTTTTCCATATCTCTTTTCTTCCTCTTACTTCTACCTTTCCCGTCTGTCACGTATTTCTTTTGCTCTAAATTTATTCTTCTTCTTCCAGTTCCTTCCTTTCCATCTCCTAACCTCTCTCTTTTCTTCCCTATCTCCTCTTTTCCCTAATCTTTCAACGTCCTATTTCACTCACTCATGTTTCTCCTTCTTTCTTCCCTCTCTTTTACATCTCACATGAGGCAGAGTCATCATCTATCTAGCGAATAATTTTACAAGTCATATCACAGCGTCAGCATACCAGTTCAAATATACTTCAGAAACAAAGGGACATATTCCGTCTGGCATAGGGCACCATAACACCTTTTACTTGGCGATTTACTCCGCATATTACACTTTAGTATTTCCTTGTCTCTATTTTGCCTTTTTAATATCACAGTAAGTTTGAATCGGTAACATACAAGAAGGCATTAATGTATTTGTTAGGAGAAATAAATCGCTGAGGAAGAGTGAATCAAAGCCAAAAGGAGTAAGGCACAAAGGCGTTAGGAACCAGCGCAGCCCATAATCACGTATCGATCAGGGTATATCATTACAGAACAACGCTGGCTATTAATCAGGATAAGAAGGCACTATCTATCAATGTTGCGCCTGAGGAGTGTGAAAGGAAGTGGGAGAATTTTTTTGCTCTCTCTCTCTCCCTCTCTCTCTTTCTCTCTCGTTACTCCAGTACTGCGTCAAAACAAGCTCTGATCTCCTGCTGTGTCGACTGTGCTTTATAATTGACCCCTGTTGACCTCTGATCCTTGACCTTTGCAATGCCCACTGAACTCTCATGGGGTCCAAACAAACTCGTGTTGCTTCACCACGGTAATGAGGACTGTTTCCGCTTTAACTTCTTCAGTGTATCTTGGTTATGAAAAAATATTATGGCTCTCAAAATCTATAAAAATCTTCGCAAGTGGGAAAACAAAATATTAAACTCAATATTCAGGTGTCATTCCATTTCCTCCTTGATTTCCTGAACCACTCCCCCTCCCTCCGTTCCTGACTTTCCCTCCATCCATTCTCCACTCTCCCTCCATCCATCCTCTGCTTTCCCTATATCTATCGTTCACGATGTCTTCCCTCCATTCTCCGCTCACTCATCATCCATCTTCCCTCTATCCATCCTTCCCTTCACGTTTTCTTTATTCATCCTCCAACTTCCCTTCGATTATCTTGTATCGTCTCTCTCTTCATCCTAGATATTCCCTCCCTTCATCCTCTACCTTCCCTCTCGCCATCCTACACCTTCTCTCCCTCCATCCTCTAACCTTCCTTCACATATCCTGTACCTTCCCTCCCTCTAACCTTCTCTCTCTCACCCTCCACTTTCCTCCCTCCATCCTCCCCCTTCCCTCTATATATCCTGCACCTCCCCTCCCTCTATCCTTCTCTCTCCCACCTTCCACTTTCTCTCCACTTTCCTTCCTTCTATCCACGCATCACCAACCTTTCCAAGAACCTCTAACCACACCTTCGTCCCATAATCCCGCCAGAGAGCCCCGGTAATGAAGACGTATTGTGATCATCTTACTCTGACGGGACCCCACACCTCCCCGTCCTCAGCCCCCTAAATCCATACTTTATTCGGGCGTGTAAAATGAGGCAAGGGGCTTAGACGTCCTGTTTACACGCGTATCTCCCCGTCTGTCTGCGATAAACAAGGGGATTACATGCGGATCAGTGTCTGTCGCGGGCGTGGTCGGAGAGGGTGTATATGGTAATGGTTGGGGTGGAGTTGGTGTTGATTTGGAGTAGTTTTGCTGGTAGGATTGGTAGGGATTTTGGTGTGGACTGTGGTGCTCGCAGTTACGGTTGGCATGGTAGGAAGTTTACTATACCGGCAACAAAAAGCTTTTCGCTTCACCTGCTTTCCTCTCCATGGTCTTTAAAAAATCCATCAATCAAGTGAGTCCCCACCAACCGACAGTGATGATTTTTTGGCTACGAATCATGATCATTATTGTTGGCTGCTTAGGATTCACTAGACTAATTTTAAAAGACCATGGAGTGACAAGTAAGGAAGGCGACAGGACTTTTGCCATTGATTGTACATAAGAGCTTGAAGTGATGAGGTTAGTGTTGGCCTGGATTAGTTTTGATGGTAATTTTTGATGTGGATTGTGGTAGTATTCGACACTGAACCGGGTGTAACTGGAAGGGGTGTACATACTGTATATCACTAGCTAGGGGTGGAGTTGGTGAAGGGTTGGAGTTGGTGAAGGAGTGGGGTTGGTGAAAATGTGAAGTTGGTAAAGGAGTGGAGTTGGTGAAAGAGTGGAGTTGGTGAAGGAGTGGAGGTGGTGAAGGGGTGGAGTTGGTGACGGGGTGGAATTGGTGAAGGGGTGAAGCTGGTGAAGGGGTGGGCTTGGTGAAGGAGTGGAGTTGGTAAAGGGGTGGAGTTGGCGAAAGGTTGGAGTTGGTGAAAGGGAGGAGTAGTTTTGGTGACATCAATGGTATATAGTTTTGGGGTGGATTGCGGAACTCGGAATTATGCTTGGTGTGGAAGGAAGAGCTGTACATGTGGTGAAGCTGATATATAGAGTAGAGGTATGTTTGGTGAAAGCAATGGAAGGACTATATTCAGCCAGTATCAGTCTAAAAATGTTAATCCCCTCAGTACGATGACCCTTTCTTATATTCTCCCTACTGCCAGATACCTATACAACTTCCACAAAGGCCTCTCGAAAGAAGGGGTTGATGCAAGAGACGAAATTGTTGGTTTTACCCAGCAAGGAGAATCCACAAGTGCCATGACAGCCAAGCATACACACGAGTAGGGGGTATGCCGTATGTGAGGCGTGGATTATCATGAAATGCGTGACGCTGTGTGTTCGTGAGCAGGGACAGTTTGGGGGCAGTTGGATTCATGTATGGTTGGCTGGGGCGAGACAAAGATAGGCATAACTGATCATAACTGAGTGTAAGGTGAGACAGTGTAAGAAAATGCGTGTGTGTGTGTGTGTGTGTGTGTGTGTGTGTTTAGACGAAAGGACCATTGGCTAGAATCCTTCAAAGCTGCCCTTTCCAAAGACTTTACAGACATAAATAATCACAACTAACAGTGTACAGGAAAGAACGCTGACAGGAAGAAGGTGTTTTTTTGTTTTCTTTTCTTTTTTCTTTGCAAAGACACAAGGGCTACTGGGAAAGATCCTTCAACACTGACCATTCCAAAGACTTCATAGGCAGAACTGATGAGAGGCTGAGTGTGAGAAGGGAAGGGCAATGCTAGGAAGAGGCGATGATTTTAATGCTAAGGCAGAAAGGCCCTTCAAAACTGTTACTACTACAGAAAGTTGAACATTAGAAAAAAAAATAATCAATATCCATTCAGTTCGAGATATGTGGACATATTATTTCTGAAAGAGTTAAGGTCACAGACAGAAGGATAGACCGTGTACTTCCAAAGTTGGCCAGTTTTGTGCATGAGAAACTGAAAATACTCATGGTTTAAAGTACAGTATTGAACTGAAAATGGGTGTAGAATAGTTACACGGGTGCTGCTTGCTCGCCATAGTGGGGAAAGGATAAAGGCATAACGGCAGGGAATCTAGAAGAGGAAACAGCATGGAGAGAGCGATGCAGTTCTGTAGCCAAGAGTGACAATGTTTGACGGGAGATGTGGGAGAGGAAAGTGATGAGACGAAAAATTCATCGACTCCAAACTGTTTAAAAGTGCTATAGCTTCTGTGGTGAATTATAATGACTGCGCAGGAAGGTGGTGAATGTACTCATGGATCATTGTGATAGTGAAATAGTTGGTGTGACATCAGGTGAGAGCCGTAATGATCGGTGATGATTATAGGGTGGAGGTAGTTGTGCTGACGGAGGTTATCGTAGTAAGTGATGACTGTTGATGTAATGACAGCTGTGGCAGGTGGTTAAAGGTAGTTGTGGTGGTATGATGGTAGGTAGTGGATGTGGACGTGGATGGAGGTTGCGTTGGGTGTTGTGTTTTGTGAATGTAAATGTATATAACGGTTGTGTGAGTGAGGGAAGAGGTAACAAGGGCTGATGGTTGCAATGGATGTGGATTTTTTAACCTTTTCAATCTAATGTTTTTTTTTAGTCCTACTACCTCCAGACAATTTTATATGACTTACGAGATCCTCAAACTGAAGGGATTAATGACAACTATGTATTTTAAAAGCCACTGTCGTAGTGAAGAAGTTACATGGTGATAAAGTGTTGACTATGGTGATATTTTTTATTATGGGCGACAAAGAATGATATTACTGTACAGGATAAGAATGAATATGGGTTGAAATCTGAAGGCGATAACAGGGGTACACCCGACCAGAAATGATAGGAAGGGTAGCTACTCCCAGGAGGAAAAAGTGAGACACAACGGGAAGAATGGAAGGTGCAACAGTGTCATGGCAGGCAATGGAAGGATTACGCCGGAAAAGATGGTAGTAAATGGAACTGTGAGATGGTTATGGCAGAGGTGACGATGGCTGGTGATATACGTGATGGTATGTTGGACGCCTGGTGGTTTGGTGACTTCAGGCGCTCCAACCAGATGCGGCCTACAAGACTTGAAATTCGAGGGCCGTTTGGAGTTACTGCTTATGTGATGTGAATCAGGAATGAACGACTGAGTACTCACCTTCAATGTATGGATAAGTAGTCTAGCCTCGAGCCCCTACGCTCCTGATGGGGCCACAAATAACAGAATTGAACAGAAACAAGTCACATCACCCACGCTCTTCATACGGCCAGATGGAGAGAATGGGTGATATATGGACAAAAGTAACATGAGTGAGAGGAAGGAGACCAAGAAGGAGGTGGAAAGATGCTGTGAAAGAGATTTTGCCATCACAGTGGCTTGGGCATCTCACCGGAATTAAGTAGCGGCTGAGGAGGACTCGCCGATTAATTATCAACAACAGGTCTGCAGTTGAAAAATGAACAGACTGGGGAAAACGGCAGAGTACTGAATGGGATCCTATTGTGGAAATTTGGAGTCTGATTTAGTGTACATCTTCCCTAGGACGGATGAATATGTACAAAAAAAATAAATAAATATAAAGATATAAGGCAGATATGGGATCAGTATAGATGGTGATGACAGAATATGGCTGTTAGAGTTCTCCCGAAGCTGAAAAGTCTTATCTGACGGTAGCACGACTAAATAAATACATTGTGGTACCGGTATAGAAGTAATTTATGGCAGATGGTGACGCTAAATGGCGGGTGGTGGCAGTCTGGTGTGTGTGGTGGCAGGTGGCGGCGCGAGGGTGGTAAGCCTTGATCGCCCCGTCACCCAGAAAACGTGTCATTTGATCCCACGGAAATGAGGCACGCCGGGGGTCACACACACGGCCGTGATTTAGATATGGAACCCCAGTCCACTCAGGTGTGGAGAGGCACAAACAAGTATCCCCCTCCCTTCCCCAGCACCCTCTGCCACCTGCCAGCATGTGTCACCTGTCACAACCATCTGGCACACCACCTGCTGCCACCAACACGCACCGCCATCATCTGACATCAATACCATCATCATACACAATACCTCTGACCACCGGCTACACAGTTCATTACTTTACGCACAGCTTTTGTGTATATAGATTTTACGCTTCTTCGGCGAATTTATATTTTTTAAAAAGTGGAATGGAACCAAAGGCTGAAAGCCCGCAATTCTTCCTTCCAAAGGAAGTCCAACAAAAGAAAGCCGGAAAGAAGATTCGTTCATTTCAGGACGCCTAAACACACTGCGTTGGAAAGACTAGAGGTGGTACAGACTGAGAGACATACTGAAGAAAACTGCTCCAGAGTTAACCAGTTCTGTATAGCAAGGACTGAACCTGTTAATTTTCCAGTAGAAAGCTGAAGAGAAAAAGAATGGAAGTGTGTGGGGAAAAATGCTGCGTGCCTACCATAATAGGGAGGGTGAGTTCTGAAGAATATTAGCCCTGTTTATACAACATACTTCCACAATTATTTTATATCAACAACCATTACAAATAACACCACTAAAACCTGGTAATACAACACAACTTGCGTATATTTCCTTGAGGTAGTATTCGGAACATATGATAGTCTAAACAGATAACAAGTGTAAATATTAAGTAGTTAATGCGATTATAAGTTAGAGAGCAGTTATAATGACATTAAAAATACAGGAATTATTCATTGTATTTAATCTCAGCACTTCTGGAGATCTCGCTAAACTGAAGTAAAGAATCTGACAGTTACTAAAAGGATAATACAATTCGTCATGGTGCCGAACTGATTACTGGAGAGTGTGTGTGGTCCCTTCACTACCAGACATCTCTTCTGAAACGCGTTAAATAGTTTGAAAGGACCACGATGACTACAAAAATTTACCGCACTCAATGGGTTAGCAGAGAATACGGTAATCACTCCACCATCAGAAGTCTCCCCAAAGCTGAACAGAATAAAATAAAATAAAAAGTCACCGTACTAAAGGGGCTCAAACCTGGTCATAAAAAAAAAAAAACTTCTCCACGAGGCTTATTTCTGAAGCTAAATAAAATCGTCTGGCAGAAGCAGGAATAGTAACCTATTGAGGGGGGGGAGGTTCATGGATAGTGCTTCTGAGACCCGTATTCTTGTCGGTTGAGGAGGCTCCCTAACACCCTTTTGTAAACGATTTATTTTGTCTATTACACCTCACTGTCTTCTTTTGTGTTACACAAATTCTTCCAATATCGTCATACCCCGCAAAAATAACGTACAAAAGGATATTAACCAGCCATATCCAAAAATAAATATCTAAGAAAGAGGTGTTAGGGAGCTTCCTTACCGACGGGATTACGACTCTTAAATCCCTACAATAAGAGAGGGCCTCCTAGTTTGAACAAAATCGTCAGGACATGGCAAGACTGATATTTAAAAAGCACCACTGTAATGAAAGGGTACGGCACAACTGAACAAACATAAGGAGTGAGTGGTTTTAAAACTGGCGAATGGAGATGGTTTTACGAGTGCATTTAGGGAGGCGTCTGGCGAGGCAACACAGACCACAACGGAGCGTACCGTGGCGACACCTGCCCGCACGCCAACCTAGCAGTGTTTACATAGCTCACTCGTCCGCAAACTGCTCTTTTCGACAAATTTTCCACCTCGGCGCTTGCTTAAACCTTTCATTCCGTTGGCATGTCCGTATAATATAAAAAAGGAGAATATCTGGCTGTCCGTCTATCCGTCTGTCCTTTAACAATATCAATGGGATTGCAAATAGAACTCTCAAGCTGTAATGGGTAACTTTTTAAGACGAATTTAAATGTACCATATGCATTTGAGTTGCTAAAGTAGCGCCCTCTGATGGACAAGATTAGAGCAAATCAGAAATATTCAAGCGAACATGGTGGAAACATGGTAGCCAATACCGTAGAGTTTTTGCTACTAAGCCCATATATTAATTAGCTACAATGGGCCGGATGGCTGGACGGATTGGTGGGGTGCGCATGGTTGTGTGGATAGGTGTGTGTGGAGGAGCAGGGTGAGTGGAGTGGGCGGGAGGGTGTATGTGGTGAGGTAGGGTGGATGGGGTGGGTAGGCAGGGTTGGGTGAGTGTGGTGGGACAATGTGAGTGGATGAGTGGGTGGGCAGGATAGGTAGGTGAGTGTGGAGTGAGTGGGTGGGTAGTAGGAAAATAAATTCATGGTTGGAACAGGTCCATGGGGTACATTCCCTGGGGAAACAGGCTTAAGGAGGACATAGGTCCTCTGGGGAAAACTGGACACCAGGAGTCTTCTCCCACAGAGGGAGTGGCCTTCCAGGGTCCCAGTCAATGCTGGTATCCAGGATCATAGGGTTTTACCCAGGCAACGCCGGATACCCCTGCTAGCTATGTTTTCTTGCTATTTCCAGTTGTTTTTATTGAGTTTAGATTTTTCGAACAGGAAGGTTAGATATAGCCGTCATTAATTAACCCTTTCAAAACGAGAGGTCTCCCCTTAGTTGAATAAAATTACCTGGAGGTATCAGGAGAAAATTTAGCTAAAAAAGTAAAAAGTAATCGAAGTCTACGGTTTATTTAGGCTAAGTATCATGCTTCTTCAGACGACATCATTCACTTGGTGACACATTTGTCGTTAGGAATAAGAAAAAAAATAATGAAGATAGAGCAGAGTATAAATGACATTGCCGTACTGAAAAAAATTATATTTAGTGATATGATGAGTAAATGAACTATTATTATTATTATTATTATTATTATTATTATTACTGTGTGGTAGGTGGGGGCGCTCACCATCCACTCACTCAATGTAGTGCTGCTCTCGGGTGTCTGCCCTTTCCTCTCCTCCATCCGTCTTTCCTTCCATCTTCTTCTATCTTTCTTTCCTTCATTCTTTCCTCGTCCTTCTGCCTACGGGTGACTTTACACTCCCTCTTCTGTCTTTCATTCCTTCATTCTTTCCTCTTTCGTCTGCCTATGGGTGACTCTACACTAAGTGACAAGCCAAATGGTTTCCTGTACACCAGGAAACTATCTACTACGCTGCGTGGTAACCATATAACCAAATTTTTGTGCCTGGTGGTTTAGTGGGTAATTATTGTGCTCCAATCGAATTCAGCCGGTGAAGGTTTATATCCAAGGGGTGGTTGGGGTTGACTGCTTAAGTAATGCCACTCAGGGATGAGTGAGGTTGGTCACTCTCATCTTAAATGTCAGGACCAACTGCCTAGCCTCGGGCTCCTACGTTCCTCATGGGGCAACGTTGGATTGGATGATGGATGGATGGATGGATTATTATTATTATTACTGGGAGGTCGATAAAGCTAAATGGAGCGGCAAGAAGGCTAAGATAAGACTCCACTAACACCGAAATTGTCGTTTGTCAAGCCCACAGCCCAATAAAACATGACCTGCTGAAGCCCTACTTTGCGCGAGGTGTGTGTGTGTGTGTGTGTGTGTGTGTGTGTGTGTGTGTGTGTGTGTGTGTGTGTGTGTGTGTGTGTGTGTGTGTGTGTGTGTGTGTGTGTGTGAATTATACTACTTTTACTCTAACTTGGGGCAGATTTTCGTCCTTTTGCAGCTTATTTCATGTAGCTAAGTGACAAAAAAAACTGTACTACAGCTCTACATCCTTTAAAGCACTTCTTCGTGACCAGCATCATATTCCAGTGTTAATCTCTTATTACAACACATTCAACATGGAAAGGTGGCAATTTTAGGCCGAGTTGGAGTAAAAAGAGTATATCAGGGCTCCCTTTAACGCAGGATATGTCAAAATGGACACACCTCACGCGCTGAGAGAGAGAGAGAGAGAGAGAGAGAGAGAGAGAGAGAGAGAGAGAGAGAGAGAGAGAGAGGGGTGGAAATAGAGCGTTTCGTTTAAATATCTTGGCCTCCAGAATACCAGTCGATACCAGACGCCCGACAATCAACCAACCTTTTATTTATTCAGTTTTGTGCTATCCTTGTCACAGTCGCTAGCCGCTTCAATACACTTGTTATTTTACGATAATGCTGTTTTACGTGGTTCTTAACATTCATTAGTACTTTTCATGCAAGATAAGGTAGCGACTACAGGTAGGGGAAAAATTCAATCACTATTCTATCCTGTTTACCTTAGAACTATGTCACGCCCGTCTCTTTCCTCCCCCACTCTTCATATCAAAGAGCATCATCTATGGGCTGAGAAACATACCAAGACTCTCCCAGCTTAGGAATATCAGCCAACAGATATAAGCAGCAGAAGAGGTGAAATATTAGGTGAATTTTTGTCCTCTGTTACATAATCTTCCTGTGATTGGTACACATATAGGGTCATAATTATAAAGCCTCTTAAGCTTAAGTATTTCACACTTATTCTTTCGATAGATAAGTGTCTACAGGACTTCATTACTGTCAGAGATCCGTTTGTTTGGTCTTACTGATATTCACTCCAGTTCTGTTATACTCTTTTCCTCTTAATTTGGCCTAGATTCTTTTGTAGCTTATTTCAAGTCGCTAAGTGGCAGATAGATACAATACTGCAGCTATACATTCTTTCCATAGCATTTCTTCGCGATTAGCAATGTGTTCTAATGTTAAGTTCTTGATACAACTCAGCACTGAAGATGGGGAGATGGAAATTTCAGGTCCATGAAGTAAAACAAGTACACAATTGATAGCATAATGAATGAAACCAAACGTAAACACAAGTACTCTTTTGCACAACTTAGTAATTACAACTCAAGGACAAATGCCACTACATAAGAAGCCAAGCACAGAACTGTCGGCTGAAATGCATGTGCGTGTGTGATGAAGTGTGGATTTAGTTTTTTGCGATGGGGTATTAGTCAGCTTATGCCACTTCCTTCAGACTTGTTAGCATACACTGTGAAAACCATAACTTCTTGTGTCCCTGTGATTTCCGGGTTGTGTATTGATCAGCGTGTACGGTACGGGCAGCAGCAATTGTGTCAGGGTAATGTTTATGATGCAAGGAAGGAGTGTTTATATTAGAGGCTAGGGAGAAAATGCCTTTGATGTCTTAAACTATCCTAACTGTCAATAAACAGAGTATTTATGTCAGGCTTCGTCCTTGACAAGTTGGTAATGATAAACAGTGTAGCTAAGACAGATTTCGATGTCATCCCACCCTCGTGACGTCATATCTGGGCTATCGTCATGGTAGTCGAATGATTAGTGTTCCAAGCAAAGAAGCTGCCTGCCCAGTAGCACCGGGGCTCGATTCCTGGGGGAGGGGGGGAGGAGCTGACACCACTCGACTCAGGTGTTCATCCACCCACTGTGGGTCGGTGGGTAAAATTAGTGACAAGAGTATTAGCTAGATAAGGTCACTGTGGTATCCTGCATGATGCAGTGGCCTTGCATGCAATGAGGGTGAGCATATAACCTGTCACAGGCTCAATGGTCTACGCGTAGGTTAAGGAGATGAGCACCGCGGCTAAGCGCCTCAGGATATCGATCCCACCTTCAGTCCCTCCCCCCTCCCTCCCTGATATCTACTGTATATGTTGTCAACACAAAAAAGATAGACGTCATTTAATCACTACTTGTTATACGGTAATGTCCTTAT
This sequence comes from Coenobita brevimanus, assembly GCF_032717465.1. NCBI lineage: Eukaryota > Metazoa > Arthropoda > Malacostraca > Decapoda > Coenobitidae > Coenobita > Coenobita brevimanus. The sequence goes on from NC_136975.1 coordinate 41,797,281, forward strand.
ATGATTCAAACGTATGAAATGTCCAGTGTGTGTGTGTGTGTGTGTGTGTGTGTGTGTGTGTGTGTGTGTGTGTGTGTGTGTGTGTGTGTGTGTGTGTGTGTGTTTGCAATGTAAAAACACATAAACATCCTATCTGATTCATTTGGCCATGAGTCTTATGTGATTCTTAAAAAAAAAAAAAAAAAATACCAGCTACCCTATCGTCACCACCACCTTTATCACCAGAACATTCATTTTCACCACCAGTCTCACCCATACCACCAGCTTCACCACCTAAAAACCCACCCTTTTCTTCACCCTGACCACCGTTCCCACCATCAAAGCCACCCTCACCTCATCGTAATTCCTACCACCTAAAATCTCATACACCCTCATCGCCCTTACCTTACCAACAGATCCACTCTCCATCACCACATCATTCTCTCCTACCTCCACCATCACCATCAGCTTCCCTATCTCCATCACATCACCCTCGCCACTCTCCTTCGCCCCCTCACCACTCTGACCCACTGTCCCCCCTACCCTCCTCACCACCTTGACTATTTCCATCACCTTCACCTCACCCCATCCATGCTCACCACATTCCCTCTCCAACCTTACCCTCATCACACTCACCACCCACCCTCACCAGTCCTCCCCACCATCCCCAACACCCCCTTCACCATCCTCAGCAAACATATCCACGCTCTCCACCACTCTCACCATCCTCACTCCCCCCCAACTCCCTCACCCCCCCACCAGCACCAAAAGGCCCCATCCGCGGGCTCTGAGAAGCCAGCCATTTCCCAGCCGCGTTCCATTACCACCGACTCGATAATTCTGACGTGGCCGCGGGGGGACTCTAAATATTTGATGCAAGGTTCCTGGTGATTGGGTGGCCTCGCAAACGTGGCTCTGATTTACACCAATTGGCCCGCCCTGGCTTTGTGGCTGTTTTTGTGGTGATTCCCGGGATGGTGATTGACGGTTCTGGTGCGCCTTCCATTTTACGAGGACGTGATTGATTGGTGCCTGAGTTACGACAAGGAGGAAGTGGACCCGACGGACTTCAGGCAGGGACGCGACGGATGTGGTGACGGACTGGACGGAAGCATGACGCGGGAGTTGACGGACTGAAGGAGGAAGTTGACAGATATGATCACTAATTTGACGGGGACATGACAAGGGAACTGACGGATTTGACGGAAGAATGGCGATAGAGTTGATGGAATTGAAGGATGTAGCTGACTGATTTGATGGAACAATGACGAGGGTGTTGACTGATAATATGACGAGAGGATGATGGGGAAATTGATGGATCTGATGGAGGGATGATAAGGTAATTGATGGATCCGACGGAAGGATGGTAAGAGAGTTGATTAATTCGACGGAGGAAGTTGCTGATTTGACGAAGGGAAGTGACGGATCTGACGGAGGGATGACGAAGAACTTCACGGATCTGACGGAGGGATGACGAGGTGATCGACAGATTTGATGGAGGGATAACGGGGGCATTGGTGGATCTGACGGAAGGATGACGAGGGGGATGACTGATTTGACGAAGGGATAGCGAGGGAGTTGATGGATTAAGATGGAGGGATGAAAAGGAGGTTGATGGATGTGATGGAGAGATGACAATGAAGTTGAGTGATCTGAAGGAGAAAGTTGACATACTGGACGAAGGAAGCTGACGTATCTGATGATGGACCTGAACTGATAGACTTCATGGTTGATGTTGAGGAAGTTGACAGATATGACGGAATGATGAAGAAGCTGGCGGATTTGAAGGAGGAAGTTTGCATATCTGACGAAGGAAGTTATCGGATTAGATGAAGGATTTGACGGAAGCATGACAGCGGGGTTAATGGACTGCACGTAGGGTATGTCAAAGGGGTTGCCTGGATAGAGTAAAAGCTGACAATGGAAAGGACGATTGTGATGGTAGGATGACGATGGAGTTAACGAATTTTATGGAAGGCGCTATGGAGTTGACGGAAATGACGGAAGGATGAGGATGACGGTGATGGGTGTGGTGAGAGAGGTGACGGTGAGGTATGAGAGATGACGGAGGTAATGATGAAGATGAAAGAAGGAGGTGACAGATGTTAGGACGGCTTGGAGAAGATGGTTGAAGAGGATGGATGCATGAGAGGGAACTAATGGATATATATGTAGGTGGAGTGGGGTGTCTTTTAGCGACTGAGATGATGAGATGGATGAAGAAGTTAGAGGAAAGTGGAAAAGAATATTATTATTATGAGACATGAAAGTTGAAAGGGATGGCACTGCGAGAACGGAGCAAAAGGAGAGGGGTTACGAACAAGAGGCAAGAAAGGGAGACGACCAGCTGCTCAAAGGGGGAGAGGTGGCTGATGACGATGAAGGAGATGACGAAATGACGAAAAGAGGAGTGTATGGGGTGGAAGACCTACCTTTTAATAACACAGAAGAGAATCACCATCATCATTATTATCACCACCATTATCATAACCATCGTCACCCTCACTTAGATGTATTCAGTTACACTCATAATAACTACATCGATCCCCAGAACTTCACAAGATTTCTCACTAATGATAAACCTTTGGGCTAAGCGTAACTAGGACTTGTTTATCATGTTTACGATATTTATGGATGACAGGAACTGGCGATACACAAAAAAGAATAAGCATGCACGAATATCTGTGACCGTGTGGCAGAATTCCCCAAAGTACATTTTGGTATTTGATAATTAATTTTCGGGTAGTTTGTATTCCTGTGTCATGAACTCGATTTCTTAGATGGTCAAGAAATACATACTCTCTCTCTCTCTCTCTCTCTCTCTCTCTCTCTCTCTCTCTCTCTCTCTCTCTCTCTCTCTCTCTCTCTCTCTCACACTTCTTCGACATCCACGCCGTCAAATCACGGGTCATACTTCGGGGTATATGGACCGGAAGTTTATACGAGTCACCCACGGAAGCTGAGAGAGAGAGAGAGAGAGAGAGAGAGAGAGAGAGAGAGAGAGAGCCAAGTATGTAATTCATGGGTGATACAGAGAGGAGAAAAAAATACATAAAATTCCATCTGTGGAACCAGTGACCACGTGAAATTTGCCACAATAAATCTGGCCATGATTTTATATTTATATCTGACTCTGAATTTTAGGATTATAAGAGTTAAAGGTGGTGGCGAATGTTTTATATCTGACAAAAGCAGCCGGGAAATGTGTATATATGAGGTGGGGTCACGATGGGATGTGTGGTGAGGGGGTGACGTAGTGGGCGCGATGTGTGGTGAGGGTGGTGACGTAGTGTGTGTGACGTGTGGTGAGGGGGATGACGTTGTGGGCGTGATGTGTGATGAAGGTGGTGACAGTGTGTGTGTGATATGTGGTGAGGGTGGTGCCGTAGTGCGCGTGGTGTGGTGAAGGTGATAACATAGTGTGCATGACGTGAGTTGACAGTGTTAGGTGTATGGTGTTATGTAGGAAAAGTGTGATGTGGTGTAATAATAATGCCGTGTGGTTTGAGTATGACAGTGTGATGTCTGGCATGTGGTATGTGTGTCATGGTGTGAGTGTGGTGTGTATTGGTATGCTGAGTATATATGGTGGTGTGATGGTGTGATGAGATAACGTGGTGGCGTATGGTGTAATGATATGCTAGGCAGGTACTGGCTGGTGGTAAGATGTAGTGGTGGTGTGTGGTGGTGTGATGTGATATAGTTCTGTGGTGTGTGTGAGAGGAGGTGTGTGAGGTGAGATGTACAAGGTCGTGGTGCAGGTGTGGGGCAGGTGTGAGGCAGGAGGAAATGCGCAGGTAACCACAAGCCAGACACATTAGCAGTATTTACACCTACTCACGCATATTCATTGCGTAGTTTAATGACCATAATTATTCTTCATTTGTGCACACACTCACACCAACACACACACACACAAACACATGCACATACCGGGGCCACATATATACTCATAATCTCATTTGTATATACGCTTCTCTGTACCATATGTATAATACATATATATATATATATATATATATATATATATATATATATATATATATATATATATATATATATATATATATATGGCTTAAAGAACCGTATTTCCTACCTTAATTTGCCTTTGGATAAGAATGTGAGGAATAGAACCTGGAATGGCAGCTTGTGATCTGTCACACAAATCTCAAACATTTCCAGTATAACAGGAGACAAATATCCTCATAATATGGCAGCTCAATGATTCTTAACCTGAGAGTGGGCTACCCATGAGGAATGCAAGATTTTAGGGAAGGCGCAACGTATCATTGCAATATACTGATGTAAAGGTTTATATCACAAGAGTTGCTCTTTCCTATCTGTCCAGTTCTCTAATACAAGAGTTAACAAGCATTCTCAGTCCTTTTGTTCACAGCTGGTCAAATGTATCCGTCTTCCTCTGACTGTCCTTCCCTCTGCATAATGACATCCAACTTTTAAAACGTAATGAGTCCAGGCATCTCGAAATTAACGCATATTGATGCTGGCGTATTTAGTCCAACTTTCTACTTTTCTTTTTGCGGTTGCTGTGCAGACCCAGGGTTTCTAGGTGCTTCCATTTATTGCAATAGCGAAGCAAAATAAAACACAAGATATGGACTCGGAAACGTGTGTGTGTGTGTGTGTGTGTGTGTGTGTGTGTGTGTGTGTGTGTGTGTGTGTGTGTGTGTGTGTGTGTGTGTGTGTGTGTGTGTGTGTGTGTGTGTGTGTGTGTGTGTGTGTGTGTGTGTGTGTGTGTGTGTGTGTGTGTGTGTGTGTGTGTGTGTGTGTGTGTGTGTGTGTGTGTGTGTGTGTGTGTGTGTGTGTGTGTGTGTGTGTGTGTGTGTGTGTGTGTGTGTGTGTGTGTGTGTGTGTGTGTGTGTGTGTGTGTGTGTGTGTGTGTGTGTGTGTGTGTGTGTGTGTGTGTGTGTGTGTGTGTGTGTGTGTGTGTGTGTGTGTGTGTGTGTGTGTGTGTGTGTGTGTGTGTGTGTGTGTGTGTGTGTGTGTGTGTGTGTGTGTGTGTGTGTGTGTGTGTGTGTGTGTGTGTGTGTGTGTGTGTGTGTGTGTGTGTGTGTGTGTGTGTGTGTGTGTGTGTGTGTGTGTGTGTGTGTGTGTGTGTGTGTGTGTGTGTGTGTGTGTGTGTGTGTGTGTGTGTGTGTGTGTGTGTGTGTGTGTGTGTGTGTGTGTGTGTGTGTGTGTGTGTGTGTGTGTGTGTGTGTGTGTGTGTGTGTGTGTGTGTGTGTGTGTGTGTGTGTGTGTGTGTGCTGTTCTAACTTATCTATTCGTCTTTCTCTTGGTTAAGCTACCCCTTTATATCCCTTTCTTACCAGTCATCTCTTGCCTAACCCGCTGTTTATTCACGTCACCCCTGTCACCACCACCTATCATCTTTCCTTCCCCTTATCATCCATGACTATTACCCCTCTCCCACTCTCCTCTACCCTTCACCCCTCCTTCCCCCTCTCACCCTTATTACACCTCCAACACCCCCCTCTCTCTCCCCTACCCATCATCAACCTCCCCTTCCTTCCCTCCCCCACCCATCACCCATCCCTTCCTCAACCCCCTGTCTGCCCTATCCATCACCTCTCCTTTCCTCCTACTCTCTCCCTTTCTCATCATCCCTTATTTCCCCCCTCACCCTTGTTACACCTTCATCCCTCCCCTCTCTTCCCTGCCCAACATCACCCTCCCCTTCCTTTCCCTCTCTCCCCTACCCATCACCCCTTTCTCCCTCTTTCCCCCCTTCCTATCACCTTGGCTTCCCGTCACCTCCCCCTGTCATTAAGAGCGACTCCCTCTCATGGTTACGTGGGATTATAGACTTTAGCGAAGAGGGTGAGAAGGTTTGTATTGCGTATCCTTTTCTTTTTTCTTCGTTCGCTGTATCTTTCCATTTTCTTATTACTTTCTTTAATCTTCCTTTTCTTCATTTGTCTGTTAGCATATCCCCCCCATATCTTCTTAATCTCTCTTCTTCTTGTTCTTTTCTATTTTTCTTTCTAAGTTCATTTTCTCTCCAGTTTTCTTCTACCTTCTCCTTTCCTCTTTTTCAGTCTTCCCTCTTGTTCCCCCCCCCTCTCTCTCTCTCTCCCTCCAGTGATATTTTGGGTCATTTTGCCTTCGCGGTAGTATATGGTGGTAGTAGTAGTAGTAGTAGTATCGTTAATGGCGGTGAGAAGCGAGATGGACAAATGAAGAAAGAGAAGACAAAGGTGAGGGTCAGCAGATTAACGGGAGAAGGCAGAGAAACGGGTAGTAAAGGAGAGGGAAAACGATGGAAAAGCGAAGGCCCTGAGACAGAAAGGAATAGAGGCTAGATGACTGAGAAGTTACGAAAAGGAAAAAATAACATACAGAAAGGGGATGGATACATATGAATAGCAAAAGTAAGGGAAAACGGATGTTAAAAAAAAATGGGGAAAAGATGAAGGATGTTAGTGGGAAGTTGTGGGAAAGAGCAAACATACAGCAGGTGGAAAAACTCCGAATATCCAGTCCTCGGTAGTATAGTGGTTAGTATCCCCGCCTGTCACGCGGGAGACCGGGGTTCGATTCCCCGCCGGGGAGGTGCATATTTTAAGAAAAAACATAGTGCAACGTAGCATACGGATTAGGATAGCTCTGAATATATGTTCCATTCACCCATGCCTAGGAACACTACATGGTTGATGTTACTTCACGGTGCTCCTTGCCTTTTCCTGTCTGTTTCTGGTGGAGGGACCGGTGGGCAGGGGAGGGGGACATATGTTTTGCTATTTTGTCTTAGATCAGAGATAATATCGTGAATATAGCCTTTCCTGTAACAAACTACATGGAAATGACACATAGTTCTGTTGCCGTTTGTTTTCCTTTGTATGTAGTCTCCCAGTGTAACCTCCTTTCATTCAGTCTCTCCTTTCCATCACTACCTCCCTACCCCAACTCTCCTTCAGCCTCTCCCACCACCTCCTTTCCTTCAGTCTCACCCTGCCCAGCCTTCAATTTAGTCTCTCCCTGCTCCACTTTTCCTTCAGTCTCTCCTGTTTCCACCTTGCCTCCAGCCTCTCAATTCCTGACCATTCCTCCCGTCTCTCCCACCTCTCTGTCCATTCCTTCATTATCTCCAAGCCCTTTCTGAAGTCTCTCCTAACCTCTCCTTTCCTCCAGTCTCTTACTTCCTAACCTCTCCTTCATTCCTTCAGTCCCTCCTTTACCTCTCCCATTCTCTGACCCTCTCTATTCCTTCCTCCCTCCCTCCTTACCTCTCCCTCCCTTCATTAGTCTTTCCCTTACTACTCTTTTCTCACTCTCTGTCTCCCCCTTTCCCTTCATCTAATCTCTGCTTCATTCTCTCTCCCCATCCCTCAGTCTCTTTCTCCCCCTCTCTCCTTATCCATCAATCTCTCTCTCTCTCTCCTCTCCCAGTCTCTGTCTCCCCATCTCCTTTCCTTTCCTTCCCCAGTCTCTGCCTCCGTCTCCCGTCAATCTCTCTCTCTCTCTCTCTCCCCTTCAATCTCTTTCTCCCATTTTCCGTCCTGGCCTCAGCCTTCCCTCCCCTTTTAACTTTTCCCCTATCTTTACTTTTCTCCTTCTTCTCTCCCTCTCTCCCCTTCTCTCTTCACTTCTTCCCTCACTTCCCTTTTCCCTCCTCTCCCGCGCCCTCTCCCATTTCCCTCCTGTCCCTCTTACTCTCTCCATTTTCCTCCTCCCCCCCTCTTTCCCTCCTCTCCCTCTTCTCCCTTCCATCCTCCCCAGTCCCCTACTCCCCCTCTTTCCCCTCGCCACAATATTGACCTAATTTTTCCCAATCGTCCGGAATCAATTTAGTGGTCATCTTGTTTCCCGCGGCTCCCCTCATTCTTATTGGCTTCCTCATTCACCACCCCCCTTTCTTTCTCTCTCTCTCTCCCTCCCCTTCTCTCTCTGTCTTTTTTTCTCTCTCTCTCTCTCGTCCATATCTTTCACCTACTCATTCACCTTCCCATCCACCCCTCTCTTTCCTAGCCTTTAATTTCCCTTTTATTCCATTCCTCTGTTCCCTTCCACCCCTCTCCTTTTCCTTTTCTCCCCTCTCCCTTCTCTCTCCTTTCCCTTCCCTCGTTTTCCCTTTCCTTCCCTTCCTTCACTTTCCCTTCCTTCCTTCTCCTCCCTTGTCTCCGTCTCTGTGTCCTGCCCCTCTCTTTATTCTTCCCTCCCTCCCTCCTCCCTCCCTTCCTTCCGCCCCTTCTTCCTTCCTTTCTCTCCCTTCCTCCCCTCCTTCCCTCCTGCCACTGATGAAGGGGAATACATTTTTTTGGCCACAGTTTTTACTCTGTGTTTTTCCCATTTTATTCTCGCCTTTGGTAATTTTTAAAGCACCAACTTTTTTTTCCCATTATTTTTTTATAGAGTCTCGTGGTTGTCAGCTTCAGTTGACGTAAACACGGTCAACAATTTCTTTCACCTTTTTTTGGTCACTTTTCTATTCATTGTTTTTTTTTTTTTTTTTTTTTTTTGAGGTGGTGAAAGATTATGGTTAATTGGCTTCGTCAGGGCAGGCCAGAAAGTAGCCTAATCATGAACGCTCGTGTATGTGGCGTGGGGATTTGGCTGTGTGTGTGTGTGTGTGTGTGTGTGTGTGTGTGTGTGTGTGTGTGTGTGTGTGTGGAGAAGAAATCAGGCTCCTATGACACACTATTAGATGAATAAAATCGTCTGGCGGTGGAGGAAATAAAATACAAGTGCTACGCCAACCTAGATTTAATACAACACTATCTCCAGATGAAGAAAATCGTCTCGTGTTAGCTGGACTAGAATACTGCTATAGTTGTCCCTACCATGAGGAGGCTGATGTCTATGTTTTGGCCACTGTGAATATATTGTTACCAATTACGGCAAATATTCTTCACGGAGATCGGTAAATCATGACTGTAAAATGATTTTGCATTTTTACACTGCTTATTTATTAATTTATGAATTTATTTATTTTAACTAAAGGGATATTTTATGATGGGATGGGCAACAGTGCAATGGGCCTCATATCCATTCACTCTGTTTTGACTTCGAAATTCAGTGCTACTTCTCATAGATTATCTCGACGGGAAAACAAAATCACTAGTTTATTTTCATTATTTAATTATTTATCTATTTATCTGGCAGCTTTATATGCTTTCAAACCAGTACTGCAGCAAAGACTATTTTCCGGACAACAGTCGAAGCAGCATTGCAAACATGTTCCCTTCCAATGGAACAGAATTTTTAGGATTCTTTAATGCAGAACAATCGGCGAATATTTCTATATTAAAAACAAATTTTCCTACTGACTTGCTATACATTGTTTCATCTTTTTATTTATCTACTTGTCCTGCAAAAACCGTACATGACTCAGTCCAAGCCGGGTTGTGCAGGACCAAGTTATTTTAGTGAACACGCCTTCATGCCTTTCAACTCCACAAAAGTCATAAAGACAGGTAACCATAATGGTTTCGAATATTGAGGGGCAAAGGTTCTGCGTCTCCACTTCCCTTCGAGACACCAAACAACGTTCAGGACTGGTGGACAATGACATGGTAAATGTGCACTGAAAAAGATGAACGGCGCTGATTTCCTTTTCGCATTTTTTTATAACGGACTGACAAAGTAACTAGTCTATATATCGCGACAGAACATCAGGCCATCGGCGGTTTTCACTAAAGCACTTTTTGGTTCCAGATATTCCAGCTCGGTAAATACTATACCGTTCGTTGTATTTAGGTTTCTTCTCATCCTGTCTCCCCTCGCCCTGGAAGTCGTAGCCAAGATTTCACGCTGAACGAAAACCTTTTGTTGGTGGCTCGAGGCTTTTCTACGTTGCACTTCTAGCAGGAATAGCTATCACGAACTATTCTCGTGTACTCTGGCAAAGCTTTGATCAACCAACTCCTCAAACTCGAGTGCACCATTTATAGTTCATACTTTTTTCTATCAGTTTAGGGGAGACTCTGGGACCTAGAAGGAATATAGGTTTACTTTAATCCCATTTCAACTATAAGGACGCCCCCCTAACCCAAATAAATCACCAGGATACAGGAAGAATAAAATATAATCGAGATACCAGAGCTAAGGGATTAATAGTGAACACCAGGTCTTCGTTCACTGCAAAATCCTGGCTAAGACTTTCCCAGAACCATGGGTAGATTACAGTACAAATTAGAAGAGCAGCAAAGGAAGTACATATGAAGGAACCTACCCAGTTACAGGATAAACGAGTCCCCAGTAAACCATTATCACAGATAATTTTGTTTTTCGCACTGTGCCACTTTGATATTCCCCCTTATTTTATCGTGAGGTGTCTGGCAGCTGTGTGAGTTAAGCCAGCGTATATACAACCAATCTTATAGCTTACTCGCTTAAGCTTAGGCGAGTTTATAAATATGAAGCCAGAAACTGAGTCGTATACTAAGAAGCCCAGGAGATTTCGTATACCTCTTCCTCTGTTATGTTTTTTTGTCCATTGCCACTTGATATCCTTTCCTAAGTCACTGATACAATCTATGTCAATGTTAAAGTGATATGAATAACGCACAAGAAAATATGGATGTGTAAAATTCAAAATAAATCGCTAAGGAAGAGGAGGTACGAAGCCTCCTATGCCTTCTAGAATACGGCCCATAGTCCTAGAAGCCCGAGTGAGTGAGTGGTCTCCGGGTTTTGTCTGTGTGTAACCGACCCGCCGGACCTGCCGCTCTCCCGCCATTCATCAAGCTTTGTTAATTAAAACGACCCGCTGAAAACCAACACCCGCCACCCCACAAAGGCCGCCGAGGATCTGGCCAAGTCACACCAACGCTCGGACTTCGGGGGCAAGAGAACCTTTGTCCGGGGGTATTGTCCTAGGGCGCTTGCTAACCTCCCAGTAGCGTATGGGTCCTCCCTTGCTTTATTTCTCTGCTTCCGTCCCTCTTTTAGCATGCTGGTCATTGATACTCATTTTCACGGCTAATGGACCGAACTCACCTTCACGGGTAATGACCATAGCTTGAGTCCATCTAAGGTCCGTAAGGGAGAGCCAGGGACAATAGCCAGCAAAGTGGTAGTGTTGGGTGCTGTGCTTGAACGTTAAAACAGGATATTTAACCCTTTCATGATCAGGTAACTCTCGTATTCAATTCTAGCTAACACTAAACTTTCTTAAGCTAAAGGCGAGTCATAGGAACCTGAAAGAGTTGACAGTTAGTGATGTGAGAGTCAGGGGAGGCAGCTACACGAATAGGGATGGGTGCAGTTATAGCCGCTCGGGAAACAAAAGGTGAATGTGTGAGGCGGCAGGACACACAGGTAGGAGCAGGTAAGGTGACACCGCTGCCCACCACTGAGGCTACCTGCAGTGGAAGTATTGTGCACTGCAGCTGGGGAGGAGGAGGAGGGGGGAGGAGAAGGGGAAGGGGTAGGAGGGATACTGAAGGACCACGGCTACTCAAGGCGAAGGCAGGTATGAAGCAGCCGTTAATTATTTTCTCGCATTAATTTATTCCAGGACTCGGTGGTTCCCAAGCTGGGGATGTGACATGGACACATGGGGAGGGTAAAGCCACGTGCGAAAATTTAAGACTGTTTTTTTTTTTTTTTTACAATGGGCAATCAGGAAACCATGAGCCTGTATCAGTCAAGGAAATTTTCCCTCTTGTTAAATTAGCCACTCATCTTTACAGAACTAAAATACATCAGTCACCCTTATCAGTTCTCTATCCATCAAGTCTCTCCTCACGCGTCTCATACAGATCACGCCTTCATGGGAAAGCCTATGGATTATCTGACACTATAGATACAAGGATACGCGGAACATGGATAAGCGGAACCTCAAAAATGTAAAATATATACCGGTACTAAAATCTCGTAAAGATTAAAAGAGGGTCTGATACCGAAATGCTTGGAAATCACTGGAATGTAGGTTGTGTAAATGCTTCGGTGTCGCTGTAATGTTGGTTATGTAAAGTTGATCGTCCCTGGGCATGGTGGCCGTTGGTGCCGTTATGGTCCTGCCACACAACAATACTGTCAAGGGCAGGGCGTCTTGACGGACCACACGCAGGGCACGGAAACTGTTGCATAGCTGGGGGTCTCTGTAACTCATATCCCCCCCCCCCACTCTGTCACATCTCGCGCCCCACCCTCACTCTCACATCTCGTCCCCCCAATCCTCTCTGCCACTTCTCGCCCCCCTCCCCTTCCTCTCTGTCACATCTCGCCCCCAGTCTCTCTGTCACATCTCGCCATCTCACCCCCACCCCCACCCTCTCTGTCACATCTCGTCCCCCACCCTCTGTCACACCTCAAACCTATCCATCTAACTGTGTGTGTGTGTGTGTGTGTGTGTGTGTGTGTGTGTGTGTGTGTGTGTGTGTGTGTGTGTGTGTGTGTGTGTGTGTGTGTGTGTGTGTGTACTTTTTTCACTAATCAACCTCAGCCCGCAACGACACAGAAATCATGAGTTAACAGGGCCTCCTCACCCGACGCAGGAGTCCATCCCTCTAAACCGTGTGAATTTATTGACTTTTTTTTTTCTGACATTTCGACATCATTAAAATTCCTTCAGTATGAGGACGTCCTTTTTTATTTTAATTTCGCTATTTTCACGCATTTTTCTTCGCCTTTGGAATAAAAAATGGTTAGATACAGCCTTCATCAGTTTTTTCACTACCAGGGTGCACTACTAAAATGAATAAAGTCGTCTGTGAGTACGAATAAAGCAGAGATAACGCATTCCACACTTTACTTTTTTCTTGCCACTACCACACGATGCTATTTAGTTGAAAGGGAAGTAATGATGGGGTTAATGAAGGCTGCATCTAACCCCTGCAAGCGAAAATTCTCCCTCAAATTAACTGGAGACGGAAAAAATTTAACTTAACAAATACTTCCCTGTAGTGAAGGAGTTACCAAGACCTCACCTGTCTGTCATTACAAGTGGCCAGACGATGTACCGCACCCTCTACGCTCCTGATCCTCCTTCCTCCCGCCCTCTACTTCCCTCCTTTCCGTCTTCCTACTTCTCTTCATTTACCCCAACCTCTTCCTCCCCCAACATCTGCTTCTCCTTCCCCCTTCCAAGTCCTCTTCCTCTCCTCCCTTCCTCCTCCATCTCCTATCAGTCCTCTTCCCCCCTCTCCAACTCTGCCGTTCTTCCTTCCTTTCCTCCTTCCTACTCATCTTCCTCTTCTCCTTATCCTCTTACTCTTGCTATCCCCCTGACATCTTTCTTCCCTCAGCCTTTCCTTCTTTGGATTCATCTCCCTCCCCACCTCTCCCTTATCCTATATCCCCCTTTCTTCTTTTCTCACCTTTGCCTCTTAAGTACTTCCTCCTATTCCTCGTCTTCTTATTCTCCCATTCCCTTTCCTCTTTTCCCCCTCTCTTCTTCTCTTCCTCTCCTTCTTCCTCTTTTTCCTCTTATCCTCCCCACTCCTGCTCCCCCATCTTTCATTCCCCCTCTCCCTTTTATTTTCCTCTCTCATCGCCTTTCCTTCTTCCTTTCCCCATTCCTTCTGTCTTTCTCCTCAGTTCTGCCCCTTTATCTCTTTTCCTCCAGTCTCTCCCCTTTCCCTCCTCCACTTTTCCCCCCTCACCCTCCCTCTTCCCATTCACTTTCCCCCATTCCTTTCCTCTTTCTCCTCATTTTTTCCCCTCAGCCTCCTTTCTTCCCCTCCTCTTTCCCTTCTGCCTCCTTTCCTCCCCTCCTCTTTCCCTTCTGCCTCCTTTCCTCCCCTCCTCCTCTTTCCCATCTCTCCTCCACTCCCCCCTCCATGCCTCCAGGACAAGCAGCACCTCCATGCCCCCTCCTGCGCGTGAGAAGTCCTGTCTTTTGTGTCCCTCCGCCAGACAAGACCATCTTTTAATGTCTTTCTCTCACAGGCCGGGCTCCTCGCTTTGTCCGCCCTTGTGCCTCTCTAAACGTTTATCTCTCAATTTGCTTCCAGATGGATTATTTCAGCGACTTACGGGATATCTTCTTGCTTTTATTCTCCCTGCAGCCAAAGTTTTATTTATTTAATTTCTAACCTAGTCTTCGAGGTTGTCAACTTCTACACCTCGTTTCAAACCATTTGTCTCTTCATCTTGTTCCTCTTCTTGCCAAGCCAACAAGAATTATTTCACTGATTTGTAGGGTCTCTTTTACCTTTATTCTTGCCACCATCAAGCCATTCTTTTCTGACAGACCTTTCTCAGTTACAGAATTAGAAACCGTCTCCATTGACATTTTTCGTTCCTAGACCAGATCCATTGCTTTGTCTACTGTCTCTCCTCTAAAAAAGTTTATCTATTAATTTTGGTTCTTTGGCCACTCAAGACGGATTATTTCAGAGATTAAGTCTGTGTTTCATCATCATCATCATCATCATCATCATCATCATCATCATCACCACCACCACCACCACCTCATCCTAACCTTATTAAGGAAGATTATTTTCTCATCCCTTTGAAGGTGTGTGTTTGTGAGAGAGAGAGAGAGAGAGAGAGAGAGAGAGAGAGAGAGAGAGAGAGAGAGAGGGAGAGAGACAGACAGACAGACAGACAGACAGACAGACAGAGACAGAGACATAGACAGAGACAGAGAGAGAGAGAGAGAGAAAGAAAACCCCACGATCGTACAGAAAGCTTAAACATATCACTCGTAAATTTGTCATAATTTAATCCAAGTTACAAAGACTTAATGAAGACCCAGATCCTTTGAAACACGAGCCATGTGACTTCCAGAGGCCACAAGTCACTCTGGGTCCTGTTATTGTCTGTGCCCTGGCTTACTGTTGTGTCCCTCCCTTTTCTCTTGTCTCCCTCTCTCTCTCTCTCTCTCTCTCTCTCTCTCTCTCTCTCTCTCTCTCTTTTTTCCTCTATTCCGTCTTCCCTCCACTGCACTTTAATTCCCCTTTTCCCCTCTCTCTCCTCCCCCTCCCTCCTCCCGTTTCCCCTCCGGTACCTCTTCTCTCTGTCTCCGCCCCTCACGCCCGTATAACTGACGGCTGCATCACACACACACACACACACACACACACACACACACAAACACGACATCGCTTTTTGTGTATTTTTACAGCATATATATGTGCCGTAATTTATCATTTTATCCATCTGTCTATGTATTTAACTACCTACCTACAAACTTACCTACCTACCTATCTCTCAGTCTAACAGTCAATCAGTATGTCTATCTATCTGTCAAAGAATCTCTCTCTCTACGTACAATATTTACCCATCTATCTATCCATCTGGCCTATCTTGGCAGTATCTCAGACACTAAATCTCTGTCTGTCTGTCTGTCTGTCTCTCTCTTACACACACACACACACACACACACACACACACACACACACACACACACACACACACACACACACACACACACACTCACAACCGCGTTTTTTGTCATTCACTCATGTTAACAGCTCAGGTCATTAGGACAAGCACATAAAAGACCGCGATTAAACCTGGCGCCGGTCGTTTAAAGCCTGTGTGTGTGTGTGTGTGTGTGTGTGTGTGTGTGTGTGTGTGTGTTCAAGCTTTTATGTAATGTGAATGTAATGAATGTAATTTTGAGCGTGTGTTTATGTATATGTACTACTGCATGTACTACTGTATGTTACACTGTGTTTCCGAGTAAAAACCAGTGAGTTTTACCTGTAAAGAAAATCTATGAAAGAAACTAGTGATGAAGACTTTAAAGACCGCAAAACACACGAAACTGGTTGGAGAGGATTTGTAGGAACTTACCCGACGATTTAAACTCAGAAAGGAAAAATGATCAATAATCTTCCATATAAAATTATTTTCGTAGCATAACAGAAATTTTATGGAATAGGCTAACAGCTAAAAATTCGGGGTGGAAAAGATGGGAAAACGTCCAGCAACGGGCTACTTCAGGCTACTGCCGATGATGACGTGGCTGAAGATGACAGGACAGTGACGTGAAACCAGCCCACTCCAGGAGGCCTAACCTACTAAATGCTCAAGAGATTCGCAACAGATATTTCCGGGAAGTATAGAAGTATTAGTACAGTAAGAACTAATTCCACACGGGGACAACTGACTAAATATCCTGGTGAAGCTGGGATACATGGATAACACAACACCAGGTCCTTGAAAAAAGAAGAAGAAATTTTTCCTACAGGAGTGTCTCATCTACATGTGGTGGAGGAGAGATGTGGTTTGTTACTTAATAGGGTTCGATTCCTGCGGGGGTGGGTATGTCTTTGGTTGAGGAGAAATGGATGAGCGAACTTGGTGATCACAAGTCCATATCATACACGGAAGTGAAGCATACATTCCACTATACCAAACATCCCAACAGACAATATATTTCACCAGAATAAGCACTTCGCTGAACCACACACACACACACACACACACACACACACACACACACACACATTCTCTCTCTCTCTCTCTCCCCTCTCTCTCTCCAACAAACCATGCTCATACAAGGCCACACAAACTTTATCAGACCACACACACACACACACACACACACACACACACACACACACACACACACAATCTCTCCTCTCAGTAGTCAAGGTTTTAGGACTGTACTGGGGAGGAAATGATGAAAGCAGAGAGGTAATCCACTTAAGAATGAGGTTAAGATTGGAAAAGAGAAGAACAGGAAGGGAATGAAAGGGAGACAAAAGAAAGATAAGAGAAAAAGAGTAAAGAGGGTGGAAAGGGTAAGTAGTGTTAGAATGACATGGGAAAGAACAGAGGAGGAAAGCGAAAAGAATACTGCAAAAGGAAGGAAGTTGAAAAAAAAAAAGTTTGACAATTGCATTAAAGAACATGGAATCGTTGAGACAGACGGAATTTAGGTAGACTGCAAGAAAATAAATATCACAGAATGGGGACAGAAATAATTTATAAACAGGATAAATAGAAAATACAGATAAATGAAAATAGACAGCCAGAGACAGTTTTTTAAGGCAGAAAGAAGTCAAGGTGCAAAAGAGAAAAGGAGACAGAACTAAGCTGGGAGGAAGGAGGACAGATACGTGTAAAACTAAATAATAGACACAGGGTACGAAAAACACAAGAAAAAGAATATGATAGAATACAACGCACAGGCGAAAGAAAGAAAGGAGAAGGAGAAGCTCACACACACACACACACACACACACACACACACACACACACACACAGGAAAGCAAGACTATACAAAAGAAAATAAAAACAGAAAATAATACAGCAGGAGAAGACGTGGAGAACACACACACACACACACACACACACACACACACACACACACACACACAGCACAGCACAAGAGAAAACTGGAAGACTGAAAAGACAGACAGAAAGGCAAAGGAGAACACACAAACACACACACACACACACACACACACACAATACGACGTCAAGTACCAAACGGCTTGATTCACCTCGCATTGAGTCTGATCTGGCCTGTCTGCGTGAAGGGTTGTGTGGAGAGGTGGGGTAGGGGAGGGGGGAAAGGGTATCAGCTGAGACAACATTATTCTCTCGGTGGGAAGGAAAGGGAGGAAAGAGGGGAAGTGGAGGAATGATAAGGAATGGGTAGGAAAGGGGAGAGAAAAGAAGGGAGGGGAGTGGTGTGGAAGGGTAGATAAGGAAGGGGAAGGGAGGGCTGTGTGGAGAAGTATGTGGGGGGGTATTAGCAAAGACAATACTATTCTCTTGGTGGAAAGGAAGAGGGAGAATAAAGGAGAGGAGAGCTGAGAGGCTGATAAGGAATGGGAGGGAAAGATGTGGAAGGAAAGGTAATGAAAGGAAAACACTGGATGGGAAGGAAAGAAAAGACATAGAGGAAAGGAGGAGAGCAGTGGATAGGGTACTGAAGAGTGAGATAAGGGTAAGGAAAAAGGAATGTATGATTAGGGTGTCAACTAAGGCAATACTGTTCTATGGATGGGAAGAAAGGGGTAAGAAGAGAGGAGAGGAAAGTCGAGGGGTAGATAAAGAATAGGAAGAGAAGGAAAGGGAAGAAAAGGAAAGAGAAAGCTCAGATAACACTATCTTCGGTGGGAATGGAAAGGAAGAGAAGAGAAGGGAGTAGAGTCGAGAAGAAGAAAAAAAAACAGAAGGGAATGATGAGGAGGATAATATGAGGGAAAAGATCAGATGGAAGGAAAGGGAAGGAAGGACAGGACAGAAGAGTGGTGAGGGAGGTGGAAGGGGAGTGGAGGGGATAGAAAGGGAATGAAATGGAAGGGGAGAAGATAAGTGAAGGGAAAGGAAGAGAGGGACATGGTGGCGAAGGAAATGGAAGAAAGGAAAGAAAATGGAGAAGAAGAGAAAGGCAGGGAAGAAATGGGAAAGGAAGAAGAGGAAGGGAAGGCATAGAAAGGGATGCACTGGGACAGAAAGTAAAACATGGAGATGGGGATATGGAAGAGAACCGCTGGAATGGAAAGGGAATCGAGGGAAAGATGAAGGGGAGATGAGAACAGAAGGGATAGGAAGGGAAGCCAGGGGAAGAGACAAGATTATCCCTCTTTAAAGGGGAAAACACTATACAAACTCGTTGCACCGATAAAGAATAGCACTAGAAATGGATGGAGATTAAAGACATGACGGGGAGAGAAAATAGGCTATCTGAAAAGACAAATGGAAAAGGGAGAAAGAAATGTAGGATTAAGAGGAACATGATGGGGTGGGGAAAAAAAAAAAAAGGCGGAGGCATGAAGGTACAGAAGGAAAAAAAAGGTTAAATTTATACCTATCGACTGTACAAAGATCAGTAAGCTGACAGACAATCAATATATGCTTAAGTCCCAACTTTTCCAATACCTACACTATTTGCCTAGATAACATACAAGAGAATATTAACGTGCCATGTACGTACAAAAATAAACTGGTTAGAAACAGATGCTAGGGAGCTTGCAAGGCCACAAGAATACTGACTCAAGTGTTCTTCTGGCTTCTTAACTGTTACGGTGTTTTACTGAGGTTTATTCTTACCAAAACAAGACAATTTATTCAGATTAATGGAATCTCTCGTAGTAAAGGGATTGAAAATTATCTCCATTAGTCCGTCACGTACACGTAAAGTCGTCTGGATTTAACAAAGACAGAATACCCGGTACTAAAGACGTTACCGTACTGGAAGGATTTAATTTTGACCTAGTTTTACGGCATGCAAAAGAAATACGGTAAACTAATACGGCAATGGAGAGGTGCTGGTGAGCCTCCTTAGCTGACGTGAATAATGCAGGGGTCTAGGAGTCAGTATGTCAGCCAAGTCACCAACCGTTTTTCTGCCGCCCCGGGGAGGAGGCAGCGGCACCCAGCTGACCCACGCTTTATTATGCAGCTTTACCCCCCATCCCCTTCCCCACTCCCCCCCTTCTTTCATCCAAACATCACCTCCAACCATTTAAATCTTGATAATCTTCCCATCGGACCTGGCGTAGTATTCTGATAACGGAGACTAGAAACCTGTAGGCAAGGCTCCGGTTTTTCACGGCATCCCCTTAACCCATTTTTTCTATCCAGCTTCACACCCTCATTTACCCACCCTCTCCCCTTATCTCTTCCCTTTTTCTAGATTTCACCTCCCCCCACACCCAGACACAATTTAAGTCTTGATACCCTCGCGTCGGACTAGGCTGAGCTCGAAAACCAACAAAATGACTTTAAAACTCATTGCCCTGATATACATTAGTGTTAACCATATCGAGGAGTGATGTGATTTGCCCGACCCACAAAGAAGTTTGTTTCTCTTCACTGTTTCACTTTGTTTCCCCTCACCCGATGTCCTCCCCAATAAGACATCCATTAACCTAAACTGAGATCTTGATGTACCTTACAGATGCATTGGACAAATAACACATACTAGTTGCTTTCCTTCCCTTAATTATCTTTAAGCCATAGGACGTCATTTATACTCTTTTTTTTTTATATCGCCTGAAGAGGCTAGTGAAAATGGAGTCTAACCCCTTAACTGCCAAAGGTCTTTCCCAAACCGAGCAGAATCGTCCGGTGGTGATTGGATTCACACACACACACACACACACACACACACACACACACACTGAGGCGCTAGCACTACTCCTAACCTCTTCACTACCAGAGCCTTTCCAAACTGAAAAATAAACACGTATAGTCGCAAGATGAATAAAATATAATTAAAATGTTATTGTCCTGAAGGGATTAATCTCCCATGACGAAAAGCTTCCACCTGTTGCCGTTTCCACTCTGTTAGGTCTCTGGATACTCTTTTTAGACATTCAGTTTGTGTAAGTCTTCACCCTCAACAAAAGAAGCATCGTCCCCCCAAAAATACCGTGAAGTTGAAGCTGAGTGATATTTTTCCACATCTTTTAGTACGTCTGTGTATCTTTAATTCAGGTTGTGTGTGTGTGTGTGTGTGTGTGTGTGTGTGTGTGTGTGTGTGTGTGTGTGTGTGTGTTATATAAGTGGGTGGCATAACAAAAACCGTACATAGCTGCTGAAAAAACCCATGTAGGCCTATCACACTATATCAAAAAAATCGTAGCGTCTCAGAATGTAAAGGGCAGTGGAAAAAAACAAAAACAATACTTCCGCTGGTAAACTGTACACACGATATCTTCCGTATACATTTCTTTTTTAATGTTATTCATATGTTTTCCTTTTTTGTTTTAAGGTACTGTATTTGTCTTCCTGATGCGAGTATTTCTTTCGTTACCACGGATTTAATATCACTGTATTCTTCCATAACTTTTATTTCTTAGGTCTGTGATTCAGTTGCTTTCATCCTACACCACCCAACCCGATCGCTCAACAAGTATTAATTATTACACAGCTACAACTCTCTCAGTCTACTCCTAGCTTGCTCTTTTATGTAAACTAGCCTATCATAGCGGTGAAAAAAAAAATGCAATAAACACTATAAATATCACTATGTCGAGTTGATAGGAGAGTTGAACCATTCGTTGCTATGGTCTCATGTATAGCATTATTTTGCTCAATGAAACGAAGTCTTGGCAATTCAAAGAGACGAATTTTGGTGTACAGTTTATCCTGGCACCGGATAATATGTTCAGCTGAGTGAAAACCTAAGAGTCTGAGAGTTAATAGTGATGTGCAGCAGCCTTGTTATATTGTGAAGGAAGTGAATGGAAGCACTGAACTGTGATGGATGATGCTCATGATGGGCTCTTTTGGGATGGTGACTATGGGTGAAAGGACTACATGATGTGCGGTGTGTGGTGATAGCCTAAAAAAATGGAGCCGTATTTTATGTGGTGAGCAGATAATTGAGGAATGGTGGGGAAAAAGTGCTGTTAAAGAGCGGGAGATGAGTGACAAGGAATGGTGTCTTGTGAATCACTAATACTGCTTCTTCGTATCAGTGCCATCAGTTGCTCACATGGGAGTATTATACCAACACATCGTATCCTCCCGACAAACACAATTTCCATAGGTGGGTATCATTCTTACATTTACTGATCGGGCTCTAGGAGGAGGTATCCTATACTGTATAACTTGGTTTGAAGATGGCTATAACTCTGTGATGACATGATGATTTTAGAGATACCGGTAAGGTGATGATGGCTACGTGGCTGTTACTGCTTAATGATGACTCCAGTGACCATGGTCTATAGGTTAGACTGCGTCATGGTAACTGATCATCGAAATAGGAATACAAGATGCCCCGAGTATGTGATGCTAATTAAGTGATGAGGGTACCTGACGATAAGCAAATCATCCGAAAGTTGACTTTAGTGACAATCATGAATTCATGAAGGGTGATTTTTTTTTTTTTTTTTTTTTTTACTGCAGTGGTAACTTAATCGTCCGGTAACAAAATTCGTCAATGTATGATGACTTGGACCGAAGATATAACTGAGTAAAAATCTGTAACTGACTGACGGTGACCTTAAAAAGCTGAAAGTGAGTGTAGGTAGGTATGTGGCAGTGACTCCAGTGACTGTGGTAGGGCTGGCTGATGCTGCCCCCTCCTTCACCTCCACTACACCACTATGATAATACCCACCCAACACAAAGCACTCCAGCGCCTCTTTCCCACGCCAAAACCCCGCTATACTAATCTTCACACCACCGCATTTAAAAGCTTCTCCACAGACAGCAGCAGTATCAACATTCCACAATACATCACATCATCTCAAGAGAGTAATGAAAAAATAAACTAGATAGGTTTATGAAAATTGGCTCAAGTTAATGAAATAAGAAAGGTTTGTATTTTTTTATATACTTTTTTACTTAAGGAGTCTATAGAACTGACTAGCTTACCTCTCCTCTTCTCTCTCTTCCTTTATTTCTTTTTCCCTCTCTCCCCTGTCTCTCCTCTTCGTCCTTTCTGTTCTTTTTCTTATACCCTTGACATTCCTCACCAATTCTACGTTTGTTATATCTACTCCAGAGCAAACCGTCCTAGAGTCCACATCAACCACAAGATTTTGAAAATTTGTCGAAAATTGATCAGGGTACAGTACTGGGATAAGATGACGACTTTTCTGCTTTTCTGTGTTAAAGGGAGGAAGGAAGGAAGGAAGGAAGGAAGATACAGATGGAGATCAAAGGAGTGGCAAAGATGATGAAGGGATGGGAAGGAAGGGACGCAAAGGATGGGGGAAAGAAGAGCGAAAGTTCCAAAGATGGGAAGCAATACAACGAATAACATTGTCTAACACCTCCATACTCTTTCACACCTTTCTTCTCATTCCTCCATCCCTTCATCTTTTCTTCTTCTTCGCTCTGCTCATTCTTTCCCCACCTTCCTTCATCTTTTCTTCTTCTTCGCTCTGCTCATTCTTTCCCCACCTTCCTTCCTCTTCCTTCTTCTTCCATATACGTTTCAATCCCTCATCATTATTTCTCCCTCCCTCCTTCCTTCCTCTTCTCTTTCTTTCCCAGCTTCCTCTTCCTTTTCTTTCCACTATTCCTTCCACTTCCCTTTCTTTCCCTCTTTCCTTCCACTTCCATTTCCTTCCCTCTTTCCTTCCTCTTCCAATTCTATACCTCCTATCTTCCCCTTCCCTTTCTTCCTTCCTCTTCCCTTTCTTTCCATTCTTCCTTCCTCTTCCCTTTCTTTCCATTCTTCCTTCCTCTTCCCTTTCTTTCCATTCTTCCTTCCTCTTCCCTTTCTTTCCCTCTTTCCTTCCTCTTCCCCCTACCCCCTCTCCCTTCTCCCTTCCGTGAACCAGTCTTACAAGGGCGTGGGTATGGAGGGCTTGGAGGGAAAATCTGTGGTTGTTTAGATGGAGAGGTGGCTGGCGAGAGTGATAGAGGGAGATAATGTGATGAATGGCGCCCGACTGGAGAGCTGGGCCACGGAAAAAAGAAGAAAAAAATGCATGAAATGAAAATAACAGGAAGAATGTACGAGGCTTGAGCTGACAACTGGAGAGGAGATGGAGTGGAGGCAGGCAGGGAAGTTGGGTTACTACTACTACTACGACTACGACCACCACCGTACTACCACCACCACCACTATTACTACCACTGTTACTACTACTACCACCACCACCACCACTGTACCATCACCACCACCATCACTACTGCTACTATTACCACTATTACTACAACCACTGCCATCACTATTACTCACACTAGGTTACTCATCCTCGTTGAATTAAAGTCCGTTACTAAGCGATTACATGATGGACGTAAGAAAACCATCAAAATAAAGAGGACGCTACATTAATAATATTACTTTGATTGTGATTTTCTAATTCACCTGATATCTGGAAAAGGAAATTTGGATATTATCACTGCTATTATTCCACAGGCCACAGCGATCATAAATAACTGGCAAATGGTAATATCGGCTAATGAACTAACATCAACGCAATTATTTAACCTTATTTCACCTTCTCTGCGTACTATTGTTGTCTAGCGTCCAGGTCAAAGAATAATAACAATATCGTGATCGTATTATTAGTGATGAAGTAGCAGCTTATTATATGGTAAGGTGGAATCAGTCAGTGGCGGTAATATAGAGTACTGATGAGGTAGCCACGAGGGAGTCCCTAGCCTATATCATTACAGAACAACCATCATTCCTGTTATTAGCCATGAAATATACTGCCGCTTCCCCTGAGTAAGATATTAACCTTCTATGTGATATATTAGACTCTGCTTCTATTCCTGCATTTGTGGTATTCCCATTATGGAAGGAAAAATGGTAACACCCAGCCCCATATAATCCCGTGCTAGGTGTAGGGACTTGAAACAGGATATTATAGTCCAGATTAACTGCTTCATACGATGGCGTGTCTTGTATTCTGTTCTCACCACCTGATTATGGTCTTTGGCCAAGGCTAAGGTAAGACTTGTAGAATGGAAGGGTTTAATATGGCCTTCAACAACCCCTTTAATACTAAAAAAAAAGAAAAGAAAAGAAAAGAAAAGAAATGGAGGGGTTAAACCAAATACCGTATTAACTTCACCAACCCCTTTAATACGAGAGATTTAAAGAACTGGAAGGGCTTGCTATGGCCTTTATCAACCTCTTTAATACGAGAGATCTTTCCCAAGTTGAGCAAAAGCGTCTAGAACAAGCTAAAACAAAGTAAAAAAAAAAACGAGGATTAAAGAATGGGAGTCCGGCCTACAACCCTGATAGTATTACCTGATCGAACAAAGTGATGGTGATGCACATAATAACAAGGCACTCCGCACTAAAACAGGAAATAAAATGATCACGTGACAATGACCCCTAAAGATCAGACGGGGTGTAAATAATCCACTAAAACACCATCAGCTGCTTTCATGTTTTATGCACGCCCGCTCCTTCCACTCAGTCAACACTCTCCATAAAGCTCCTTGTTGACACCCCTGAGACGTCGATCTATGGCTTGCCTTAACTTATTGAGGAACTGAGATATTCCGACATTGTGGGGACTTCTAGGGAATTCTGTAAAGCTTCAGGCTTGGTTTCTTGTTCTCTGAGGATTAAAAATAAATGTCTAGTCTTACTATCAGAGTTGGAATTTGAGTATATTTTCGAATATTCCTCTCCAGACAGTTACGATTTTTTAACGTCTTGCGACAAGGAATCCAGACTTATTCTAATTTAATGCAGCTTTAAAGACATTTTAAATTTTTTAAAACTTGTAGCGATTTTTTTTTTCTGCGACATTTTACAGTTTTTGAGAGCAAGTTGAGAAATATTTGTGAACATGGATCTGACAACCCTTCCTACTTTCTCCTTCGGGACATGGGAAATCTTATCTAGGGTACAGTATCAGCTTATCAAGATATAAGAAATGTTAATTGCTACTCTATCAGGACGTGAGAAGTTATACATTAAATCCCAACCACCAGCAGACGATTTCATTCAACCACCAGCAAACGATTTCATTCAACCTCGGAGCAATATCCCGTTCTCCAAGGGTTAACATTTTATGTCCTTGGCGGCCTCAGAGTCTCCAGAAAACCCGTTGTTGACATCCGTGAGACCGCGATCTATGGCGTGCCTTGAGTGCCACCCGCCACAACTATACCCGGGAGCGCCACTAATAATTTCAGGTCGCCATAAACACAGTCCAGCAGTGTAAAATATGACGATAGTCTGCCCGTAACTCACCGCCCTGCCCAACACCATTTTCGTCACCCCCTACTCCTGCCGCTTCGTATACGCTACAAGGGGTGTTATGAATTTGTCGTTTTTATGGTAGTCCTATCTGGGGCTCAGTAAGAGTGGCAGGTGTAGATTACTGATTATGTAGGGAATGTATTAAGCTACACTGGAGATGTCATTAAAATATATACGGAATACTTATATGAATGAATGAGTGAATGGATAAATGAATAAATGTAAGTATGTATGTTTGAATGTATGTATATATGTACTTTTGATGTAAATTTGTATTTAATGTGTTGATTATTTATAAAGATTACACAACAGTATATATTCCGTAAACCCACTGACCAAGGTGTCTCAACATTGCGCGCGTCCCAAAGATATAACCTAGCAGTCATTAGGTCGCACCTGCATTGCGCCTAAAGGTATTGCTCATCTTGGGAATATTTGCAACATGAAGTCGCAGATTTTAAACGAAATCCTTGAGAACAAATAATTAGTAGGGGAATAAGTAAATTAACAGATAAAGTTCTTTCATCGACTCAACAAACCCCACAACAGACCCATAATACCCATATTGTATTCTATTACAATTAGTTGCCACCTTACAAAGCAAATGAACGTGTCTTGAGAGGAATCATGACACGTATCATATTCTCCACAACCTCCGCCTACATGATTATCTGAAGGTGGCTGAGTCATTATTGCCCAGGGCCCAAAGTATTGGTCACGGGGCAGTGCATACACACGAACATACAGCGCCGGTACATGGTGTGAAACGTTGAATCATGGCTATGAACCAGCCAGGGTAATTCACTTCAGTTCAACATACTGTCCATCATTAATACAAGTATAGTTTTACTAGAAGGGTCTAGATTATATCCTATAATAATGGTTGCCGCTGACCTCCTGAAAATGTCTTGTGAGGCTCAATGATCCTTCAGGTTAGCAAGTGAAGCATGCGTTAAAGAGAAAAGTGTATCCATGGGATTTACTAACTTCCATATATTTTACATGGAGACAATCGTCGTTCGTTAACTGGATACATACATATACAGACGAACACATACTACTTACCGTGATAAGAGAATGTCCTTTACGGATGTGAAGCACTGCTGGACAGTCAAGGAAACGACTTCGGGTTGAACACTGCTGTGCGATTCGAAGGGTGCTAGATGCTGCGTCGCGCGGTACTTTCGGAATACTACGATAGTAGCAGGTATGGATGGGAGTGCTGTGGAATGCCTGAAGGGTGGTGGAGTGACTATTGTTGACTGGTTAGTAAGATTGTTGAATGTGTGCTTTGTGAAAGGTATGGTGCCAGTTGACTGGGCAAGTGCTTGTGTGGTCCCGTTGTATAAAGGCAAGGATGATAAGTATGAATGTACTAGCTTCAGGGGTATAAGTCTGTTGAGTGTTGTAGGTAAGGTGTATGGTAGAGTGTTAATTATGAGAGTTAGAGAGGGTACAGAGGGAGTGATTGGTGATGAGCAGTGTGGCTTTAGGAGAGGGAGGGGATGCGTGGATCAGGTGTTTGCGGTGAGACAAATGTGTGAAAAGTATTTAGCGAAAGGCAAGGATGTGTTTTGGGCATTTATGGATTTAGAGAAAGCGTATGATAGAATTGAAAGGGAGGCTTTGTGGACTGTTTTAAGATTGTATGGACTTGATGGTAGGTTATTAAAAGGGGTGAAAAGTTTTTATGTAAATAGTAGAGCGTGTGTAAGAGTGGGAAATGTGTGTAAGTGATTGGTTTCCTGTGAGAGTGGGGCTGCGACTGGGATGTGTGATGTCGCCTTGGTTGTTTAATATTTACATGGATGGTGTTGTAAGGGAGGTGAATGCAAGAGTTTTAGGTGAAGGTCTGAGTTTGGTGAATGTTGATGGTGGAGAGTGAAATCTGAAGCAGCTGCTGTTTGCAGATGATACTGCACTGGTGGCTGATTCAGAGGAGAGATTGAGACAGTTGGTAGAGGAGTTTGGAAGGGTGTGTGAAAGGAGGAAATTGAAAGTAAATGAGAATAAGAGTAAAGTGATGAAGTGTACGAGGTTGGTAGATGGTAGGGGGATGAATAAAGTTTTGCATGGCGAGTTGCTTGAGGAGGTAGAGTGTTTTAAATATCTAGGGTCACATGTTGCTGTGGATGGAAGAATAGATGCAGAAGTGAAGTTTAGAATAAATGAAGTAGGAAAGGTGCTGGGACAAATGAAAAAAGTGTTTAGATGTCGTTCGCTTAGAATGGATGTAAAGAGAAGGCTGTATGAGGGTGTTGTGGTACCGACTGCATTGTATGGGGCTGAAACATGGAATATGGGTGTAGCAGACTGGAAAAGTTTGAATGTAATGGAGATGAGGTGTCTGAGGAGTATGTGTGGAGTGACGCGTATGGATCGAGTGCGGAATGATGAAGTGCGAAGGAGAACTGGAGTTGTTCGGGAGATGGCTGGTAGAGTTGAGCAGAGGGTGTTGCGATGGTTTGGGCATATGGAGAGAATGGATAATGAGCGATTGGTGAAAAAGATAACTAGATCTGATGTGAGAGGTGTAAGGCTGAGAGGAAGACCACGAATAGGATGGATGGACAGTGTGAAGAGTGCGCTGGATGCGAGAGAGATGTCTGTTGAGCAAGGAAGAGTGGCTGTGCGTGACAGAAATGCGTGGAGAGAAATTGTGAATGAATAAGTAATGATGCAGCCCTGAGGGGATATTCTTCCGCATTTGGTCTGATCAGCTATTTCAGGTCAGGTGCAGGTAAGGGGATGAGTCTTTATGATGTGGCAGGGGTAAACCAGCTCTGCTGTCGGGCCCTGCTGCGGATGTCACTGATTGCATTGCGCAGTTGACCCTTGTGCAGTGTGGTGCGGTGAAGATCTGTCCGTTTTCCCCTTTGGGGCTAAGATGCGAATGAATGTGTTTGAATGGATGAGTAAATGGGGGGAGTGTCGTCCTGTCTCGGCTACCTCCCTTTCCTTGGGGGAAGCAGCCTAGGTATACAGATAGATAGATAGACGATAGTAGCCAATAGTAGTGAAAGTTTCCTTGGTTTCTAGGTTCCCTGAGGCTGCTATCAGTGTACTGTACAAGAATAAAAACATTTATCTTCAATGCGACTTTACTACAATCGTAGTGCTTGATATAAATTAATAGGATGTGATGTACAGTAAATGATACTAATGATTCGAAGGTTCGACCTTTGTGTATTCGTGCATGTATTGTTCTCCGACCAACACTATGGGTCATGGGTAAAAAGACCCAGAGCTTACGTCAAAGTTGAGCAAGGTGGATAAAAATCCGTGCCATTCTTATATATCTTCAAATCTGGCTCAGTGAACGACCACATGACTTACAGTACCGTACTATCACACCTCAGTTAATAAACGGATTTTAGTTGAAAACACTTCCATAATATCAAATAATGCACCGATCATCACAGACTCAAAATTGCCGGAGATTTAATAACACAAGAACACGCACACCTGACGGGACTACGCTCAGTTTGTTTACCAACGCATGATCCCAGACAACACCATGAACGTCTACACACACACACACACACACACACACAATGAACTAAAACTTCTGACACGGTCAGGTTCAAGTTATTGGTTATACTCGTATTTGTTAAATTTTTCAGTTACACTATACCCTTCCATAAAGTTTGCTGCAAACAGAATCCGCATTGATCTTAACTGCCGATATGTTTATGTACTGTACTTATTAATGTCTTTGTTTCTTGTTTGATCAATTAGGGCCTACTGTTAATTATTGTCTTAGCCATTCCCTTGTCTGGACAACTCTAGTACTCAATTCTGGCAAACACCAGATGTTTAGTTAAGGATGGGTCACAGGAGTCTCAGTGTTTATAGTCACCATAATAGGGCTGCGAATTAAAAACCATTAACCTGGTAGTTATAGTTTTGAATATGTATTATTAGTACATTTAATGCACTGGTGAATCAGTAATACTGGTTATGCTACCGTATACCCTGTCCACTCACTCCTGACAGTGGGAGCCAATAAACGTTTGAATTAAGGCTGCTCATTAGTTAATGCAACACTGAGGAGCGTGGTAAAAATACAGCTCTTCTTATTTTATATATATATATATATATATATATATATATATATATATATATATATTTGCAAATTGCTTGCACTATAAGCAGCCAGTTTAAATAAGGTTTCCGATGCTAGAGTTCAAAATTGTCTTTAAAAGTTTACCATTATCAAAGAAAATTAAAGTTGATTATAAAGTTTTATAAAGAGATGAGTGACGTTTGAAGTAAATTATCCACCCACGGTACGGTATATATCTACGTCCACATGTTGCACTACATCCACCCACGCCGTACGACTACGTCTGCATGTTGCACTACGGTACATCCACCCACGGTGTACAATTCACTTACTTCTGCATGTTGCACTAAAATACATGCCTCCATTTACCTCAAACGTCACTCATTGTTTTATAAAACTTTATTACCGACTTTTTTTTTTTTTTACGGGAAACTTTTAAAGCTAATTTTGACCTCTTTAGCTTCGGAAATTATTCCATATTTAAAATGGCTGCTTATATGGCAAGCAATTTACAGATATGAGGCGTCCGGCGGCAGAAAGGCAACTTAACCAAAGTGACTTTTGAGATAATTTGACCTTTAATGTGTCTGTACCACCCAGTGTGTGTACGAAACATACGGATGTTTGGTATCACTAGATTTGTATGATCAAAGAGAATAATTTCCTAATAAAAAAAAAAAAAAAGGTATATTCATGCTTTTTTTTTTCATAATTTGTCGCCTAGCACCTCAAAAATTTTCAGTGCAAAAAATATTGCAGTATCGCTATGTTACTGTATGCAACAAAGAGAAAGTAATGTACTGAACACTGATACAACAAAAAAAACTTGTCGTAAGTCACAGCCATGAATTTTGGCAAATTTTTAATATTATGGATAACTCAAAAAACGAACAAATATACAGTACGTTACATGGCAGTTTTCTTTTTTTTTTTTTTTGCAAAGTTAATGAACAATGAAAACTGGCAGTTTTTTTTTTTCTTGCAAAGTTAATAAACAATGAAAACTCAAGACAATGAACATATTGATGCCAAAAACATGGCTGTTAATCGTATTTCTGATTTTTGACAAACATACAAATCCAAACTGAAGTATCTGACCAAAGTCAATGTAGTGTCATCAAAACTCAGCTATATGTCCGGAAACACTGTAATGTTTAGGTCAATACACATTTACCGTATTTTAATAATGAACAATAGGTTTTTTTTTTTTTTTTTCAATTTGACACGTATCTTAAAAAACTGCAGAGTTGGGAGCCAGTCGAAAGGTGGAGTTCATGTGAACGCTTCACTTGACTCTCGTTCACGCGGCCCACTATGTATGCAGTTTTGGCATAATAGTCCTTGAAAGGCCAGAACTGATGACAAATGTCATTCTCCACACCAACATGGGTAAAGCACTTAGCCAAGCATGTACTGTATAGGCGGTCACTACTCACCGCGCATGCATGTTCTTTGTCGACCTGCTCAGAAGGCCTCACCACTGTCTCATTTACGCTTAGCAGCCACTTGTTTTCACTCAGAGCGGTGTTTTTGTCACGTTCTTGTGACCTTCCGACATTTACCCTCACTTTCAGCATCACAGGACGATATAACTGTGGGTTAATACACGTAAAAGTAGCAGAAATTGGGGATGTTTAAGGTGCCACCTTTCCCCTCACTTGTACACGAGGGCTGATTGCCCAAAAAGTGTGGAACAGGCCTCGGGATTGGCAGAGCCAGCTCCTCAAAACACAGGAGGATGAATGCCGTCACGCTATTGGCTCGTCAACTCGCCTTCTGCCACGTCCCGGTGTCGTATGCACGGAGTGACTTATGCTGAAAGTTACCGTTCAGCTCAGTGCGCATGCGCCGAGTGGCCGTTTAGCTCCGATTTTGAAAGTATCCGCATGTTATCTCAAATTTTGTGCCATTTATCAACAACATTGTATGAAATACATATGTCAGCAAGATAGTTGGATGTCTTATCGACCTGTAGGTAACTATAGGTCGATATATGGATATATATAAATAAAGATATATATGTATGTTACAGGCAGATTGTGAAATGAGTCATTTGGTGAATTAAGATTAGTTAAGTTTAGGTTTATTTAGGTTAGGTTGATCGAGGATAAGGTTAGGTTAAGGTTAGGTTAGGTTTGGTTAGGTTAGGTTAATTTAGGCTTAATAGAGTAGGGAACGGTAACTTCCAGCATAAAGTCACTCCGTGCATATGAAATCGGTCTCTGTTCTTGCTGTCAAAAACACCTTGAGCTTTGATATAGAGGGGAATAAGGGCCAATTTCGCTTGGCTTTTCACACCACGTAAAGAGGATGGTCCTGGACAAGATGAACTTAGATAAATCTCATTTTCGGTTCTATGGCTAAGTCGCCCTTCTTACTTTAACACAAATTTATATAAATATGAGTTAAAATAAGAAAAGCTGTAGATTTACCGCATTAACCAACAATCGAGCAGCCTTAATTAAAGAGAGTCTTAGCTTAAGCTATCAGAACTTATACAGTATCATGAAATAACTGATAGGTTATATAATTCTTAAATTGTAAGGAATTTTCACTGTTGATTAAAAGCATGGGACGTTAACCCTAATAAAGTACAGTGTAGAAGTCCGAAAATATCTCAGGGGTTAGCGAGATATTTTATGCTCCTCTGACTGATTTAAAAAAAAAAAAAAAACTACTGATGAACGAAATCTCCTGCATCACCTAACTCAACGTCTCCAACAAAGGCTACAAGAAATAATTTTTCTTGCTTACCTTTCAAGATGACTGTTAGATTACACTTCCAATTTTTCACTGGCCAATAAGATATTTAGTTAATTGCTCCACAGTTCGTGGAGTTCGAAAGTTTTACCAGTATTTGCGATAATGTTTTGTTACACGATCACTGAGACACAGTTCAGATACTGTTCGTCTTTTCCACTAAATGTCTAAGCCTGTTCGCAAAATTTTATACAAAAACCAAATTTTCGATTGCGTACTGCATCCTTATATATGTATGTGTGAATATGAGCATTTAAATCAGCCACTATTAAAAGTAAAGCAATACAAGTTACAATGCTTGACTCTGAGATGGAACAAGAGCAGTTAGTAGCAGGACAGCAGGCCTGTAATTTTCAACAGAATTTTTGGGGGCTAGACAAAATGTATATACCTCCATACTACAGACTGAAAATTAAATCGAAGCGCTCAAGTTTGCAGACTATCCGATATTTTTCAGTTTGTACCTAAAAATTGATGTTTGATGAGGCGTGTATGTTTAGTGACGGAGGTGGGTGTTTAATTAAAAGGCTTCACTTTTTCAGTCTAAACTTTCAACTCAAACTGAATTAGTTTAATAATTTGGCCATTTTACATTTTTGTTGCAATATGCTGCACTTCTACCAAGATTGTTCTTTCATGCCTGCGGTAGAAGTCAGGTTGAAATATACCGCCCAGCGGAGATTTGTTCCAATTTTCAACAAAATACTCAGAGTTTTTCTTCAATTTTATTTTCAAGTTCAGCCTTATAAGCCTTCAACCTTAGTTGAAGTTTTGATAAATTAATATGCAGAAAACATTGTGGGGCTATAGTCCCACTAGCCCCCCCAGAACTTACGGCCCTGAGTAGACATATTTTCTTCTCGAAGTTATGCTCATCTGCGGTTACGTAGAAATGTAGATAACATTTAAAACTCATGAGTGAAATAGAAACAGTCAGCTTATTTTGTTACTGTGCAGTTTATTGAAAATAGTTTAATTTTTCATTAGAAAATGTGTATATACTTTCGGCACCACTTGTTTTGAGATAACGTAATACTGTGACCTTACTTTTTCCCACCCAGTGTATTAGTGGGAAAGATGGGGTGTGGGTGATATAAACGATGTTAATTTACGCTGGAAGTATGCAGCGAAGTAATTAGAATAATTAGCCGAACGATCCCCAAATGGGCGGGAAACTGGTGACAAAATCTTCAGTTGCTTGCGGCAATCGGTCACGGGGGGATGTAGCGGAAGAGATGGAACGTAAGCATTAGTTAATCTCTGTCCTGCTAGCCACTAACCATCTAACCAAAACACAACATATTGGAGTAAACTAAATGAAGACATTACATGCTTTAACTAATAACTGAGGGATGCAAATATGGTTGCCAACGCTGCCTTCAGCCTATAGGCTACCAGGCAATCTGTAAGTTTGCGCTTGAGTTGCGAATTACCCGATTATCTAACTGATACCATTATTAACCATCCACAGTACCATTTAGGAATAAGACAATTGTGCCCCTCAAAAAAGAAAAAAAAAAGGTGTTATATCAAATGGCGCGGCCGGTTGCTTACCTCCTGCGCAAGGCAGTATGGGTAATTTAGTCAGGTGATTCCCATGAAAGGTGTGTATACGCATGGTGTCTCGACGCTGCCTCTTATCTTTTTTTTGTGGCGGAGTAGGGGCTTGTTTTTGCCCTTATTACTTCCGTTGCTCCAGAGAGGACTCCCGTGATGCCTCTACTAGAGTAAACCAATGTCCAACGAACGAAAAGAAAACGGAGAGTTTTGGAGCGGTAAAGTTACGCCGCGAGTCATTGAATCTGTTATTACAAAGTAATGATTTATCTTTCTTATAGCCTAAACAGAGCATTTGTGATTAAAAAAAAATATATATTTTGATGCACTGCGTGTAGGCTGTCAAGTTACTGTGAATAATGCTGATTCTATTACCCCCCCCTTTTTTTTTTTTTTACTATGGGCAATGTCTGGCATACTGTAATAGGGCTACCATACGTCCGTGTTTTTCCAGGACATGCCCTTCTTTTTTGTTCTTTTGTCTCAGTCCGGGAGGAACTTTTGTGTATATAAAATTGTCCGGGATTTGCCCGTTTTTCATTTTACCGGAATTTTCCATGTAAAACTGGTAATACTTCAGTATAGAATTAGGAGTAAGATGTATAATTTTAATAGATTGATATTTGCAAGCTATTTCAATCCAGTGGACTGTTATAACTTGTTAAATTGCTATGTTCACCTTTTGTAGTGAACTAGTACCATATAGCATCCTCCCCGTCTTCACCTGAGTTAAATATGAAGACTTAAATCAACGATTGATTCCACAATACCTTCAGATATTAAAGACAATGTAATGCACAGCACAACACAATACAATCGAAATTAAGTTAGCATTTATTGTTTCAACCTCCCTTCCTCCCCCGCAAGTGCAAAGCATTTTTCTTTTCTTTTTTTAACAGATGTAACCCTGTGCATTACTGTAAGCACTGCAGAGAACAAAAATAAATTAAATTTCCATATAAATGGTGTGAAAAACTTAGTGGAACTGGTGTTACTGGGAGGAAGGTAGGTGGTTGCCAACTGGTTAATGGTTTCGTGTTACGTGAAATACTGTGGCAGGGAAGGAAAGCTTGATGAACTGAATTTCATTACGAATCTGAGGTACAGATAAGACCCACTGATGTCCCCAAAACGCCCACACTGATAGAAACATATCATTTCTGAATAAGACATCCCTGCAGTGAATTCATGGTGGTTGGTGGGTATCAGCGTTGAAGTGGTGAGATGTGAAGGTGTGGAATGTGTGAGGACTGTTGGACCACAGAGAACAGGCTGTTAAGCATATGCAATGAGTCGAGGAGGGCCCTAGTCCAGTTTTCTCCATCATTTATCATCTTGGTTCTGTAGTTTTCTGCACATATCCAGGCTTCTCTATTTAGACACATGCTTGGGGTCTTGGGCAGGTACTATGTGGAATTTTTTTATTCATTTTCGGTTAATCTGCCATAGGTTACTTGAAAAAAGCATATATCTGCCCCTCTCCCGGTGACGACTCGAGGTGCCTGGAACCACTGTCTGACTCTCTTCTTCTTCATTTCTGCAACATTCGCGGCCTTTCATCTAACTTTCGCTCTGTTGAGCACCACCTTTCCTCCTCTAAACCTCACCTTCTTTTTCTGACGGAGACTCAGCTGTCTGAGGCAACCGACAGCAAACCCTTTTCTGTATCCTCCTACTTTCTCTATACTCATTTCAAAGCCAAAGGTGGCTGTTGTGTATACATACGCAACGACTTATCTTGCTCTCGTGTTCCTGAACTTGATTCTTCTGAATTCTCCACACTCTGGCTTCGGCTTTCCTGTCATTCTCTGACTAAATATATCTGTGCTGTTTACTTATCCCCTAATTCTACTGACTATCAAAAATTCTTCGACTATCTTACTTCTACGATGGAACACATTCTGTCCATTTCTCCTTTCTCTGAAATCTCCATTCTTGGAGATTTCAATGTTCACCACCACCTTTGGCTCTCCTCTCCTTTCACGGATCCACCTGGTGAACAAGCCTACATCTTTTCTATCCTTAATGACCTAGAGCAGCTTGTACAGCACCCTACCCGTATCCCTGACCGCCTTGGAGAGAGCTCCAACATACTTGACCTCTTCCTCACAACTAATCCTTCTGCTTACTCTGTTAATCTTTTCTCTCCGTTGGGCTCCTCCGATCACAACCTTATTACCTTATCCTGTCCTATCACTCCGGTACGGCCTGTGGACCCTCCAGGGAAACGTCATCTGTGGCATTTTGGAGCCGCGAACTGGGAGGCCCTCAGGCAGTACTTCTTTGATTTTCCCTGGAATGATTATTGCTTCCATGGCCGTGAGCCATCTGAGTGTGCCTTGCGCATTACGGAGGTTATTCTCTCGGGCATGGAAGCATACATTCCTTTCTCATATCCTTTGACTAACGCAAGAAAGCCTTGGTTTAATCACGCTTGTTCTAATGCTGTCCGCAACAAGGAGAGGGCCTACAAAAGGTACCAGAGCCAACCCACCCCTGAATCACATCATCTTTACGTTTCTGCCCGGAATCGTGCTAAGTCTGTTCTTCGCTCTACTAAAAATAATTTCATCCATACTAAATGCTCTCAACTCTCCAACTCGAATTCTTCCCGCTCCTTCTGGCACCTTGCCAAAAATCTTTCTAACAACTTTACCTCATCATCCTTCCCTCCTCTTTTTCTACTCTGATGGTTCTGTAGCTATTTCTTCTACTGATAAAGCAGATCTCTTCGCACAGACTTTCTCCTCCAATTCCACCTTAGACGATTCCCGGTGCTGTTCCTCCATCACTTCTCCCCTCTGACTTCCTCATGGCTGACATTAAAATTTCTTCAGTTGATGTATTTTCTGCCATCACTGGCCTCAGTACTAACAAGGCATATGGGCCTGATGGGGTCCCTCCTGTTGTTCTCAAGAACTGTGCTTCTGTGCTTACACCCTGCCTAGGCAAACTCTTTCGCCTTGTCTGTCAACTTGTACCTTTCCTTCTTGCTGGAAGTTTGCTCTCATTCAGCCAGTCCCAAAGAAGGGTGACCACTCCCAACCCTCCAACTATCGTCCAATTGCTTTAACGTCCTGTATTTCAAAAGTTTTCGGAGTCAATTCTTAATAGAAAAATTTTAAGACATCTTTCCTATCACAACCTTCTTTCCGATCGTCAGTATGGGTTCCGTCAGGGACGCTCCACTGGCGATCTTCTCACCTACCTTTCAGACTCCTGGTCATCCTCCTTTCGGGACTTCGGCGAAAGCTTTGCCATTGCACTTGACATCTCAAAGGCTTTCGATCGAGTCTGGCATAAATCTTTAATTTCCAAACTGCCCTCCTACGGTTTCTATCCTTCTATCTGTGCCTTCATTGCTAGCTTCCTTTCTGGTCGTTCTATAGCCACTGTTGTAGACGGCCATCGTTCTTCTCCTAGATCTATCAACAGTGGTGTTCCTCAGGGCTCTGTCCTGTCACCAACTCTCTTCCTTTTATTCATCAATGATCTTCTAAGCTGTACATCTAACCCTATCCACTCATACGCTGATGACTCCACCCTTCACCTTTCCATTCGGTTCCCGCAACGCCCATCTCAACAGTTACTTCAAGAAACAAGGGATGAGGCTATGGCACACCTAATGTCTGACTTGGCTCGTATCTCTGACTGGGGTAAAAATAATATGGTTGTCTTTAATGCATCTAAGACTCAGTTCTTACACCTATCAACCCGACAAAATCTTCCACAGGTATACCCATTAATGTTTAATAATATTCAGCTTAATCCTGCATCATCCTTGAACATGCTTGGGGTTTCATTTACTCGGGACTTATCTTGGAAAGATCATATTACATCTCTTGTAAAATCTGCTTCCAAAAGATTGGGTGTGCTAAGCCGACTCCGCTCTTTCTTTACCCCTGCACAATTGTTGTCTCTATACTGGGTTTTTATCCGCCCCTGTGTGGAGTACAACTCTCTTGTGTGGGGAGGCTCCCCACACACAGCTCTTCTCAATAGGGTGGAGTCAAAGGCTTTTCGTCTCATTACCTCTCCTCCTCTTACTGACTCCCTTCAACCTCTGTCTCTTCGCCGCACTGTTGCGTCTTTATCTCTTTTCTATCGCTACTTTAATGGTCACTGCTCCTCTGAACTGTCTGCTTGCATTCCTCCACCTCTACGACAAAGCGTAGCACCCGTCTGGCAGCAAACTCTCATCCCTTTTCTGTCCAACTCTCTAATGCAAGAGTTAACTGTTACTCCCAGTCTTTCATTTATGCAACAGGTCAGCTCTGGAACTGTCTCCCTCTATCTGTATTTCCTGCTGCCTATGATCTCCAGTCTTTCAAACGCAGTGTGTCCAGGCATCTCAAAATGATCGGATCTTGAATTTGGCTCTCTATTGTATTTTGTTTTTCTCTTGGAGGGAACTGTTACTGCGGGCTCATGGCCTTTGATTCCTTCTTCCGCGCATAAAAAAAAAAAAAATAAAATAAAAAGTTATCATGCATTTCTCTGGCATGTACAATATATATTCTTATTTTCATTTTTTTTTTTTTTATCTATGAAAATGAGTTACTTGAGAGGAGCATGTGGAGTGACGTGGAGGGACAGGTTGACAAATGGAGTGAAGGAACGTTGTGAGGTGGATGTGGATGTGATTGAGAAGATTAGGAGAAATTCACTGAGGTGGTTTGGACATGTGGAGAGAATGGAGAGTGAAAGACTGACTAAGAGGGTGTATGTAGGTGAGGGAGAGGGAGGGGTAGACCGAGGATGAGGTGGAGGGATGGAGTTGAGAGGTATATGAGGGAGGGGGGGGTGAGTTGGGGGAAGGGTAGTCAAATGGTGGGTGACAGAGCGACTTGGAGGCGTTTTGTCTGCGGCCACCCTTTGCGGGATTAGGGCGTCGGGCTATTGATAGATAGGTTGTCATTTACCTTTTCATTTTTTTTTTTTTTTTTTACTTAACTATGAAAATTGATGGGTTAGGTTTTAACCAAAATTCTTCTGGACCATCATTCTTGGCTGTTAGTTGTTAGATAGCAAACACCAGACAATTTAATTTTGCTAAGGGAGGTGCTTCAGTACTATCGATGTGGGTTATGGTATTGGGAGTAGGGATTGTAGTCATAAGGATGTGGCTTTGCTATCTGAAAAAATCCTAGAAAATAACTTGGTTAGGCATATACTGTACTGTACTTCAGTTCAGAACACTTTCTGTAACCTGATTGATTTTTCAGGAGAGGTGTGCAGTTTGTGAAAGGCACATGTTCAGCTGCCAGTGACAGATATTAGATCTTGGATGTCCTCCTAGAGGATGGAACAAACCGTTGCCATATCACAAACAAATCACACCAGAGACTCCAAAGAGCTGCTTGCCCCCCCCCACTTCTTGGAATGGAGCAGCTAATTGCCGCCAGTAGGTTATTTGATTTCCAAGTTTGTTTATTTACAGTAGACCTTCTCAATACCAGATCAGTTGCTGGGAAACCTGATCCGATAAAGCCACCAATCTGGTAAGTCCAAAGGTCTCCCCCCGAAGCGGGATTTTAAGCATATAATGGAAAATAAATGAGTGGAATAGCATGCTCTAGTACTAAATATGAAGACTATACCCATTTTACACTTACTTGGTCCTTGATTTCACACCCTTGTCATAGCATTTCATCATGACTGGCCCAAGTGGGTGGAAAAAAAACAGTCATCAGCATTGCTAACTTTGTTTTGAGCCATCCTGCATGCGGGAAATGCACCGGGTTGATCCGGCAGGCCTGTGTCATATGCCCCATGCAATGGATATGGTAGTGTAAGAGCCAGAAAAATATCTGGTGGGCCCAGAGTTATCTGGAAGGTCCACATGGCTTTTCTTATTTACCAGACGGTATCTGGTATGTACTGATGTGATGGTTTGTCTGGGGACCACAAAGTGTTTGTTAAATTCAGTACAGTATCTGGTTTAGCGGGGAACAATATAGTAAGGGTCTGCTGTACAGTAAACTCTCAGTTATCCCATGTCACAATATCAGGCCCAATGTAATATCCGGCACTGCTGGCTTGGCCCTATTAAAGCAATATCCAGTGCCGAAACAGGATGTAACCGGCAGTTCTACGCAATATCCTGCTTTGAAGTGTATCAACTGGCTTGTAAATGGTAGCCAATCAGCACTGTATTACAGTATTTTATCATTATTGTATTTTATGCTTAATTTTTATCTTCTACTCATGGAAAAGTTTTTAAGATAGAGGATATGGATAATAACCCAATATCCGGCTCGACGCTGAATACTGAGCTGATGGGGGAGTACAGTGCAATATCCAGCATGTTGCTATATCCAACGTAGGGCTTGGG
Source organism: Coenobita brevimanus (assembly GCF_032717465.1). Classification (NCBI taxonomy): domain Eukaryota; kingdom Metazoa; phylum Arthropoda; class Malacostraca; order Decapoda; family Coenobitidae; genus Coenobita; species Coenobita brevimanus. Next base: position 41,837,481 of record NC_136975.1, read on the forward strand.
TGAATTACACCGGATAATTGAGAGTATACTGTATTTATTTATTTAGTGTATGCAATTAGAGATACTTGATTTTTGTAATTAATCCTTAGATTGGCCCTTTCACTGACTGAAGCAGAGGGCAAGTATTACACTTAAATTCCTACCAACATAAAAAATACTGTTTGCCTCAGGAAAACAGAGAGAGGGAGAGAGAGAGAGAGAGAGTTAATATTTTGCCAGCAAGACCATCAAGACATACAGTCCCAGAGTTCTTCACCTTATGGTTAAAAGGTAAAAGTGAGAGCAGATGCCATGAGGTGCCTAGCTGTGTTGCCTATCTCTGTAACTTAGACATTTGATCTCATGATGGGTTATTCATACATTGTTCAGCTAGCTGCTTGCTTCCATCTCAACAGTACTCATTTCTGTTCATGCACTGCACTCTCATTGAACATATCAAAATATTCATAATGCCTGTAGCTCCCTCTGTGGAAAATAATAAAATATGTAAAAATGCACGCAGACATTGCCAGCCTGTCTCCTTTGTATTTGTTTATATTTACTGTATGTAGCTAGACATCTGCTCTTGGCTGTGCCCATTTCTGGCTACACATCTTACTTTTAATAAATGCCATAAGAATATTCTTTGTGTCTGTAGCTGAAAAAATATTCATTGCAGATGAGGCAGGCTTATGGTGGAAGGATATATGAGGTGCTATCCAAAAGTTTTTGAGACTGATATAAAAAAAATTTAAACTCAACTCTTATTGGCAGCCATCACCCTCAAAGTAGTTCCCTTGTGCATTAATACAATGGTCCAAGTGCTTCCTTCATTGCTGGAATGCTCCCTGGAAGTCCTTTTTAACGAGTGTCAAGCACCACCTGCTATTCCTTCTGGATGTCCTCAGTGGTATCAGAATGACGCCTTTCAGCCTGATCTTTATTTTTGGGAACAGGAAGAAGTCACAGGGGGCCTGGTCAAGGTTTCATCTTCTGAGGTGAGTCCAAGAAGCTCGGTGGAGACATCGACGCGTTGCTGCATTTGGTCAGCCATCAGAAGCTTATGGACAAATTTGGCCACAACGTGATGCAAGCTTAGTTCCTCAGTCAGGATCCTCTGACAAGTCCCGTAACCAATCCCAACTTTCCCGCAAATGTTGTGAATGTTGTGACATCAGTCATCCTGGATCAGCTGCAAAATTTTTGCAACATTTTCAGTTGTGCTGGTCTAGGGTGTCCCCGTGTGGTAGTCATCCACAAATGATGTTCAACCCACCTTGAACCTCTCATGCCATCAGAATACCTGTGCCTGGCATAAAGATTGATCACCAAACCCTTGTCAAATTATTTCCAGGGTTTCTGTTGCACTTTTCCTGAGTTTTGCACAGAATTTGATGCACGCTCACTATTCCATGTTGTGATTCATTTCGAAAATCACCAGATGCCACGTGCACAACAACAAACAAATGTGCGTAATACCAACACACGTCCGCTCAGCCTTGTGGCTTTTGATGCCTGACTTATCAAGAATGTGGGCAGGAGCACCTAGGGCCACACTGCAGTAAAAGAAGCAAATTTGGCATTACAGCATGAGTCTCAAAACTTCTGGATACCACCTTGTATATACTGTATAAAGGAAATGCACTTTAATTATTAAAATTGCATTAACATAACATATGAGTGGTTGTGTAAGAATTATTTCTGTCTATCTATCTACAGTAAAACCTCGATATGACCGACTTCAGTAGATTGGAATTCGCTTTTATTGGACTTGAGGAGCTACCGAACTAAATTCCTATACTGTATATTGGAAAAAGTTCGATAAAGCAGGAAGCAGTCCAGACTGCCTGACCACGTCAGCTATGTTCACCACAATAAGGTAAATAAAAGACATGTTTATCAGTGCACAGAACAGTATTATTATATATATTACAGTATACCATTTGATTAATGCAGTGAAGTTATAACGCAGTACAATACTGCAATAGTAGTCAAAACAGTTTAAAAACTGTTCATGCAATATGGACTAATGTCTGATATATCAGAAAAGTCCAGGTTAGCAGGGGAAAGTCTGGTTGTCGCTTTTATCGGAATTTCGCTCTTTTCGGAATGGCTTGGGACCCAATTAGTCTGTTATAGTGAGGTCTTACTGTATTGCCAGATGCCTCAATTCCATAAGGGGTGGCCACAAACATGTAAGGAATATATAAAGGCATCTATAAGAAATCCGTATCGACAGGTTATGCATATCGATGGCATCTTAGGAATGCAACCCCTGTCAGTAATGAGGGAGACCTGTAATGCCTTTTTTTTTTTTTTTTTTTCCCCCCACCCCAAGTGTGTAGTGAACAATAGTTGCATGATGTAACTAGTTGTATATAATTCTTATATAGGAGGGATTAAAAAAGTATGTTTTTTTTTTTTCATTCATTGCCAGACGCCATGTATCCCAAACGGGGTGGCCAAGGGCTTAGAGTTAATTGTTTAAAAGTAAGCGATTACAATTCTTGTAGTAGTTTTTACACAGTACAGTTAAGAAGAATTAGTGATTATAGAAAAGTAAAGGAATACAGTTTCCAGATTTGAAAAGCTTTTACTAAGGACAATTTAGAAAAGTAATTGATTATAGAAAAGCAAATGACTGCAGTTCCAGGATGTAAAGAAACACATCTTTTCTGCCAAGTACAGTACTTTATTTTTATTTATACATAAAAATTAAGTGCCTATAAACTCGGATATTTAACATGATTCACTGAAACATGTCGCAGAACAAGGACAGTGACTGGTGAGCGAGAGTAGATAGCCCATGCAGCCTGGGCTGCTTGCCCTGGCAGCAGCCATGTGCACTTATCTGAATTTCATTTCACTGCCATCCCAAAAGTTCCCATACTTCCTCACCTTCTTGGTTCACAACACAAAAGGCAAGGGACAGTGGCAGAGTATGCCCTGACACTGTGGGTTAACAAAAATTGTATAGATAAATGTAGGTGACAGAGCTCTCTATGGCAACAACTGCATCATATGATGTTGTTGTATGCAATCATTTACAGTAATCTCTCAGTTTCCCATTGTCACAATATCTGGCCTATTGCAGTATCCAGTGCATTCTGCTGAGCTCTGTTAAAACAATATCCGGCTCAGAAATGGGAAGCAGTTGGCAGTACTATGCATTTTTCGGTGGTAATGTGTATCATGTGGCACAGACACAGGACCCAGTTGGCACGCGGGCCCCACAGGTCAGCAACACACGCCAACCCCTCAGAGTGCATTGTGGGAGTGGCCCACCCGATGTGCCAAGCCAACTGTCGCCCTCTCATTTTTTCAACTGGACGCCATGTAGTGAGGACCTATCTGTGCTTTGTGCATTTGTGACCCACACCGCGGCTACCCTCTAGTGCTGTGACTTAAACTGTGGTGCCCCCATGCCTTGCTTTTTGCTGGAGTGCTGTGATTTCCTTTGTGGCCCCTTTGTGCTCCATGCCCTAGTGCTGTGACTGTTGTACCCTAGTTCTGCATGATTGCTGAGTTTGTGGCTTTTGTGGCAATGCCAACACTAGGTGAGTATGATTATGATTATATTATGTACTTTATTACTGTACTACTGTATTTGTACTGTACTGTGTCAATACTGTATTGTATTTTATGCTTGACTTTAATCTTTTACTCATGGATAATGTTGTAGGAAAGTTTTTAGGATAGAGTGTCAAGACAGATAGCATAGGGCGGTGACATATTATCTGGCTGAATGCCAAATGGCTAGCTGATTGGAGGTACTGACATAATATTCAGCAGGGGTTTTGGCTGAATTACATTGGATAATTGGGAGATAACTGTACCATGGTGTGGCTGCGGAATACTGCAGGAAAATAACTGCAGATGCAGTGCAGTTGCAGTTCCACTGTATGGGGGTTAAGTGCAGTTGCAGCTTTGTCTTGCCCATTGTGGCACATGTAAGGAATTTAAAACTAAAAATGAGATTTGCCCCCCCCCCTTTTTTTTCTTTTTCTGCCTTGCCCCCTTAATGTATGGAATGCCTCAGGCTTTACTGTACAGGTATCCCTTATTTAATGGTAGGGATGTGATGCCAAAAATTATATACCATGTGAATTGCCATTAACTGACGGTGTTATTGCATAGGTTCATTGGGGGATACCTTATTAGACATTCCACAGTTGACCCTTTTGAGGGATATTTTTTTTACCTAACCCAAGTTCAAAACTAGCCTCAGTAAGGTTCATAGCCGTTTAAAACTACACATATTGCCTCTAACATTGTAGCTAGAACATTGTGATATCATTAATACACAAAACATGTAGCTCTTGTTATCACAAGCCAGGCCAAGCACTTCATCAATGATTAGCTGTTTGGAGGACTAGGTACTGTTGGCACATACTGTACATTACTCACTATCCTGGTACTGACGAGAAGTCTATGCATGGTAGCGCTGTGCACTTGGGTGCAGCAAAGCAACTGTGGCATCCATTTGGAAGCCAGACCCCTTGATATTTCCCTGTACATTGCCTTGGGGAAGACTGTGGTCCAACCCTGGAGAGGCACTGTCTACCACAAGGGGGTACCATTACCCTAAACCGTGTCTGCATTGTATTGAATATGTAGGGCAGCCCTGTAGAAGCAATTGCTTAACTGTGATATAAAGATCTGCTTGGCCAGAGAGATATACTAAGCAACACAATTCACTATCCAAGTCTGATTTCAAAACTGAATAGCCAGGCCTTTTTTCCAGGCATCCTATATCCCTCTCAGTAGGCTAGTGGTGAAACCTTCCCTTGCTGTGAAGGGTCGGGACAGCTTTGTACTCCATCCCTGTATGACTGTCACTGCCATACTAAAATTATAAAAAGGGAAAATGGTCAGGGTTAGCTGATCTCAGCTGATGTTCTTTGGGCACTGGTAGGGCAGGACTCATGAGACCTTGTCAGACTGTCACCTGTCATAATAACTGTTGAGTAAAGCTTGTGGAAACTCAACACCTGGGTGTAGGAGGGGATTTCCTAGTCCATCCTAATTTTAATGGACATTGAGCTGGTGCAGAGGATACATGTACTGTACCTGAAGTGCTCTTTATAGAGCACTTCAGGTGGGTACTCTTAGAGGCTGACCAACTGCCCTTGCTGTCATGAGCATTTGGGTGACTGGGACTCAACAGAAGTGCACTTCATGAGGTGAAGTAACCCAGCCATGGTGAGATCAGTAGCACTGGGTACACATGCTACCTTTTTGCCTGTGACAACTTTGGCCATCTTGGGGAAGAATTCAGTTCACCATTATATTTATCTCCTCATTTTTATTGTATTAGCCATTCTGTGTAAAGTACCTTTTAACATGTTCAGGCAAGTGTGGTAGCAGAAAGAAAGAAGAAAATCATTAAAAAAATGTCAAGGCATTCCCTGCAGTGAACTTTAACAAGCTATAAAAACACAGAGATGGATTGTGGGATTTTTGTTGCTGATTCTAGGTATGCCTGACCCTGACCAACATTTCCAAAAAATAAAAGTGCACAAGATTTCATAAGGGGCTCAGCAGTGAAGAGTAAAGTAGTCCATAAATAGGTAGCTTTTTGAGAGGTATCACATTTTTTTTTAACATTGGTGGCTGTAACAAGTCCAGTAGTCAATTTTTAACAAACATAAGACAATTTTATTCAGCTGTAGTAAGCCTAGGAGCCTGAGAATGGCTTTACTGTCCCTATTATCCCTCTCATGGTTGGTAGGAATTCTAGTGTACCATTCTGGCTAATGTGAGACGATTTTGCAGTACTGTATTCAACAGAGAGCAAGTCCTAGTAGCCTTAGAATATTGAGCATAGTGTGAAATGGTTTTGCTTGTAATATAGACCCTGATTTTGAGGACATGCCTAATATGGAACTGGTTGTGTGGTAGTGCTTTAAAAACTAGTTGAAAAAAGCAGTAACATTCTCCCAAGGTGGATGAAAGACTCCTATTAATGAGAGATGTTATTCCCATTTAACCATTCATTTGGCTAACTTTACATCTCTTAACCATTACCCTTTGCTGTGTACTTTTTGTTTGTCAATTACTGTGTGCATTTACCAGCATTCTCTGTAGATTTTTTATTTTAAATTTTTATACTAAACCTACATGCCTACTACACACTACACATTCTTTTCTGAATGGGTTAAGATGGCAATGCACAAAGTATCTTAGATTCCCTTGGGTAGGTGATCATAAATACTGTATCCATATCAGTGGCCCCTTTCCCAGAGACAACCATGTGAAATGTTCTGGACTATCACATGACTTTTCCTGTCAGTGAATCTTCCTTAATGTTCACAGCCTTTCCCTTACACTGTATTAATCTCAGTGAACACCACATCTCGTGTCATTTCCATTTATTTTTCGTTACAAAAGTTCATTTGTCTCTGCCATTTCCATATCGTCTTCCGTGCTACAATCCACTTGTCCCTGTCATTTCCACTTCCTCTTCCTTACTATAATCCACTTGTCTTCCAGCAGATCCTTTTATTTGTTTCCTTCCACTTTTGTACTCATTGTCAAGCAAAAGACTATTGTTGCTTTTACGTACATAATGACTTCTTCATGTGATGCTGAACCAGAATCATCTGAATTGTCTTTATTTTGGTCATGGCTTTCCCTGCAAGCATTGACTAAGTGAAGTATATCAGCACTGGTTAGTTATATCCTGACTTCATTTACTTTCTTGTATCCAAAGTAGAATTTATTATTTTCCATTTCTTCTCTCTGAGAAATTCCATTACAGGGGAGATTATAATCACATCACTGTATTTCCTGACCTCTAATGCATCATAAATGTCTGTGATTGCAGTACTGTTTACTTATGTCACCCATTTTTCCTAGCACAATCTGAATTCCTTAGGGGACTCTACATGATCCACCATGACTGTTTTGAGGTAGCCACATGTAGGATTCTTGTGTGACGCATCTTATCACCATTACTCGCTCAGTATTATATGTATCATCTTTCAGTATGGGACATTGTCCACCAGCCTCACTCGCTTACTTTGCTTTTCTGTCCCATTTTTTTTTCCTGTACTATTGTACCATCTTTCAAATGGAGATGAGTAATACTGGTAAGAAATAGTGTAAGTGCACTACATTGTTGTAGTAGTACAGTGCATTTCTCAAAATCTGAAGTAATTGGGATGAAGATTTTTTTTTTTTTTTTTTAACTGGAATTTGTCATTAACATCATGGAGCGTTCTCTTTAGTAACAACAATACATGCTATAATTTATCACACAGTCATTGTTCTGATGGTTCAGCTGTGAAAATTTAGCAATATGTAATTACAATTTTGGTTCAGTTGTGCATATTTAGCAATGTGTAATTACAATTTTTTATTATGGAGACAAAATCACAGAACAAAAAATGGTGAACTGACATACATGCCTTGAATGAGTTCAGCTTGAGCTAGCTTTTACCAATACAGTAGTGATCCTGGAAACTATACCAGACTTTTTAGAGGATAGGAAATATGTTCTTAAAGAAAAAAAAAAAGGAAAAAGAAAAAGAATTGGAAAACTAATGTTTAGAAATTTGGAACCCAGATTATGGAAGTTGCACTGTAAAGGTAAATAATGCTGTAAATAGTACAGTAAGTGAATTTACCATAAGATGTTTAATATTGTAAATTTCTACATAATGTATTATTACTGTTCCACTCTTAGTCAAAAAAGAAAAGAAAGACAGGGTGGTACTGAGTGTATGATGCCAAGCTCTTCCTGCTAAGACATTCCTGCTAGTGATGCACTATGTGCTGTCATACTTGCTTAGTTGTGGTCTAGAAAAGTTTCTAGAAGGTCAGTAAAGTAGGTGGTTTTACTTAGGTCTTAATTTGTTTGAAATTATTCTTGGGAAAGTCAGTTACAGTATTTCCTTGTGGTGGGTTGTAACAACCAAACTCCATTAACCACTTTTGTCGGTCCACTCACATCTGCTTGATGAGCAAGCTTTGATATTTCCTATATTTAATGATATAATGCTGATTGTACAATACCCTACTTATGATCCTGATCATCCTGGAGAGAATTCCAGTGTACATTCATGCCTCAGTATGTGATGGGGTTACTGCAAGTGAAAACTAATTGCCTAATGATTTATTGTGTACCGAGGTTGATATAACATGGGTTCAGTGGGGATAGAGAGGGAGCCAATGACCCCATATCTTAAAATCTCAAAAAAACTTTCCAGCGCCCTCAGTAGCGTCACACTTTTCACATGGGGTAGCGTCCTTGCCAGATATTATTTCCAAGTCGCCTGTTTCAGTATTTCACACAAAAAAGGTATCACTCCACATAAATATTGCACAGTGCACCAGTTGTCGTGCACATGCACTGTAATTTGGTGATAGCAGTGTGTATGCACTGGATTTTCATAAGTGGCCATTACATATAATGTATGAGAGAATCCTGATATCATTATTGTGAAGGTGGGTACAGTATAACTTTTATTTCATTGTTATATCAATTTATCTCATACTGAACAAATGTATTATTAGGCCTGACTGTACTCATCTCTTCCTCAAGTTTCTAAACTTACTTCATCTGTCTGTCCATTGGACTCCCCCAATCATAGTTTTGTCTCTAAAGTATCCTGTCTCACCTGTAAGGCCTGTGGGTCATCCCAAGAAGTGGTAGTTGTGGGATTTGATGCTGCATATTAGTAAGACTTCATGTGTGCTAAGTGTATTGCACAGGATTCCCGCACAGGCATGGAAGCACACATTCAGTCCTCTTACTCTCAGATTGCCAAAAAAAGCATGGTTTAATCACACTTGCTCTAATGTTATGCACAGCAAAGAGGTGTCTTTAATAAGCTACCAACAGCAGCTTACCCCTGAATTACTTGTATATTTCTGTCTTGCCAAAAGACAGCTTCATCTGATGTATGTGCAGTGAACTTTCCAGTACATTCTTATGTTTTTCCGTCAGACACCTTGCTAAATATATTCCTTGTAATTTGACTTCTGTTTCTTCCCTTCCCCTTTTTTTTTCCTCACTGAGGTTGGTCCTTTGTGTATCCTCTTCAGATTAAGTTGAACTCTTGCTTTTTTACATGGAACAAATTTGTCAGAAAAATTAGAAAATAAATATCTGAACTAGGACCATGCAGTAGACATATCATTTTCTGGCAGTACCCACAGTGCACTGTGCCACAGCAATATGCTAGTACAGTATTTGAATTTCTTGGGCATATTTTTTGTGTGGAGAACTCTGGGCTAAGCTAGCAGGAATTTAATCCTTTGATCTTGGGAGACTTTGCTTTGGAAAGTAAAATAATCCATCCAACCATCATCTAATCCTACGTTGCCCCATGAGAAGCATAGGAGCCCGAGGCTAGGCAAGTTGGCCCTGACATTTTAGATGAGAGTGACCAGCCTCACTCATCCCTGAGTGGCATTATGTGAGCAGTAAACCCCAACCATCCCTTGGACATAAACCTTCACTGGCTTAATCTGATTGGAGCACTTTCATTACCCATTAAACCACCAGGAGCCAAAATTTGGTTATATGGTTACCACCCAGCATAGTAAATGCTTTAAATGGTTTCCTGGTGTACAGGAAACCATTTGGCTTGTCACTCTGTGTAGAGTTACTCACAGGCAGAAGGAAGAGGAAAGAATGAAGGAAAGACACAAGAGGGAGTGTAAAACCCTCAGGCAGAAGAAAGAGGAGAGGAAAGAATGAAGGAAAGAAAGACAGAAGAGGATGGATGGTAAGAAGGATGGAGGAGAGGAAAGGGTAGACACCCGAGAGCAGCACTACATCAAGTGAGTGGATGGTGAGTGCCCCCACCCACCACACGGAGTAAAATAATCTGGTGTTAAATTTGTCATCATCCAGTTTTATTTTATTTCAGTTTACCGGAAGGTTTCCTGGTAGAATGTAAAATAGTCTGGTGTTAAATTTGTCATCATCCAGTTTTATTTTATTTCAGTTTACCGGAAGGTTTCCTGGTAGAATGTAAAACAATCTGGCATTACCCAGAGTGAGTTGCTGGTTGTCTTGAAAATGTAACCACATCCAAGTCAGGGGCCTGCTGGATGAGAAGTATATTTAAACAGACCAGTTGTTTGTGCCGTGTAATAACAAAATTGGATCAGGTCATCTTACTTAACTCCCCCCTTCCCCAACACACACACACCTAGACATTATTTTTTGTTCTGACACTTGAAACTGTTGGATGAGATAGATGACAACACACTTAAATAAATGTTTTGTGAGAAGAGTAAGCAGCTGCAGTAGGAATATGAGGTAGGTTAACCTGGAAGAATGTGAATGTTTGAAGAGGCTATAAAGATTACAAACTTGTGAGAAAAAGGAGCATGATCATAAGGCAAGGAAAGACCATGTTAAAGCAGATTAACTACATATAGCCATCAAAAAGAATAAAAGTGAATATTGTTAGAAACTTGAACAGAATTAAAGAATCTTTTAGCCTATAAACTGTGGCTGATATGAGGTGTTCCAGGGAGAACTGTGATGTACATCATGTGAGCCAGGCTGAACATTTAATTGCAAAATATTTTTGATGCTTGTTATGGCTGATTTAGAGCTACAGTGTATATCTATACATATATACACACACACATATATATCTATATATATATACAGTATATATATATATATATACACACATATACACACACACACACACACACAATTTTTGGTGGAGGTTGCTGAAAAATATATACAGTAATTTTAGGATACTGTAATGGCTAAGCTGTGGCACAAAATGACCTAGAGACTGATACACATATATTTCATCATACAGTACTCTTTATGAACCATTGTGATGAAGAAAAGCAAGTGAACTTTTTATCTTTTTACCAGTGGAAAATGTCAGAAAGCAGCTAAACAAAGGCGTGGCTTAGGCAGAAATAAAATGTTTACTCTGGAAAACTGACGCAGAAGGAACATCCTAATAAAAGTGATTGAAATAGCATAAGATGAACGGTATGGAAAATGTTATAACCATTGGCTCATCAGGTGAGCTCATAAGACTGCAGACTTTTTCTTTCAGCAGTTCAATTTGAGAGACATAAGTACAACTGGATAGCTCTACTGGATAACAGAGCTGTTAATTTTTATCAGTGCCAAAATGTGAATATGTCCCTCATCAGCATCTGCAGAACCTCACAGTAGTAATGTTGTGATTGAAGAATCTGTTAGGATAGGGAAGTGGTGGGCATGATGATTTTCAGCATGACAGTTAGTAAACAGAAATTTTTGAAGAGAATGAAAATTGGTAATGCAGAAGATGTATGGTACATTATGGTGCGGTCTCCAAGTAATATACCTGTACACAATGGAGCCTCAAGTATAGTGACATGTTCGTTCGCGGTTTCATGGTCAGCGGTGGCCTGCAAATTTTCCCAGACACCGGGTTTCACACGAAAACCTTTCCGCTCGTGGTGAGAAATATGTAAAACCTGCTTGAGGATGAGGAGTTCAGTGGGTTTGTGCCGGAGCACCAGACAGAAGAGATGCAGCACAGGATGGATGTGTTGTGTGGAGAGGCAAAGGGAACAGGGGCAGAGGAGGGTGGAGATGCCAGAGGTGGCAGGGTACAGTAGTCTCACCACCTGCCTCAGAAATTACACCCCATCCCTTCCATTAAGCACCTCACTCCAGCCTTCCAAGTGAGTTTCTTTGCCAATTTTGTACTTTGTGTTAATACTAGGTTCTCTTCAGGTGTGATCAGTAAATTTTACAATGCATAAATGGGTTTTACGGGGAGTAGACATGGAACCTGGAACCAATTAGCCTATTAATACCCCAACTTTAGCAGTTTCATGGTTCCCGGTGCCTTTCATGGAACCAGTTAGGCATGAAATCTGGGGTGTTACTGGATATTTGCTTCTTTGTCTTGGCTTTATAAAATAGTAATGCATAACCTTCTTTCCAGACTCATGTCCACCAGTTGTTATCCACTACAATTCTCCCCTGGTACCCCAATTTTATCCATTGCATCTTTCACAGTGTCAGTGTTAGCGCTTCCACCCAGGTTTCGTGTCACAAACACTGTTCTGTGCAGTAATTCCTTGGTATTTCTCCTGCCACTCCAACCCTTAGATGCCCAAAGCTGCCAATATTGCAAAATGGAATTATGATCAATGCTGAATAGGCAGAATCTTTCTCTAGTGACTGGTGTAAGCAGTAAAGGCAAAAGCAACCATCCTTTAAATGAAATGAATTATATTACGTTAAAACAGGGTTGGCATGGATTAAATCAAACTGATTTAATCATGTGATTAAATCAGTGATTTTTTTTTGCAAAAAAATCATGATTTTTTTTTTAATTTTTTAATTTTTATTTTTATTTATTTATTTATTTTTTTTTCACCTAAAGATTAACAAATAGAATCTGAGGGTTTATAAAAGTTGTGTATAACTTTGCATTCATTTATTCTGATTTTATACTTAGGCATTAAGTAAGCAGTTTTAAGGAATGGTGCCATTTGAAACTGTTACATTGTATGACACAGAATAATTTTAAATTTGTGGAACTAAGGATTGATAATATTTGCAAGTTGCAACATACATTTTAGATAATCAGGGTCCAAGCAACACCCTTCCAGGCCATAAGACTAGGTAGGCTATGCTTGGTCACTGAAGGCCATGTTATAATGATGTTAGCTTAAGATTTTTTTTTTCTGTGGTAATATAATCAGCTTTGGTCCCTTGGAATATACTGTATTGAAAACCACTGGCAACTCAGCCTTAACCAGTAGTGTACAGACAGGACCTGAACAGGAATGTTTGTGTGTGGTAATACAGTATAGCCTAATCAGGCAGCTATGGAATATACTGTCTTTATTATCACTGGCAACTCAGCCTTAACCAGTAGCATACAGACAGGACTTGAACGGGTATGTACTGGTACTGTATCTGGATTCTGGACAGTGGCTTTCAGCCTGAACAATCAGTGGATAGACATGACATGATGTTAACAGTATTCAGAATACTGCTTTTGAAATGTTTCCTACCATATATGATGAAAAAATAAAAAAAATCAAAAACATCCAAAAATCGATTAAATCATTGAATTTCTGTTTTTTTTTTATTTTTTTTTTAAATAAAAAAAATCCCCAACCCTGATTAAAATATATTTTCCCATAGTACATTAGATTAAATGAAACTGATATAAATTATTTAATTGCCCTCTGAAAGTCTTAATAATTTTTATAGATATCTGTTACTTATATAAAAATATTGTGTGCTATTATTTTCTTATAGGTGAAATTGCATGCTGTTTGAAAAATATGATCTCAGCAAAATTTTCCAGAAAATAAAATTAGTGTGTGGGAAGAATTTCCAGAGAAACAGTTTCAGACCTCATATGTTGTAAATGAGCCATTATTAACAAAGTTACACTAAAGCAAAAATTGAGGTACATTAGACCCCATGTTTTCAAAGCTTATTTTAGGTGTCTCTGCCCCTCCAGTACTGAGTACTTCGTATACAGTATGGTGTCATTACCGGTTCTATATCCAGTAGCATCAGAATGTACAATAAGATGTGTTACCATAGATTACCTATGCCCCATAAGGATAATCATCCAACATTATATTTTTCTTACTCAGAAAGTTATGAAGTAAGATTATATCATGCAGGCAGTATTATGAGGTGCTGCAGTGGGATGCCTTTATACGGGGGTGTGGATGTAGCTGAGCTGTTCCAGTGCTCAGCTGCGCAAATGTCTCTGAACTCCCTCCTTATCTGCCAAAATAGGATGGTGTGCTGCAAGAGGATGACAGCTTCAGTCACAGTCCACTGGGTTTACATTCATGTAACAGAGTAGGGATTGCTTGACAAAGATGGAAAATCCTTGGCCACCACCAGCAGGATTCAAACCCTCACCTCTGCCTTTCTGGGGCAATGCACTAACCAGTTACACTGTGGCAGTGCCCGGATCTCCTGTCTTGCCAGTCGGAAGCGCTACAGCCCCAGAACACCGCTGCATCTCTGCAAAACATGCTTCAGGAACTTTTATCACTGTCCCAGTGACACTACCTCACCCATCTATGATACGAGTACATAATTATATACTCCGCATCTCCACCAAATGTAACGGAGTGGGAATTGCTAGGCAATGCCAGAGAAATCATAGGCCATCACCACTGGGATTCACATTCACACCTCCATCATGCTGGGGCGATGCGTGAACTTATTACCTCACAGCAGCATCAGAATCTCTCTTTCTGATGTTATGAAGGGCTAAACTCCCTGAGCACTGCTGCACCTCTGCCACATTCAAGTGAGCCTGGGGTTGCAACTCCTGTTCTACTAGTATTACTAGTCTACTACTGCAACTAGAGTATGAGTGAAGCTTTGTCCACATCAGTTGCTTACTGATGTGGGCAAGTGTGGACTGTGAGTGAGAGTTTCGTGTAGCTGTAACTGATACAAATAATCCTGGACGCGATTAGAAGCAAGCAAGAACTTCTGTCGATTACAGTGATGAACACCTACCTGGAGCCATAAGCACCATCAAGTTTTTGGTGTGGCTGTGGGCTGACTTACTGAAGATGATTAACCTGTTTCTGCAAGAAGCTTATGGTACCTGTATTTACTTAGCAAGGTTATTGCTAACCCTGCATCCATGAAGTGGGAGTGAGTATTATGTTTTGATCACTGTGTGTGTGTAATTCACCGGGTCGGTCAGAATCACTTGATGGTCGTGATCGTCAGCTTTTACCCTCCCGGAAGGAGCTGAGAGCTCATATAGTCCGATCTAAGGGCAAGGCTGTGACCTGCACACACTCACATACCCGTCCCCTTGCTCAAGGGGGACAGTAACTGCCTACTTCGTCAGTGAAACTTTTCGCAGCCTGAGCGAGGCGCGAACTCCCGTCTGCCAGATGGCAAGCGAGAACGCTACCACTGAGCCAGCGAGCAGTGTGTGTGTGTGTGTGTGTGTGTGTGTGTGTGTGTGTGTGTGTGTGTGTGTGTGTGATTTTAACAACAGTGGAAGGGTTGAGGGTCAGCCAAAGGGTTGACCAGTTGTTTTTTAGAACAATAAGTCAAAGGTCAGGGTACAGGGCTAGGCGAAAATTTCACATAGCAAGGAGTTTCAGTTTACACAGTTTTCACTCAATACCAAACATCGTGGAAGGGCTGAGGGGAAGGCAAGAATGAAGGGTTGCGATTTTGATAATAATAATAATAATAATAAAAATGCTCACTGGACAAGGTCAGAGTTTGGCCAGTGTCTGTGAACCTAGTGACTGAAGCAGTTTTGATCTTATTTTGATCAAACTTGGTGGAAGGCTCAGCCGAAGGAATTGGCCTAATGTTTTTGATAATATGTTAAAGCTGAAGGGCATGTAGCAAGACAGACTTAATCCATTTGTTTCCAGTTTAAACCAGACTTTGAGGAAGTGTTCAGGGTACGGCAAGAGTAACTGTATCCGATATTGAGAAGTCAGAGTTCAGGATCATAGGGAAAGGTCAGATATCAAGATCATAAGCGAGGTAACTCAAACGGTTTTGATCCGATGTAGACAAACTTGGGGGAAGGACCAGGGGTCAAGGATGAATGCAGTGTTTCGGTTTTGAAAGCAATTAGTCGAAGGTCAAGGTCATAATAACTGCTCGGCCCTGAGACCAACTGCAGAGCGCGGGTACTGTGCTCTTGTGTGCTCTTTCTTGTTAATAATTTATTTTTTTAAAAATTTGTTCAGCGAAATAATTAATTGAAAAAGTTGAATTATCCGACCAAAGCCTAATTAATTTAACCTGTAACGAATCCTGTATTCCAGATGGCACGACTACATATACTACCTCCAAGCAAGGCGTTACTCAGTTTGTCTGCTGGCGAACATTTGGCGAAGCACTTGTTGCATATCCTATTACACAACATAAAACAGTCTCGGGGAAAATTACAGTGATTCGTCGTCGTAACATGTGGCCAGTCATTTTCCTGGTTATCTGTCTGGGTCGCTGGCGTGTACTGGACTAGTCAAGAGGGATTAGGAATTATGTATCCGAGATTAGTGCTAAGCATATTGTATATTAAGAATATAGACTGCATCATTATCACTGAGATAAAGAGCAATGGATATTATTTGGTGTAAGCTATAATGAAACAAGAAATCAGCTGTCGAAGGATTGTTAGTAGGTTTCAAGTAAAATCTCGTGCCATTAGTCAGAAAGAAAAAAAAAAAAAAATCACACGTCATTGAAGGGTGAAAAACTTAGGTTAGTGAAGTCATAGATATATTGACTTCAGTTTCAGCTGTACATTCCATAACGTCCATACCGGGTAATCAAGGAATACTTAATGCATTTCTGATGGGTGCATCCTGTTAGAAGTGGCATCAACAGATCTCCGGGCATGTGTGTAGTCTACTTCTGCCAGTAATAATCCCTCATTAAATTTCAGAAACGTCTCCGTCACACTTTGGTGCAAAAATCTGAGGAACACAATTTGTTCTCCCTAAATCAGAATACTGGTACTAACTCCCATAACTGCACTGACAATCATTCAGTCCTCTTCCATAACTTTTCCTACAATTGTTTGAAGTAGATACTTCAGTGGTTTCGTTTTGCTTTCCTCTTACTCAGTCCCGTAGACAGGAGGGCTGTAACGTTTCCCTTCCAGTCCTGGGGCACTTGCTCGTGCATCTCCGATAATTTACACGACTTTCAGGCCCGCTCGTTTACTATACTATATCCCCATAACAGGAACATTTTTCCATTCGCTTCGGGGTGCCCTTTTCCAACTATGAGTTCTTTTTTTGTTGAACATACATTGCTTACATTCTGTCAGCTTTGTGTCTTCACTCTCATTCATCTCTGTGAATAACCATCCTCAGATCTGATTTAGCATTGTTGTGGCTCACTGGTTGTATTTGGCTAAAATGTTCTCTCCATCTCCAAAGACTCAAGCTTAGCACTTGTTAATAATCAGTAGATAGTAGGTCATAATCATAGCGTTCAGGAATTGAACAGTCAATGACTGGCGTCGTCACCATGTTACAAACTACAGAAATTCATTATCACTGAATTCGTTACATTGCATGGTATATCATTTACAGCTGCCGCAGCTATTGGGCAACATTTTTAAAATATAGAATTGATGCTACTGGATTTTGGTAGGTGGGAGCGATCACCATCCACTCATTCGATGTAGTGCTGCTGTCTGGTGTCTGCTCTTTCCGCTCCTCCATCCTTCTTTCCTTCCATCCTCTTCTGTCTTTCTTTCCTTGTCCTTCTGTCTACGGGTGACTTTACACTCCCTCTTCTGTCTTTCCTTCATTCTGTCCTCTTCCTTCTGCCTGTGGGTGACTCTACACTGAATGACGAGCCAAATGGTTTAAGTGGAGTAGACTGTAGCACCAGTCGAGCAGGGCAGTACTCCCGAGGTGGATGGAAAGCTGATGACAGGGAGTGCTGAAGCTCCCGTTTCATCAGCCCTCAGGACTAGTTCCTGACCATCCCCCTTTGCTGAACTTTTTCAGTCAGTTACACAGAGAGTAGGCCAGCATGCTCTCCAGTACAAATTTCTCTATCTATCTTCACCAAACTACATGCACAGTACACACTACACTTCCTATTCAAAATTTACCAAAATGGCGTCAATTCACCTAGCCTCGGAGTCCCCAGAGGGGACCATAAATACCCCGCCATCTGCCCCTCTCCCGGTGACGACTCGAGGTGCCTGGAACCACTGTCTGACTCTCTTCTTCTTCATTTCTGCAACATTCGCGGCCTTTCATCTAACTTTCGCTCTGTTGAGCACCACCTCTCCTCCTCTAAACCTCACCTTCTTTTTCTAACGGAGACTCAGCTGTCTGAGGCAACTGACAGCAAACCCTTTTCTGTATCCTCCTACTTTCTCTATACTCATTTCAAAGCCAAAGGTGGCTGTTGTGTATACATACGCAACGACTTATCTTGCTCTCGTGTTCCTGAACTTGATTCTTCTGAATTCTCCACTCTCTGGCTTCGGCTTTCCTGTCATTCTCTGACTAAATATATCTGTGCTGTTTACTTATCCCTAAATCTACTGACTATCAAAAATTCTTCGACTATCTTACTTCTACGAAGGAACACATTCTGTCCATTTCTCCTTTCTCTGAAATATACATTCTTTGAGATTTCAATGTTCACTCACCACCTTTGGCTCTCCTCTCCTTTCACGGATCCACCTGGTGAACAAGCCTACATCTTTTCTATCCTTAATGACCTAGAGCAGCTTGTACAGCACCCTACCCGTATCCCTGACCGCCTTGGAGAGAGCTCCAACATACTTGACCTCTTCCTCACAACTAATCCTTCTGCTTACTCTGTTAATCTTTTCTCTCCGTTGGGCTCCTCCGATCACAACCTTATTACCTTAACCTGTCCTATCGCTCCAGTACGGCCTGCGGACCCTCCAGGAAAACGTCGTCTCTGGCATTTTGGAGCTGCGGACTGGGAGGCCCTCAGGCAGTACTTCTTTGATTTTCCCTGGAATGATTATTGCTTCCATGGCCGTGAGCCATCTGAGTGTGCCTTGCGCATTACGGAGGTTATTCTCTCGGGCATGGAAGCATACATTCCTTTCTCATATCCTTTGACTAACGCAAGAAAGCCTTGGTTTAATCACGCTTGTTCTAATGCTGTCCGCAACAAGGAGAAGGCCTACAAAAGGTACCGGAGCCAACCCACCCCTGAATCACATAATCTTTACGTTTCTGCCCGGAATCGTGCTAAGTCTGTTCTTCGCTCTACTAAAAATAATTTCATCCATACTAAATGCTCTCAACTCTCCAACTCGAATTCTTCCCGCTCCTTCTGGCACCTTGCCAAAAATCTTTCTAACAACTTTACCTCATCATCCTTCCCTCCTCTTTTCTACTCTGATGGTTCTGTAGCTATTTCTTCTACTGATAAAGCAGATCTCTTCGCACAGACTTTCTCCTCCAATTCCACCTTAGACGATTCCGGTGCTGTTCCTCCTTCACTTCCCCCCTCTGACTTCCTCATGGCTGACATTAAAATTTCTTCAGTTGATGTATTTTCTGCCATTACTGGCCTCAGTACTAACAAGGCATATGGGCCTGATGGGGTCCCTCCTGTTGTTCTCAAAAACTGTGCTTCTGTGCTTACACCCTGCCTAGGCAAACTATTTCGCCTTTGTCTGTCAACTTGTACCTTTCCTTCTTTGCTGGAAGTTTGCTCTCATTCAGCCAGTCCCAAAGAAGGGTGACCACTCCCAACCCTCCAACTATCGTCCAATTGCTTTAACGTCCTGTATTTCAAAAGTTTTCGAGTCAATTCTTAATAAAAAAATTTTAAGGCATCTTTCCTATCACAACCTTCTTTCCGATCGTCAGTATGGGTTCCGTCAGGTACGCTCCACTGGCGATCTTCTCACCTACCTTTCAGACTCCTGGTCATCCTCCTTTCGGGACTTCGGCGAAAGCTTTGCCATTGCACTTGACATCTCAAAGGCTTTCGATCGAGTCTGGCATAAATCTTTAATTTCCAAACTGCCCTCCTACGGTTTCTATCCTTCTATCTGTACCTTCATCTTCAGCTTCCTTTCTGGTCGTTCTATAGCTGCTGTCGTAGACGGCCATCGTTCTTCTCCTAGATCTATCAACAGTGGTGTTCCTCAGGGCTCTGTCCTATCACCAACTCTCTTCCTTTTATTCATCAATGATCTTCTAAGCTGTACATCTAACCCTATCCACTCATACGCTGATGACTCCACCCTTCACCTTTCCATTCGGTTCCCACAACGCCCATCTCAACAGTTACTTCAAGAAACAAGGGATGAGGCTATGGCACACCTAATGTCTGATTTGGCTCATATCTCTGACTGGGGTAAAAATAATATGGTTGTCTTTAATGCTTCTAAGACTCAGTTCTTACACCTATCAACCCGACAAAATCTTCCACAGGTATACCCACTAATGTTTAATAATATTCAGATTAATCCTGCATCATCCTTGAACATGCTTGGGGTTTCATTTACTCGGGACTTATCTTGGAAAGATCATATTACATCTCTTGTAAAATCTGCTTCCAAGAGGTTGGGTGTGCTAAGCCGACTCCGCTCTTTCTTTACCCCTGCACAATTGTTGACTCTATACAGGGTTTTATCCGCCCCTGTGTGGAGTACAACTCTCATGTGTGGGAGGCTCCCCACATACAGCTCTTCTCAATAGAGGTGGAGTCAAAGGCTTTTCGTCTCATTAACTCTCCTCCTCTTACTGACTCCCTTCAACCTCTGTCTCTTCGCCGCACTGTTGCATCTTTATCTCTTTTCTATCGCTACTTTAATGGTCACTGCTCCTCTGAACTGTCTGCTTGCATTCCTCCACCTCTACGACGGGCGCGTAGCACCCGTCTGGCAGCAAACTCTCATCCCTTTTCTGTCCAACTCTCTAATGCAAGAGTTAACCGTTACTCCCAGTCTTTCATTCATGCAACAGGTCAGCTCTGGAACTGTCTCCCTCTGTCTGTATTTCCTCCTGCCTATGATCTCCAGTCTTTCAAACGCAGTGTGTCCAGGCATCTCAAAATGATCGGATCTTGAATTTGGCTCTCTATTGTATTTTGTTTTTCTCTTGGAGGGAACTGTTACTGCGGGCTCATGGCCTTTGGTTCCTTCTTCCTCGCATAAAAAAAAAAAAAAAAAATGTACACAAGGAAACCATTTACTTCGCAGGGTGGTAACCATATAGCCAAACTGTGGCGCCTGGTGGTTTAGTGGGTAATTATTGCGCTCCAGTCGGATTGAGCCGGCGAAGGTTTATATCCATGGAGTGGTTGGGGTTGATTGCTCATGTAATGCCACTCAGGGATGAGTGAGGTTTGTCACTCATGTGAAATGTCGGGACGAACTGCCTAGCCCCGGGCTCCTACGCTTCTCATGGGGCAGTGTAGGACTGGATGATGAATGGATGGATGGATGCTACTGGAAGAATAGTTGTAAGCACTTCTTTGAGATTACTCAAATCAGAGTTTAGGGTAAGCAACTAATAGTAGCTTTTAGATTTTTTTTTTTTTTTAAATCTCAGATTCAAAGAAAAACTGGAAATATTATTACAGGCGCAGTTATTAGAGGGTAGTGGATGTCATTATTATCAAATCAAGGATCCAAATAACCGGCGGGTGGGTTTAAGATACATTATTTACCAGCACTAAATGAAAGGGTCGGACCACCAATATTATGTGTTCAACGAGGCGAATATTCCGTCACGGCGCGCTGATGTCCTCCTTCCCAGCTCATGATGTACGCTACCCAGCAGAAAATGGCGAGAAGAGCGGGGAGACCTGTAACTTCACTTTTTTTTTTTTTTTTTCGTGGATAAGGATAGAGAGCCACGCGAACTACCGTGACGCAGAGCGATTCCTCACACAGCCTCGCTACCCCTTCTCCCTCCCTCTCCTCTTCCCCTCCCCCTTCCCCTTCCTTCCTCCACTGCCCACCCGCCTCTCTTTACCTCCCACTCCACCCGTTTTCTTAGTTCTCCTCTCTCCTTATCGTTCCTAACCCCTTCTCATTTTTTTTTTTTTTTTTTTGCATGCCCCCCAACTCTGACCCTTTCTGTACTCCTTATCTCCTCCAACTCTTACCTCTTTTTCTTTTTTCCTCATTCTATTCATCCCTTCTCACTTCTTTCCATCTTTCGTGTTCCCCTTCTTCTCTCTCTCTCTCTCTCTCTCTCTCTCTCTCTCTCTCTCTCTCTCTCTCTCTTCTACTCCTTTATCGCCTCTCTTCTCCTCCCTCTACTCTCACTCACTTGTCTTGCATCCTTTCTTTCCTCCTTCCCATCTTAATTTCTCCTTCAGTCTCTTGTCCTCGCCTCTCTCTCCTCATCTTAATTTCTGTCTCACCTCTAACCTTTCACCACCATCTCAATCTTTTTCCTCTCATCTGTTCCTTTTCTTCTTGCCTATCCAACCCTCTGTCGTCGTCTCTAACTTTCTTTTCCTCTCCCTACTCCCCTCCTCTTCCTCTATTAACCCCATTTCTTCCTCCTATCCATTTCCTCCTCCCCAGTCTTCTTTCCTACCGTCCTCTTCCTCTAATCTCTCCCGTCTCTCCCACTCGCCTCACCTGTCTAATGGCTGCCAAAACTTGTATATTAATGTTTCCTTCTTTTCAATAACTTCCGTGTCGTACATCATGTCCACTTCCCTGACAACCCCCGCACCACCACCCCTCATCCCCTCCTCACCACAGATTACTAGGTAGGATCCCGTAGCTTGTGGCAGTGGACGTTTTTGCGGTGATTTCATTGAGGGCTCTGGGGGCTTTATTTTCGTGGGCTAGGAGGTTCTCTTAGCACCTCTTTCGTACCTTATTATTTTAGGATATTACCGGCTAATACTTTGTTGTTTGTTACTCGTACTTATGCAAGTTAGTTTTGTCGATATTAAAAAGATGTTCGTCACAGAAAAAAAAATTACTGTGGTGCGATCAAATACATCGATAAAGAGGTGCTAAAGAGCCTTCTGAGCCCACGAGAACGCTGGCTTTGATAAGAGCTGCCTATGGGGTTGAGAAGGAACCATATTCCCGTCGGCATAGGAAGCTTCCTGACGTCTGTCATTTTTTTTTTTTTTTTCATATTATATTCTAACTTCTTCACCACAAGAGGTCTTCTGTAGGCCGAATATAATCATCTGGTAGCAACGAGAATAAAAGAAACGGCGCCATCACACCGAAGTTGTGTTGGGATATAACTAACTTCTACTATGAGAATGATTTCCTCAAAGGTCATTAGAAGTGTCTGGCAGTAGGAGGGGAAAAGTTATCCCCTGAGCTCTCAAGAAAACCTCTTATAGCGGCTGCCTGTTGGGTTGATAGGATGACCACATATTCTGGGTCAGGCATTCCGCCGCTGTGACGTGAGGCACTACAGTCACCGCCAGCCGACACGAACTCTCATCCAATATATGCAGAAAGTAGCGCTTGTCGCGGCCGGAGTTACATTTTCATCCCCGACGCAGACGTAATACAAAAAAGCGTCTGAGCTCCGGAGTGGAATGTGAATGCTAAAGAAGGCATTTTCGGTCTTCCTCACCACGGGCAAAAAGTTATATATACCTAGGTACCCCGGCGAGGGTGTCATCATCTAAGTGTTGTTTATTACCATTCTAGGAGTTGTAGTCGCGTGTGGTTTCGATAACACCTCTTTCATAACAGTTTATAGCTGCCTATGGCACGGTATTTTGTATTATTTTTTTTATTTTTTTCCGGGGCTTGTTTGATTGTGTGGTTCATTTCGCTGGAAATGCTGTTGGAAACCGTATTGCTGTTAGAGCGATGTCAGTAACGTGAAGTAATTCTGAAGTGTATAAGTTAAAATAAATACTGAGGAAGGGATACTAGTCAACCCTGGCAGGCCACGAGAATACCACCGAATCTTACAAACCTCTCCTTACGTGCTGTACTTGTCCCACTCACATATTATGGTAATTAGTGATATGCCTTAGTCTAGTCAGCTCCACTTCAGCTATCCTCACACCTATACACATTTGCCTTTCGTTTGCGACAGGTCTCCCTTCAGCAAAATGAAATCGTCTGCTGGTTATATGATTCAATAAATGACGTTATTGCATTGAAATAGTTAAAGGAGAATATTTTAAAACTCTAGTGTAAGAAATATCACTTAAAATTGATGAAAACATTGTGGAGATAGAAAAAATGTAAAACATTTCATGGCAGTGAAAGGGTGAATAAAGTATAAATACTTTAGCTCCATGCAGGCACAGTTAATAACCTCAGAACAGCACCCTGTCACCTCCACCACATTAATCTAGCATTAAGCACTTCAGACGCGGGAGCTTCTTCAGAAACGCGCGTGTCTGCCAGTCAGCGCAAAGGTTATTTATAAATGAGGTGCTCTACTCCCGTAGACTTTAACGACTTGCTCCCTCATCTGTTGAGTATTTTCATAACAGTTGTATGAATTGTGACCATTGTTGCTGATGGTTGGTGAAAGAGTTTAAGTACCTTTGTGCAGTTACTAGCTGATAGCAAGTAGAGTGGTACTGTAATATATATATATATATATATATATATATATATATATATATATATATATATATATATATATAGCCTTTGTGGTACAGTGGTAGAGTGTGCGTTTCGTACACGGGTGAACCAGGGTTCGCGCCCCGCCAGGGTAATAAACTTTGGGAGTGTTCACCCGGCCACGTACTGCATTGGCGGACACAAGGGGTGCTGTGGTTGAACCAGTGTCGCTTACTATAAAGAATGCTTGCACCCAGTCGGCTTGCGCGGGCCGATTACACTTGGTTCACAAACTACACACACATCCAAAGCCACTCCAACACTACAATTACACTTACAAGCACTTCTCACCCTACAGTACATACAATCTCCACCAGACAGCCTAAGTCACTTGGTAGAGATACATTGGCTGTATCGTCCCGACTTCGGTCGGGATAGGCCGGTCCTGCAGTGGATACTCAAACGGCAGATGATGATGATGATGATATATATATATATATATATAAATATATATATATATATATATATATATATATATATATATATATATATATATATATATATAATATGAGTAGATACTTGCTTTGTGAGCTACAGGCAGGATTTCAAAGATGAATGATAGTTACGGTTCTACGTTTCTACTTCCCACCCATCAATGTGGGAATTAGGGTGAAGATGTTATCATCATCCTTCTTGCACAATTATATATATATATATATATATATATATATATATATATATATATATATATATATATATATATATATATATATATATATATATATATATAGACACCGTATATCTTACCTCACCCTATCCTCAGCCATGAAAAGCGGTCATGATTATGATGATGATGATTCTACCTTCCAGTATCAGTTTGCAGACTTTCGGTATTGCCGTATTATTTCCCGTTTCCAGTGTAACAGTTTAGCGTATGAGAACTATTGAGTGTTGCTTTTTGTGTGTGTGTGTGTGTGTGTGTGTGTGTGTGTGTGTGTGTGTGTGTGTGTGGTATTTTTAATATGTTAGTCATTAGATCGTAACGTGTAGTGTTTTCTGTTTCATAATGCAGTCATTACTTACATGAATCAAATGCACTCATACTTAGATTTATTTGTTGTCAGGTTAGCCATATGATTTACGGTTTGATTCTGACCACAGCTTGTATCCCCATAAAGAACACACATATAAGTGGATGTAATATACCCATCATGAATGTAATAGTTGCCGGTAAGTAAAGATTTATTTGTGCATTGCAGGTGAACATATTGTGGGACAGCACGAGGCACCATCGCAGCAGTAGGGTCGATACTCTTGAAGGCGGCGACCTGTGAAACCCCAAGATTAAGCAGAGCATGTGCTTCAGTATGCAACTGCAGCGGAATCGTAGGTTAATACACGTTGTATGGCAGTTATAGAGGCTTAAATTTATTCAGACACTTAAAGTACTTCAAGCTTCGTTAAATTATTACCCTTTACCCTCTGTAAAAGTCGGATTGAAAAAAAAAAAATCTTTGAAGGGTTTACGACCACGATGTGATATTTTATATCATGTTTTCGTCAGAACCATTGATAAAGGAACAGTCTGTAGAATAATGCTGCAATTTCTAGTAGCGCCTTTTATGTGTTTATTTTATTTATTTGTTTTTTAGGTTAAGCAGACAAAGACGATGGCTGTGCGTGATTTGGTAATACCCTGTCAGAGTTGTACCGGCACCTCAAAAGATAGTCTAGCGTCACCTGTAGACTCACCTTGACCCGCCTCATGTCTGATAAAGGTGAGTGTTAATTCCTTATGGTCGTAAATGCCCCATATCTTTGGTTCATTTTTGTGGGAAAACCAGGGTAGGGACTATAAAGCTCACTGATCTAGTGTGTGTGTGTGTTCGTTCATACGTATTAATTTCATGCAGTCGGACGCCCAGAGTTGGATAGCTGAGCCAGTAGTATAGTTGGAAAAGATCCCAGTCCAAATTCAGGTCTAGAAGTTTGCGGTTACCTTGACCGAATGTTCCATCAGGCCGTATTTTTAGGGTTAGAACTATTGCTTCACTTCCAGTGTGGTCAGATACATCCTACGAGCATGTGTGACTCGATGGTTGTAACAGCTTTTGTATTAACTATAGCCATAAGTTGAGGAAAGTTTATGTTGTAGTTATGCACTTGGTAGAGTGTATTGAATTTTAGAATTTGGATGATTGAAAATAAAAGGTTAACAACAAAAGTAGAGTTCAGAGCAGAGACGAGGTAGGGAGACCAGATCTTGGGCCTGTAGTCTCGTCATTACCTCCGCTAACGAAGTTGGAGGAGGATTTGTATTCATCTGTGTCTGCCTCTGTTTGTGGACGAGATATCTCAAATAGTTATTGGATTTCATTGAAATTGTGTGGATAGGTGGGCAGTGTGTCAAGAGTATATTTTGAGGTGGATTTGGATCCGGATGCAGGAATAAATAATAACTAAAGATCACTGGCGTCGCAGAGGTATGCGATCCATGATTCAGTAACAGGGCAGACTAAGACCGAAGAATTAATGTGTTGACTACATGAGACGTGATGCAATTCATCTGGGAGGAAAGAGGAATTACAGCAGTTAATATACTGTAGGTTAATTGAAATCTTAAATTTTATTGGCGTCGGGGCGGTATGCGCTCTCTGGGTGCTTTCTAGTTAGTTGTATTACTGTGGTTTTCCACATCACTGTATATCCCATCCATGAAATGTTGCTATATATATATAAAATCCTTTTATAAGACTTTTAAGTGGCCACCAGTCCCTTGTTTCTGCCTTCTACGGAGTCTTGCTTTTCCGTGATATCTCTGCACATTGCCTACGTGGGACTGATCACGTCTTGAGGTGAGACGCTGTAGATGGTGCCACCGCCTCTGTCAGTACCCTGATATTTCTCTCTCAGTCTCTGTCACACACACACACACACACACACACACACACACACACACACACACACACACACACACACACACACACACACACACACACACACACACACACACACACACACACACACACACACACACACACACACAGCCACTTGTATCCTTCTGATTTAACAAATCGCTTAGCATTCGTAACGACCATTTTCGTTGCGGGTTACTCTAGATTCCCGTGTGAAGGAAGTTAATTTCTGAAAAAAAAAAATATTAACATCACCCACATTATTTTACATCTTCAGTACGATGACATCTCTTTCAAAATATATTAAAGGTACAACCTTTTTTTTTTTTTTTTTTAATGCATAGCAGATACATTTCGTAGCGAAGGTGTTAAAAATATTCTCAAGGATCCGCTTAGTATGATGTCGACTTCATATTATCCCCAGCGTAGCGGAGAGGTGTGATGTGTTTAGTGGCATGTGTCTGTGTGTCTTCGCGTATGTTAGGGCATTAACATTTACAGGCTGTCACCAGGAAGATTTTTTTTTTTTTCATTGTACAACTATGAGCCATATCTAGGTCATGGGTTAAAGGTCATCGAGAAGAACTCCTCTTACTTATACCGTTTGTCTGTGTCTCAGAGGCATTTGTTTATTCTGGACAGGCTATCTTTAGATGAATTTCTTTAGTGTTAATGGAACTGTCGTAGTGAAAGGGCCTGAGTCTACATTAGTCCTTTGAATACGATGATGGTTTTTCAAATGCAATCTTGGGTTCAAAACCAATCACCAGTAATCACCTGCACGATTAATATTATTATTATTATTATTATTATTATTATTTTACCGGCCTGTATTGTGCCTATACAAGACACTGTGATGATGAAGTTGTTAAAGGGTGTTGGGTACTCGTGGTGAGTTGGGCATCGGAGGGCCACTGATAAGATGGTGTCAGGCACTATCAGCTGATGTTACCTGGGCTGGCTTTGTCCGCCGCTCACCTGGCCACGGAACCCCCTCCCCCATCATCCCTCCCACCTCCCATCACCCCCTCCTCTACATGCCATAGATAACAGTTTAATAAGGGATGTCAAATTCGTAAAGATATGTTCATTTTCACTGTATTTTTTTATTTTCAGAGTGCATAACAAGAAATGGTGGCCAGACGTTTCGAGGTGTTTTTTCGCATGATCATGGGTTCGATTCCGACATTAGTGGAACTGGTGTACGGGAGTTATGGATCTGAATTTCGTTATAACAAATTTCTGTACTCTTCCATGAGGCTGGGTGTGACAGTACTCCCCTCATACCATCACACGTGTCCTGAATGCAATAGCCCTAACATGTCTTAGTGTCAGCGGTTCGATAATTGTGTCTCAATAGTGAAACGTGAGGGTACCTGGTATCGTTCATTGGCTCGTCGAAGTGCTGGATCTCAGGGGACGAAGAAGCTAGTCCGTGTTCAGGGTCGGATTCATAGAGTTGAAGTCAGAGTCAGTACTTCATACGTTCCCCCGTATTCTGTTCGATAAAAAAAAAAAAAAAAAAAAAAAAGCAAAAGTGATATACGCGGCGCAAAAGTGGGTGAATGAGGTATAGGTCCTACCCGATGCGTCGGAGTAGCCTATACTCAGGTGGGCACAGGGGGTCCCGTAGCACCTCTGAAGTATATATTTACATTGCCGATCACATAAATAAATAAGTCTCTGTTTGTTATTCATATCTTTAACTCTTTCATTCGGTGACATTTCTTGCTTTACTTTTGTTGCGTCTCAACGATTTTATTCAGATTTGGAGAGACTTTAAGAACTGGAGGTTTTAATTGCACTACTAAACCCCTTTTACCTTGGCCCAGATTTTCGTCCTCTTGTAGCTTAATTCACGTAGTAGAGCGGCAGAAAAGGATAGTGCTATACTTCTACGGTACTTTCCATAATGCTTTTTTCTTGACTAGCATTATATTCCAGTATTAATTTATTGTTACAACGTAGCATTTAAGATGAAGAGATGGTAGTTTTATTCCAAGTTAGAATAAATGCAGTATAGAGATCACATCCAAGTTGTATAGAATCGTCTGGTAACAACATGATTAGTTTTGACAGCCTAAGTAGCATGCAAGAAAATATTAAAAATACCATTTACAGATAAAAAATTGGTAAGGAAGATGTGTTGAGGAGCTTCTTAAGTCCACGAGAATGCGGCCCAGTGTCTTAACCCGGTTCTTATCTCTGGCCACACCTGGTCATCTGGGGGTCGTGTGAGTCATCGCTGCCATTATCATCACCATTATCATTACTGTTTCTCTTCCCATCCAACCGCCACCACTGTTACCCACTTTATAGACACCGATACCGTCTCCGTACACTCTTTTTCTCTCTCTCTCTCTCTCTCTCTCTCTCTCTCTCTCTCTCTCCATGCTAGACAAAACCGACTTACATTTGGTGCCTTTAACCTGCCTTCAGAAATAAAAGAAAGAAAAAACTGATATGAAAATAAGAAAATAAATGCCCACGATTATCTTGACGTGGCATGTCGTGATAAAGGAGGTAATGAAGGAGATAGCCAGGAGGAGTCAGGGTGGAGATAGAGAGACACCAAGACAGACACCTGACTCATATTCTCTTTGCCACGTTTATCACTTCTACGTTATTGATTTATTTTTTGCTCTGGTATTTTTATTTTTTTTGTATATATTCAAAATGCAGTCCGTGTCGAAGTAAAAGATACAAGTAGGGTATAAGAGGATAAGATGTAGCAGGGAAAATAAGTCGCTAAGGAGAAAGTGCTGAGAAACTTCTTAAGTGGACGAGAATACGGGCCCAAGACAGACACCTCGGCCTGGGGTGATAGCGGCAGATAAGGATAAGGGAGACGGATGAGTGAGATAGCGTGGCGGGTGTGATGGGATGATGCGTGACACCTTGACGATGCTCTCTTGTAGCCGCCATTACACCTCTCACAGCTGACTCAGAGGAATTACCGGCATCAGTGTCTGTTTTCATTAATGTTAGAGGCTACGACCCCATTTATAGAGGATCCAGCCCCCCATTTATACTGGATACGACCCCATTTGTAGAGAATCTGACCCCATTTATACAGGATCCGTCCACATTATTGAGGATCCGACCCCATTTATATAGAATCCGACCCCATTTATGTAGGATCCGACCCCTTTGATATCGAGATATTATAAAGGGTTAGCGTGGTGATAGGTACAGTCTGGAAGGTTTGTGTGGTTGAGTTTTGTGTTGCTCACTTTTCGCCCAGTACTTAGGATAGTCGTTCTAGTTTTGTGTACTTTTCTTTCCCTTTCTTTCCCTTTTTATTTTATCTTTTTTTTTTCCCGGATCCTAAGTAAGTCATTTATATTAGTGGCAACAGGGTTAGCATAATTGTAATGTAAAACGGGTGGTGGTCCCTGTGGATGCACCGACAACCGAATGCGATAAATGCATCAGTCTAGTAGAGTCCCAAAGTTTGTGACAGATTTTAATTACCTATTAGGCAAACTCCACAATGAACTTTGCAGTCTGAAGTAAACTTAGTGTAATGTCAGTTCTGGGCGTCTGATGTCTAACGAGAGCTTAGCAAAACAAAATAACCCTTTGGCCGTCACGATCAACATAAGGGTTGCAATGAAAGTACCGGCAGAGGGTTGTGTTCAGCTATGGAAGAGGCATAGTGTCAGAGGGTTAAGTCCGTCTGAATAAGGAAATTAGGTAACAAGTCAGGGCATCT
This sequence comes from Coenobita brevimanus, assembly GCF_032717465.1. Classification (NCBI taxonomy): domain Eukaryota; kingdom Metazoa; phylum Arthropoda; class Malacostraca; order Decapoda; family Coenobitidae; genus Coenobita; species Coenobita brevimanus. Next base: position 41,868,092 of record NC_136975.1, read on the forward strand.
TGATATGCAGTTAGGGAGGTCTGCGAGCCTTCTACCCCTAAAATTGATAACGTATTATGTAATGTATGACTGTTGGCACAAGAGCATTTTGTTAAACTTATTCTGGACGTGTACTAGTGGGGGTTAGTAAAAGCTATATCTTCAGTAACGCCTGCAGTTCGAGAGCCTGTCCTAAGGCGAATAAAATACTGGAGATACAGTAAGTAAATAAATAAATATATAAAATGAAACCACGTCATCAGACTGAGAAGGCTGATACAGACTCTGCAAGTACTGCCGCACAGCACACATCACCATTGTTCGTTAGTAGCGTCCATCTCCTTGTAAGGGGAGGTGATGTGATGGCACATTTGTTTAATTAAAGTCGTACGTGGTTTAAATCCCGGGATGATCTCAGTGGCCTCCTGCGTGCTGGTTGTTGTTCTGTTGTCAGTACCCGGCTATCAGCCTGACTCACACACCCGGACTCTTATTGGTTGAAGGTTTCTAGAATCATTTCCTTAGCGATAAATTTTGCCAGTTTTTCCTTAATGTTCAACCCTACGGCTGTTCAATCTCTTTGATATTGATACAGTTAGCATAAGTAATTTAAGGGGTAACATTAATTCTCCATATGCAGAAATAGGTTGGTAAGGAAAGGAACTAGCTGACGAGAATACGGGCCACGGGCTTACCTGGGTTCGTATTTATAAAGGATTCATGTCAATATACGAGATTTAAACGTCATCTTATCACATATAATTTTGTTTTTCGTATTTTGTCAGTTTTAATATTTACACTTATTTAGTCGTGTTTATGAAGGAGTCACACCAATTTACAGGATTTACCAGTATCAGTAACAGTTAACTCTTGTGACAGAACGTTTTATAGGTCTTCTTTTGTCAGTTTAATTTTCTCTGATATGATTGTGAAATGCTTGGTAGTCGTGTAAGTGAAAAGTGTAATCAGATACAAACAATTTTATACTATACGCAGGTTTGGAGAGTTTTGTCTCTCTTTCTTGCAACCTTGGTTGCTTTCCAGTCACTTTCTTATGCCTTCGTCCCTTTCAGCACTTCACTTTGCCCATTTATCATGCCTCCCCTTCTTCCTTTCTCGTTCCCTTCTTCCTATCCCGTCCCCTTATACATTTCTCGTTCTCTGCTTCCTTTCTCGTTCTCTTCCTCCTTTCTCGTTCCCTCCATCCTTCTTTGTTCTCTTCTTCCATTCTCGTTTTCTACTGCTTCTCTCGGTCCCTGCTTCCTTGCTCGTTCTCTTCTTCCCTTCTCGTTGCTTGCATCCATTCTCGTTCTCTTTTTCCTGTCTCGTTCTCTTCGTCATTTCTCATTCCCTTCTTCCATTCTCGTTCCCTTCTTCGTTTTCTCGTTCCCTTCTTCCAATCCCGTCCCCTTCTTCCTTTCTTGTTTCCATTCTGTTTGCAGTTTAATTCCTCTTCATTTTACTCTCTTTTTTTATACCCTTTCTCTTCAGTAACTTCTTGTTTCACCGTGCTCTTTTATCACGTCCTTCATGCTTCCCTTTCTCGTTTCCATTTCGTTTTCCATTGTACTCTTTTCATCATGCCGTTTTTTAGCTCTTGTACCCTTCCACTTCACACTGCCCTGTCTTACCCATTCTTCGTCCTTCCTACCTCATTTCCTTTCCGTTTGTTTTTCATTCCTCTCCATTTTACCTCGCTGGCCGTTCTCTCTCTCTCTCTCTCTCTCTCTCTCTATTTTCCTCATTTCCCCATTGTTTTCCATTTTACCCCTTTCATCATACCCACATTCCCTCCACTACCCTGCCACACCCCGACCCAGGCCTTCTCTAAGCTGACCTAATTATAACATGGCAATTAACGTGCCCAGGTATCCGATGGCCGGTGGGTTTATCGACAGACGTCAATAGAGGCCATCGCAGTCCCTGTAATGGGTGAGAGTTCTGGGACAATGAGGTGCTCCAGATTCCACACGCACGCACGCACCTACATACGCACGTGCACACACACACACACACACACACACACACACACACACACACACACACACACACACACACACACACACACACACACACACACACACACACACACACACACACACTCATTCATCTCTCTCTCTCTCTCTCTCTCTCTCTCTCTCTCTCTCCATTCTTACAGCTCCCTCGTGTCATTATACTTCCCTCCCTCCTTACCTCTCCACTTCCCTTTTATTTCCCATCTCCCTCATCCCGTTTGGCCCACGTCCCGTCCCCATTGTTATCATCTTGCCTTGTCAACTCTTCATCAAATCGACCCTCCACATCGCTTGACGTTTTACCTCTCTTATGCCTCATCTTCTCCCTTTCTTTTTTCTTGCATCTTCACTACCGGTACACTTTTCCTTTTCTTCTCCTCTCCTTATCGTTTTCTGTTGTTCTCCATTTCTCATGTACTCAGTCTCTATTTTAGTTTCGTCTCCACTACCGGTACTCTTGTTTTCCATCTCCAAGTTTCATTTATTCTCAATCTTCACGTCTTATTAAATGAGACAAATTTTGTACTCGTCTGTCTTCAGTCTCTACCTAAATTTGTCTCCTATTTCATGCGTCTTCTCTACGATGCCATTTTCATCCTCTGTTCTAACTTAGGTTTACTCCTGATCACCATTTTTCTTTCACTCTCAATTTCCACTGACTTTTATCTCCGCGGTACTGTTTTATTAATTATATCCAACTCTTGTTTACTCTTAATCTCAGTTCAGTGTTGATCAATTTCTCTTGTACTCTGAATCTCCCATCATTCTTTCCATATTCCATACCTGCCACACTATCTTTCAGCATCACACCCTCTTATCTGTTCCACTTCCCTTTTTTTTGTCTCCTTATCTCCCTAATGCTGCGTCTGTACTTTTGTCTCACTCTTTCTCTCCCCATCTCCCTCTCTAACTCCCCTCCACTTCCCTGTCTACCCCCCCTCCCCTCTACCTCCCTCGTCATTCTCTAAGACCCTCACTGTTATCTGTGGCACTCTCAATAAGACCACACAAACTACGACCGCCCTAACACCCATATCAAGACCCGTTTAAAATTGTATCAGCCCATCTCTTTCACAATAAGGGGACTCCTAATGCGACTAATATTGTCTGGTGATAGCAAGATTATCCCTTTTGCTCCGATGACGTTTTGTATAGTTTATTCCTGTGATTTCTAAAATGCCTAATTGGTCGGATTGAGATTTTTATTTTCAAACTGGAGGGTTTAGATGTATCCCTCATTAACCTTTATTACTGCTGGGAGAATGTCATAAAGTTAATAAAATTTACAGGGATCGAAAATAAATCGGTAAAACACGCCATCGGACTGTTGTAATTAAAAGGACACCATTGTCCTGAACGGATTGATAATGGGGGTCTGATCAAGGAATAATCTATCAGGGCCCACCACCTCAGAGGACCCACAGAACAGGGCACAAAAGGAACCTCTCTGGGCTCCTCTCCAGCCACGTACGAGTCCCATCACGAGGGGAATTGACTGAGAAGGTCTTTATGTCCTCGTCTGGGCGGTTGAGATGCTGGGGAGTCAAGGGTTAGCGCCAGAAGGGAACGGTGGTTTAACGTAGCCAGGATCAGAATTAAATGATGTGGTTCATTAGGATTAGGATATGGCGTAGTTCATAAGAGTCAGATTTAAGTAGCGTAGTTCATGAGGGTCAGGTTTAAATGGCGTAGATTTAAACGAATTAGGATTAAATGACGTCGTTCATTAGCATTAGAATCAAATGGCAAAGAATTGGGATTAAATGGTTAAGTTCATTAGGATTAGGATTGAATGGCTAAGATCATTAAGATTATGATTAAATGGGATAGTTTATTGGGATCAGAGTTAAATGGCTTGGTTCTCTGTTGCTTTATCATTCTTGCAACCCGATATTATATTGCCTACGTGAAGCTGAATTAAATAGTTGCATATGACTCATTCTTATCTCAGCCTTTACTACTGGAATGTGGTGGCTTTTGTTTCCTATTCTGGTTTGTGAGAAGTTAGGTAGATGCAGCAGTGAGGCAGCTATGTGGTACTGAGAATTAAAAGAAAGAAAGAAAGAAAGAAGAAGATGAAGAAAATCAGAAGAAGAAGGAGAAGAATTAGAAGACGAAGAGAAAAAAAGAAGAAAGAAATTCGCGTGTAGCAAATATTGACATTTCCTTCTTTAGTCGACTGTGAATCTGAGGACTCGAAGGGTAAGCGAAAAGGTGAGCTTGAAATAGTGTAGCATAAAAGTGAATTGTGTTGCGAGGTACAAGTAATTCCCAAGGTATTTACTCCTTTTCAGTATGATTGGACGCAGCTGGATCGTTTAGCGTCGTTGGCAAAGGGATTAAGAGGGTCGATGGTACGATCTACTTAACCGGGCATATCAGGTCGTGTTCATGTCATTTATAATTACATGTTCTAGTAATGAATTGTGTATATTACCGGCAGTAATATTATTGTATTTCTAAGAATTGTCGTTGCCTTATCATCAGTGCGTTCTGTGTCCAAGATTTGAAAAAATAGAACAGTATTGGCAGTAAACGTAGTATGCTGTCGCCTCCCTCTCTCTCTCTCTCTCTCTCTCTCACACACACACACACACACACACACACACACACACACACACACACACACACACACACACACACACGGTGGTTTTAATTATTATTTGGAGTGACGTTTATGTGTCTTGTTCTCATGGAGTCGAATCTATAGTAGGCGGCCAGAGGTTTTCCAGTAATAAAATGCCACCAAGGGCGTCACCTGGTCATCTCCTCTTTAATGTTCTAGAGTACGGTAGGCAAGGTTATACACGTACGTCGATAAGGATATTTTGGGACTGGCTGGTAATTAACTCTTTTATTTGTACATATCTGAAATTTTGTACAGGGTTGAGTAAGCTTTTGTTACTTCTCAAGACAACATTTGAGTGGTACTGTAGGCAGCCCTTTGAAATAATCTAGGAATCGCGTTAGTTAGTGGCTCAGTAAACCAGGCCAACACGTAAAACCAAAACCTTCTCTTGTTTTCTTCATAGTAACCCGCTTCTACTTTGATAAGATTTTTCTTCATTTTGGATCTCCAACACGACATATGTGTAACGAGATATCGTCTTTTTATACATTAGATAATTTTGATCCCAAGAGTAAGACTTGCATCGCTTGAATATTTTGATTGTTGTGAAGGAAATTAATTGCCTGGTAATCATATTCATTCCATATTGTGGGTTTAAAATGTGTAGCCTGGTTTTAACAATTTCATGTTCAGACTTTGGGAGACATCAGCTAATGAGATCTACGAAATGCATGGTGAAAATTTGGGAGTCAGCAGCAAAATTAAATATAAAAAATGTGTGGTGATAATTTGGGAGTCAGCAGCAAAAATCAATATATGTTCAGTATTACGGGTCAGCGGTGAAGACAAATACGTGGGAATGTGGGGCGTCATGTTTCCTGACCCCAGCACCCCCCACCCCACCCCCTCGTGGACCCTCGGACAAATGACAGGCAACGCTCCCCCGCATTCCCCACATTTTTAACGAGATTTGCGGTTACGTGTGACCTCCTGGGGATGACCTCAGGATGACCTCGTGACCGCCGCACCTGACCGGGCATAACAGGGCAAGTGGAGCATCGAGGAGAGAGGGAGATTGGGAAAGTAAAGAGGGAAACTGGGAAAGTAAAGATGAGAAGTCAAGGAAACCGGGACTAAGGGAAAGGAATAAATAATGGGAAATCGAAGGGAACAGTGACTAAGGTAGGGGGAACGTCGAAAGAGAGGAGGGAAAAGGTACCGTCAATATTGTGAAAGAAGGAAAAAGATGAGAGGAGAAATGAAGGAAGAAGGGAGGGAGAAGAGGAAGGAAGAAGGAATATAAAGAGAGAGGAAAAAGAAAAGCTGAAGATGAGAACAAAAATGACGGAAAGTGAATAATAAAAAAAAACAGAAAAGAAAAATCTGAATTCCGTTTTTATCCCCGTCATGTAACGCTTCCAGGGTCGTTAGCCAGTCAGCATACTTAACCCCTTTAGTTCGAGGACGTCTTCATAGTCTTGGTGTTTCCTGACGAATTTATTTACCTTAGTATTAACTTTTCGAACAAGATGGGTTAGATTTACTTATAGCCCTTGATGTTTTTTTTCTAATGGGAGACTCTGCAGAACGTAAAATAATAATAATAATAATAATCCTTGGTAAGAGGGAGAGTAAATCAAAATGATGTGCATTTTGGCTGAAGGAGTTAACTTTTCTGTATTTTCATAGCACCGTCTCATTAAATCCTGCAGGAGGTAATAATGAACTGGCTTTTACCGTTACTGAATTTTGTTAAGGAAGATGGGAAACGGAAGATTTACTCTCACATAAGGAAATTTCGTTTATTGAGATCTTCTGTGTGTAAGTTTAATTCTTACACTTCAGTTAGTATTCTCGTCGGTTAAGGAAGTTCCCCAGACCTTTACCTAAGTGGTTTATTTTACGTATTACACCTTCTGTCCTCTTCTGTGCCATATGAATCATTCTGATATCGTCTCACTCGGGATAAGTAACCTACAAAAGGATGTTAACCAACTATATCCAAAAGTAAATAGCCAAGGAAGAGGTGTTTGGGAGGTCCTTAACCGACGAGAATACGGGCCTTAAACAGTTGTGGTATCAAGACACGAAGATAAACTGTGCTGGGCGCCATTGTACCCCCCCTAGTGTGCTTCTTGGGGTCACGATACCGATTAACTCTGGTGCATGACCCAGATCAGGTGGCGTCACTCTACCCTCCTCTGACACGCCGCCAAAGGGAAGAAGGCGAGGGGGAGGAGAGGGTAGGATTAGTGGGTGATGAGAGAAATGTGGAAGGAAGCATTGAGGTGGAAGGATGGATGAGAGGGTAGAATTAGTGGAAGTGGAGAGAGATGTGGAAGGAACACAGAGATGAAAGGGATAGGAGAGGGTAGGATTTCTGGGGTTGAGGAGAGAAATGTGGAAGAAGCATTGAGGTGGAAGGGGGAGCAGAGGGCAGGATTTGTGGTGGAGAGAAGAGAAATGTGGAAGAAACATTGAGGTGGAAGGATGGGTGAGAAAGTAGAAATAGTGGAAGAGGAGGGAGATACAGAAGAAACATCGATACGGATGGATGGATAGGAGGAGGTAGAGAAGTGAATTATGGAAAAAACATTGAGATGGAAGGGTGGATAAAAGAATAGGATTTGTGGGAGAGGAGAGAAATGGGGAACAATGATTGAGATAGAAGGATAGATGAGATACGTGGTACAACTGAAACCTGTCCATAAAAGGTGGATGGAATAGGAGGAAAGGAGGGATAATTTGCTTGGGGATAGCATGACGGCATGCACGATAGAAGCAAAAATAACTGGGGATGAGGACGACATTATGGACAGGGAATAGGGAAGATGAAATGCATTGAGGAATGGAAAGATTGAACGCACGGATAGGAGGTGAATAGACTGAGTGAAAAAAGAGGGGACTAGAGGCGTGTGGGATAAAATAGGTATACCGGTAAAATGAATGAAAGGGAATAATCTAGTGAGAGAGAGGAGGGGGTGGGGGGAATCGAGTGATTATATTATGTGAATGGGATATGGAATGCTTATGGAGAGGAAAAGTGGAATGATATACGAGAGGTGACGTGGAATGTTTATGGAAGGGGCAAAGTGGAGTGGTTATGGGAGACGGGAAGTGGAATAATTATGGAAGGAGAGAAGTAGAATGACTGGGGTAAGAGGAGTGACAGTGAGCAAGGCTGGATGATTTATGAGACCTAATGCAGTGAGAGAGATAAATGGAACGTATTGGAAAGCGTGGTGAATGGAAGAGAAGAGGCAAAACACTGAGGAGTTAATAAGTAATTCAAGAGAGGTAGTAAATTGTATCAGACTAGGAATGTGGAATGCATGGGGCAGATGATATGGATCATTCAGATGACGTAATGAAAGGAGATTGTACGAAAAGAGGGAGAGAAAATACTTGGGAAAAGAGGGATATAGGATGCGTGGGGAAACAGAGAGAGAGAGAGAGAGAGAGAGAGAGAGAGAGAGAGAGAGAGAGGGCAGGAAGATTAACATGTAACTATAGAAAAAAACGGAAACTCGTAAAAACACAGATTAAAAAATGTATTATATAGCAAACGCATTGACACAAGGGGAATACGTAAAAAAAGGACAATTAGGAAGTCGAGGAAAGAAGCATGTGTCTGTGAAAAGGAGATAGGCAAAGATGGGGTGAGAAAGGAAGTGGGAAAGTGAGCGGGTGACAAAGAGTGAGAAGGAATGTGAGAAAGTGAGTGAGTGACAAAGATGGTGTGAGAGAGAATGTGAGAAAATGAGTGTGCGACAAAGATGGAGTGGGAAAGAATGTGGGAAAGTGAGTGGGTGAGCGAGGGAGCGTGGCTTGACATGGTCCATCAACACTATTTCGCCCCACCACAACCACAACCACGATGCCTGAGGGTTGTCCAAGCGTGCCAACCTGACACACACACACACACACACACACACACACACACACACACACACACACACACACACACACACACACACATTCCATTCTCACTGTATCTATTTTTGCTTTTCTCAGTCCGTCTGTTTCTGTACCTGTCAGTCTGTTTATATGTCTTTACATTTATCTTCAGCGCGCGAACACACACACACACACACACACACACACACACACACACACACACACACACACACACACACACACACACACACACACACACACACACACACACACACACACACACACACACACACACACATTCCGTTCATGCTACTGGTATCCATCTTCTGTCTTGCTCGGGCTATCTATCTAGGTCCATTTTTATTTCAGTAGTTCTTTGTATCCGCAGTCATAGCCAGGATGCCGTTAGATTCATACGTGACCCAGTCCACCTTCCAGCACCCAAATTTTTAACCTTATTTGTGGATTACACCTCCTCCTCCTTCCATCACGCTGTCCATCCACTCGGGATTATCCTTTTCGTCTATTCTGCTTCTCTTCCTCCGTTTTCTCCTTGCATTTAGATATGTATATTTGCAACCTGTGTATGTGTATACCAATGAAACATACACGGCCTCTGACAGCCAGTACAACACTTCCACTTTCACATGCATCGCTATCACGCCAGATACTCCTTTCTGATTCGTACTTAACCAGTTTGAGGAAGAGTTAATTATCGGTATCACTCTACCACTGAGATCGTGACTACATATATTTAAAAAAAAATAAGTAATGCCATTTATAAGATAATCCTTGGCATTACAACTTAACGGCATTTAAAATAATATTCTCTGTGGTACTTTTTGCATTTATGCGAATGCCTTTCCAGATTGATGACTGCTTTTTCTTTAATGCCACTTCTGTTTCTTTCTCCTTTTCCTGCACGTTTGTATTTCTATATCGCTGTCATATATCCTCACGGGTTATTGTTAAGCCATTCACACAGTCAAATTCGTTTTTTTTAGCCACCCATCTGTCTCCATTCTTTTCCGCTTCATATCCACCTTTACCACCTCCCATCACATCCATTCTCACTGCAGCATCGATCCTCATCCCTTCCACTTTACTCTCCCACATGACTCTCACCCACTTCTCACCACTTCTCACTTTCTTCCTCCACCTCATATCATATATATTTTGACTTACATTTCTTCCATTCTCACCACATCTCCTTTTCGTCATTTACTATTCTTTATTTATATTCATCTTCTGTTTTCATTTCTGTTCCTTCATGTTTTTCCCCCACTTTCCTACGGTCCTGATTCTGTGTCTTCCATTTTCGCTTGCATTTTTTCTTTCACTTTCCTTATTATTGTTTCCATTCTCCATCTTTATTTTTAACTCTTCTGTTTTCTCATGGTCAACTTCCGTTCTCACTTCCTCCTTATTCGCACCTTTACCTGTCTTTCATTTTTACCTCCTCCTCCTTCCTTCCTTTCACTTTAATGTTTTCCATTTTCGCCTCTTCCTCTATTTCATTATCGTCGATTCCAACTCCCTTCCATCCAAGTTTGCACATTTTTGCTTTCATTTACCTTTCATCTTCACTTCTCTTGCTTCCTGTCTTCATTTTAGCTATGTTCACCGTTTCCCCCCCCCCCCGTGTGTGTGTGTGTGTGTGTGTGTGTATGTGTGTGTGTTTCCTTCCAGCATATTGTCCTGCCTGCCATCCTTCCATCCTTTACTCTTAGTCTGCATATAATAATTTTCCTTCCTTGCTGTCACTACTCTGATCTACTTATATATTGGTCATCCCATTCTCTGTTCCTGCACAGTACAGTCGGGATCTCTAATTCCGTTACACTGTCCTGTCGCTGTGTCAGAGGCCTGTATTGTAGTCTCTTAAGGAGGCTCCCTAGCACCTCTTCCTTAGCGATTTATTATTGCCTAGGGCCTGTTGATATAATTTTGTACAACATTTGTGAATTGTATGATGATTGAATGATGTAAGTTTCTCAGAAGAGGACAGCAAGGTGTAATAACCAAAATAATTGCTTAGGAAGAGGTGTTAGAGTGCTTTCTTAACTGACAAGAAGACGGTCCAAAGCCTAGGTCGTGGGTTGGAATCTTGTATATTTGGTTCAGATCCCTGGACGTATGAGGGAAACTTTTATCCTCGGTCTTACATTCTCTACAAAGTCACACCCTCCTCCACGCAGCCATCCTCTTCTTTCTCTCTACATTTTCTGCCTTTATCGCTCATTTCTCTGGTCATCCATCCTTTTTTCTTTCGTTCTCTAAACTGTCTTCCTTTATCCATCCTTCCTCCATTCATCTATCCCCCTTCCTCTCTATTTTCTGTCATTATCATTCCGTCCTCTGCCTAACCATTTTCCTTTCAGTCCTCTTCCATCACTCCACTTTCCTTTACTGCCATTCCCATTCATCCTCATTCCACCCCATTCACTCTCTTGCCCAATTTTCTTCTACCTTTCCACTTTTCTCCGCCTCTTATATCTTCCCCTGAACGAGAGGGAGGGAGAAGGGAGAGCGAATTGATGACATGAGAGGAGGTGGAGGGAGGGAGAGGGAGTGGGTTGCGAGAGGAGGGAGGGAGAGGGAGTGGGTTGCGAGAGGAGGGAGGAAGAAGAGGCAGTCAGAGAAGAAAGGAGAAGAGGGGAGTGTGAGGAAGGGTGGAGGGGAAGGAGACAGTGAGAACAGGGAGGGGAAGGTGGTAGAGAAAGGTTAAGGAGTGGGTCGTGGGAGGGAATAGTAAGAGAAGCCAGGGGAAAGGGGGGGAGAAGAGGAGGAAGGGGGCTGGGGGAAGTAGGAGGGAGAAAGGGGAGGGGAGAAGTGAGAGGAGAGAAGGAGAAGAGTTGGAAAGGGGAGAGGAGAATGAGAGGAGGCAAGGAGAAGAGGTAGTGAGAGGAGGGGGAGGAAGGGGATAACGCGAGGGGAGGGAGGAGGAATGGAGGTGAGGAGCTGAACGAGGTGAGAAGTCGAAGAAGGAAAAAAGAAATAAAGAGGAAAAGTAAAGGTGGCGTGAAATGTGGGGAGAGGGATTGATAGGTTTGTAAGTAAGGTACAAAAATAAAATGGAGTTAAACTGGAGCGAAGCTGTGTTATGGAGAGAGAGAGAGAGAGAGAGAGAGAGAGAGAAAGAGAGAGAGAGAGAGAGAGAGAGAGAGAGAGAGAGAGAGAGAGAGAGTGAAAATAAGAGTAATAAAAGCCCCCCTACCCCCACCCAATCCAATTCAGCCCTCCACCTCCCCAAGACTTTACCATAAAACTCTACGGTTTCAACCCATCAGTGCTCATGAGGCATAATTTCCGCTTGGCCAAGGGTGCGTGGCGGAGGGGAGAGAGGGAGAGGAGAAAGGAGGAAGGCGGAAGGAAGAAAGGAGGAAGTGGAGAGAGAGAGGTGAAGAGGAAATAAGTGGAAGGAAGGAGGGAGAAAGTTGATAGGCTAAATATAGAAGGAAGAAAAGGGGGAACTGGAGAAAAATGTGGAGGGGAAATAAGTTGAAGAAAAACTGGGGAGGGAAGGAGTAGAGAGGAGGAAGGTATTAGAAAAAGCGGGAAGAGACAGAGAGGAAGAAGACGGGAAGGAAGAATGGATAGATTTGAGAGGGAGGTGAAATGGAAGTAAGTGGAATTAAGACTTAGAAAGGAGTAGATAGGAGAAAGATGGAGGAAGAAAAGGGAGTTTGGGAGACGTGCCAAGTAAAAAATTAAATAGATAAATAAAAAGGTTGAGAAGTATTGTGAATAGATTTAGGGGAATGAGATAAAACGTATGGGAAGAGAGAGAATTAGACAGAGGAGAGTAAGGAACAAGGTGGAAATGAGACTATGCTGATTTAAGAAAAGGGAGAACACGTATCCACCCCATTATTTGTTGTGAAATAAGGTGATGATGATGATGATGTTGATGATAATGAGTGGTGGTGATGGTGATGGTGATAATGATGGTAATGATGATGATGATGATAGTGATGATGGTAATGATGATGATGATGATGATGATGTTGATAGCAATTGTATGAGGAGAGAGGGAATTGGATTGTCAAAATATTGGAAAGGGAGGATGGATGAAAGGGAAAATGAAGTGCAGGCGTGGGTCCATTGTGCTCAGTGACAGTGTTTTTTAGCGCCATACTCGGTGGGAGTGTGAGGTGACGGGGGAGAGAGAGAGAGAGAGAGAGAGAGAGAGAGAGAGAGAGAGAGAGAGAGAGAGAAGGGTTTAAAGGTACAACGGAAAAAGAATAGGAATTAGAGTGGGAGGAGAAGAGAGTAGGAGTTAGAGTTAGGATCAGTAAGAGAGCGTAAGATATGAGATAGATGAGAGTAAGAATTAAAGTGATAGAAAAGAGGGTAAGTGTTACGTAGAGTGAAAGGAAAGAGAGAGAGTAAGGGTTGGAGGGAGGGAGACGGAAGAGAGTAGAGGTTAGTGGGAGGGAGGCGAAAGAGAGTAGGGGGTAGAGGGGATGACAGGAAAGAGTAGCTATTATAGGAAAGAGAGAGAGAGAGAGAGAGAGAGAGAGAGAGAGAGGGAGAGAGAGAGAGATGGAATGGGACTTCAGTGGTGAATAGAGAGGTGCAAACGAGACTGGCATTGGGAGAGGGAGGAGTGAGAGGGGATGAGAGGCATGGAGGAGTGAGAGGGAGTGTGCGAGTGTGTGGCGGTGAGTGGTTTATCTTGTCTGACCACGGTTGGCTAGTGATGCCGAACCTTCCCTTACTCTCCCTACAGAAAGGGGAGAGGAGGGGAGAGAACTGGGTAGGGAGAGGGAGAGGTATGGGAGGGAGCAAGGTAAGGGGGAGGGAGACGTACGGCAGGGAGGAAGGTAAGGGGGAAGGTGAGGTAAGGAACGGAAGAAGGTTAGGGGAGCAAAAGAGGATGGTAAAGAGTGAGGGAGAGGTACTGAAGGGAGAAAGGTTAGGGGGAGCAGAGGAGGGAGGTAAGGGAGAGGGACCATAAAAGAGAAAGGTAGGCATGTGAGAGGAACTGTAAGGAAAGGGAGTAAGGAGGGACCTTCTAGTAGAATGGGAGAGAGAGAGAGAGAGAGAGAGAGAGAGAGAGGGGGGGGGTAAAGTAAGCGAGATGGATGGAGCCTACAGTGGAGAAAGAGGGTAAGAGAAATGGAAGGTTAAATAGGAAGCATGGTTAGAAGGCCTGTTGACGTATAGCATGATTTCTTGCTGAGGTAAAAGTAATTACACTGAAAGTACAGCCAGAGTGTAGGAAGAAGATAAGAGGGGGGAATTGAAGAGAAGGAAAATGGAAGAGTTTAAGAGAGAATTAGGGTAGTAAAATGGAAGAGGAGGTAAATGAGAACGAAAACACAACAAAAGGAAGGCTCTGTTAGTAATTATAGAAGTGAAAGGATGTAGTGATAAGTGCGTGAGAAATGAAGAGAAAAGAGGGAGGATATAAGAGAAGCGAAAGTGGAAAATTTTAGGGAGAAGGAGGATAGTATAAATTAAGGTGATGGTAGTAGACGCGGAAGAGAAAGAAACAAGAAATGACTGGCATCATATTGAAATGCAGGAACTAAATGAAACTGCAAGGGAAGGCTAGAGGTAGTGATGAGTGTGGAAATGATGAAAGTAGGAGATTTGTGAATAGTTAAAGTTAGGGGAAAAAGGATGAGAAAATTGTTGGTGCTAGAGAGAAGAGGAGGGAGGAAAGAGTAAGGAAGTCATGGGATAAAGTACATTATTGTAACGATGAAGTAGGGGAATATAATCATGAATAATCTATAAAAGAGTTGTGGTGTGGAATATAGTGGCAGTGTTGGTGACAGGGATAATGAGCGCCCCAGGCCATCATTACCATCTTCACTGGCCAGCCTCACGTCTCCTGTGGCACGCGACTCTCCACCACTCCTCCCCCTCCACTCCTGTTGTCCCTCCTCCGCCTCAATTTTCCTTTCTCCACCCCTCAACCTCTGTTTTTTTTTTTCCCTCCACTTCGTCGCTCCCTCTCCACCTCTTCTCGTTTTCCTCACTCTCTACGCTACCTTTTTCCCTAACTCCACAACGACGCATTCATCCATTTTTGCATTCTCATCTACATTTATTTCACCTTAACTCAAATCTACCTCCAGTCTCTCCATTTCACAGACAATCCAGTCCTGATTCGTTCTTTCCTCCTTCCTCCCCTAACTTACACCATTCTCCACCTCTGCTCCTCTCCATTTCAACCTCCCTTACCTCCATCTCTACCGGTCCTATCTTCGCTGTCCCCCCTTCCACATCTGCCCCCTCAGAATCTCTCCCCCCTTCCCCCTTCGCCTCCATTCTGCCCCGCCCCCCTCCATTGTCATTATCCCTATTTTATACCCCACATTATCCAGGCGTCACAGAATGGTCGCAGAATTGGTATTAGGGTGAAAATCTGTTAAGGGCGTAGGGGTGAGACTATGTCCCCTCACCCCTCCTTCTCCCCACTCTCCTCTTCCCCCTCAGTCCTTCTTCCTCCATTCCCCCCATCATACCTCTCATCACTACCTCTTCTCCTCTTCTTTCTTCCTCTGCCCTCATCTCCTCCTCTCCCCTCAACCCCCTAGTCTAACCTAGCCTCACTACCCCTCTCCTTCTTGTCTTTTCTTCTCGTCATACCCCTTCCCCTCCTCACGCCCCTCGTCTTTCCTCCCTTCTCTACCCCTCACTCACCTGTCTTGCACTCCCTTCTCACCCCTCCCTCTCCCCTCACTTTTCTCTTCATACCTCCTCTTACATCCCGTCATCCCCTCTGCCCTGCATTCTTTTCTTATCCTTTCCTCTTTACTCCTTACGTCTCACCTCCTCACACTTCCCCTTCTCTCCGCACTCGTATTCCTCCACTCCCCAAGCACCACTCCTGCTGTCTCTACCACTCCTGCTATCTCTGACTTCTCCCTTCTATCTTTGCTCATATCTCTTGTTACCCTTGGCACCTTCTTGCGTTGCTCTTCTAATCTTCACCTCATAGAATTAGGAATCATAGTCTTTGTTTTCTCCAACAAGCAGCCTCGTAAGGATCATCGGTTTGTTGCTGTTTACTTCCCTCTGTACTACTTTTTAGCTTCCCCAGTTACTCCTGTCCATCCTCTCACCCCTCCCCATATTACACATTCCCTCCCCTTTCTCCCCTTCTCTCCTTCCACCATATACCTCTTTCTATCAGTTGTTTCCCCCCTTTTCACTCCATGCCTCTTCGACCATCTTTTCCCCCCCCTTCCCCTCACACTTAACCCCCTGCCCTCTCACCTGCCCCTTCCTCAATTTTCTCCCCTCCCTCCCTTCTGCCCTTTCCCCCCACTGCTCCCTCCTCCCTGCTCTCTCCCTCTCCTCCCTTCAGCCCCCTCCCTTCTGCCCTTGTCCTTCCTCCCTTCGGCTTTCCTGACAGTTATTTATGTGTCACCCCAGGCATGTAGGGGAGGGAGTGAGGGGCTGGAGAGAAGGATAGGTGAAGGATCAGAGCGAGGGAAATATAACAATGCGAGTAGGGTTGTTGGGATAGTTAAAGAACAGAGTAGTAGGAGGGAAAACGAGAGTATACTTTTGGCTTGTGGGAACATGGATAGGGAATCGAGAAACGGTGAATGGAAGAATAAAAAATAATAAGTAGGGGAATGGAGTAAGCTGAGAGGTGTGTAAAGATGGAAAAAAAAAAAAGCTTACAGATGAAGATGGAAGGAAGGAAGCCGGTTAGATAATGTTGAAGGGAGAGAGGCAGATGAAGTAGACGGAACGAAAGAAATAGCCTTTTACAGAAAGGAGGAAGAGAAATGTGGAAAGCGAAATGGAACACGAGTGAAGAGGAGAATGTGGGTAGGCTTGTCGGGTTTGAATGGGAGGGAGGGAGAGGTTGATGGAAAAGTCATGGATGGCGGAAAGTTGATGGAGGGGCGGGGCAGAATGGGAGAGTGCAGGGGGGGAGGGGAAGGGGACAGGAGGGAAAGGGGACTGGAAGAAAGGCAGAGGGGGCAGATGAGGGGAGAAAGATTAGCAGGGTAAAGGGAGGGGGGGATTGGATGGGCGAGAGGAAGGGGGTAAAGAAGAGAGGGAACTAAAAGGTAGAAAGAGAAGGGAGAGGGCATGTGAGGGGAAGAGAGATAGGATTGGCAGGAGGAGGGGAGGGGGCAGAAGGGAGAGGAGACCGGAAGGTAGGAAAAGAAGAAGAGGGGACAGGTGAGGGGAGAGGGAGTTGACGGGGGAAGGCGAAGGGAGGAAGACTGCGGGGGGGGGGGTAATGAGAGAGTGCTGGGGAAGAGGTATTAAGCTAGAGGGAAAGGGGAAGGTGAGAGACGGCGTAGGCGAGGGAATAGGGAAAGGGATGGATGAGGGATGGTAATATATAATAGGACAAGAAAATATTGGGGATAAAGAGCAAGAAAGGGGAGGGAGTACGCGGAATGAGGAGTAGGTGGGATATGGAAAATGGGAGAGGCAGAAATATCAAGCCGGAGTGGGAGAGTGCAGGGGGGGTTGAGGAGGATAGGAAGAGAGGAAAGAGAGGTTGGTGGGGAGGTGCGTGAGGCTGAATGGAATAGGGAAAGGAAGGTGGGAAGGGAAGGGAGAATGTAAGAAGAGCAGGCAGAAAGAAAGAGTGCTGGAGGGGAGGGGGTTGAATGGAATAGTGAAAGGAAGGCTAGAAAAGGGATGGTGAGAAGTGTGGGAGTAGGTGAGGGGAGAGAGGAATTAGAGGGAAGGAGGAGGTAGGATGAGAGGGAGCAGAATGATAGAGTGCAAGGGGAGGAGAATGGATGGTTGGTGGGATGGTAGGCTGGAGGGAAGAAGAGGATATATACAGGAAAGAGGGCAAAAGGGGATGTATAAGGGGAAAGGAAGTAGACGGGCAAGGTGAAGGTAGGATAGAGCGAAAAGGGGAAGTTGGGAGGAGATGGGGTATATACGAGGAAAGGCGGGGAGGATGCAGGCCGAGGAGGGAGTACAATGGGAAAGTGCAGTAGCTTGTGAAGGGATAGGGGGCAGATTTGGCAAGTAATGCAAATAAGATGGAGAAGAGTAGGTTGAAGAGAAGACAGCAGTGTAGAAGGACAGGGTAACTGTTTAGAAGAAAGGTGTATAGCAGTTTTGAAGAAAGGGTTAAAGTGTGTACGTGGGGTAGGCGAGGGGAGAGGACAATCTAGGAAGGTTAAAGATGGGGAGAAGGACAAAGCTTGATGGGGAATGACCTGGGGAGGGGGCAGGCTGGGATGAGCATAGACTGGGGAAGAGGCAGTCAGAATAAAAGGTAACCTGGGGTATGGTTTCACTATTAAACGATGAATGCGTATGAGAGGGTAGAGCGGAGAAAGAGTGAAGGAAAGAAGGGATAAAACTGAAGGGAAACGTAAATAGACAAGAGAAAGATGAGGGAAAGAGTGGGTAGAAAGGGACGTCGAAGAAAGGAGGAAAATGGAGGGTGGAACAGGTAGGAAGAGAAGAATAAAGGAAGGGTGAAGAGGACTAGAAAGAAGAAAAACGCGTAAGTAGGAACAGAAACAAGCATGAAAACTAAGAAGGAAGGAATGACAAGGAAAGAATGGAGGAAAAGGTAGACCGGGAAGGACAGGAAGGGCAGGGGTGAGTGAAAGGGATAACATGACTGACCACAAGTTTAATGGTTTTGTTGTGTAATCGATGGCGTATTCATTTTCTGCGGAGGGAGTGAGGGAGAAGGTAAGGGTGGAGAGCGATCGAGGAATGGGAGGTAAGGAGAGAAGGAGAGAAGAGGCGGAAAGAAAAGAGGGAGAGGCGGGTAATATAGAAGGGAGGGAAAACTTGAGCGAACGAAGGAAAAGGCAGAAAGGAAGGGAAGAGCGATGGATAGAATGGAAATTGCACAAGGGAATGGAAAAGAGGTCAGGTGGAGGGAGGAAAAGGAAAAGATAGAGAAATTGGTGGAAACTGGAGGGTATAATAGAGGGAAAGGATAAGCAAAAGAATTCAATAGTCAGTTTTTCGTCCTCCCGTTGTTATCCTACATTTAATATAAAATGTGAATCATGGACCACTGTGTGACGTACTTATCATTTTGTTTCTGTCCCTTTCTAGTTCACTTGTCTGTTCTTCCGTCCCTCTTTTCTTGCATATTCCACGTCCTGCCTTATTTTGTTCTTCCAGTCGTCAATTTTTCACTGATATATCAGCACGTTGTTCCTTTGCTTTCTCCCTCGTACCTTCTGTGTGCGTCATTCTTCATTTGCTTTATGTGTTCTTTCATCCTCTACACACCAGCGTTTACCCTTTCTCTGATCTTTACTTTCGTCTTTAATAATTTGCATATTCTATCATTACTTTCTTTTTCGTAAACCTTCCTGCCTTTCACTTCACATCCTTCCCCTTTCTTTGTCTTGTTATAATTTTCGTTGCCTTCCTTCTTTCATTCCTGCCTTTTCCTAGCCCCTTGCCCTCTTTTCTGTACCGTTCCTCTCCCTTATCTCCTCCGCTCATTCCCCTCTCTTCCCATTCTTTCTCCTGATTTCCTTCCAAGTTCCACTCTCCATATGCTCTTCCTTCCCGTCTCTACCATCCCTCTCCTATTACCTCTCTCTCCCTCCTCTCGTCTCCCCTCTTCTTCCCTCCGTGCACCCCTCCATCAGGCCCTGTCTCCCGCCTATTAAGTGGTCTCGGGCGGTGATTCCAGTCCCCCAGTACATTAATTACCCGAGAATGGCGGTATAATGGAGTGTCTGACCCGCGCCGGACGCCCCACCTCGCTCCTCCTGGCTCTTTGGTAGGCAGGATCAGGAAGAAGGAAGAACTGAAGCAGGGAATATTTAGGGAAGAAGTTGTTGAGGTAGGGAATGTGAAGGGAAGAAGGTGTTGAGGCAGGGAATGTGTAGGCAAGGTGTTGAGGCATTGAATATGTAAGGAAGTAAGTGTTGTTGAGGCAGGAAATGTGTAGGAAGAGGTAAGGAAAGGGGAATGTATAGGAAAACATGTATTGAGTCTGCTGCAAGAGGTATGGAGAAGAATTTGTTTAGGAAATGCTAGAATGTTAATAAGGGAGGTTGGAATAGTAAAAAGACAATCTGGGAAGTAGGGATGCACAGAGATTGGAAGCAGTAATGTGCTGTGTGCAGTTAGAGACGAGTATGTAATGTGCGGGAGGCAGAAAGATTATGTTGTGAGGGGTTAAGAGATGTACGAGTATATGAAGGAAAGTGGGTAATATGTAGCGGGAGAGGTAGGGAGGAAAGAATGTGCAATGGGGTAGGTAGTTAACCAGGGATTATGTCGTGAGGGAGGCAGGAGTGTGCAGTAAAGGACGCAGGAAATGTATAGTAAAGGAGGCAGCAAATGTGCAGTGAAGGGGGGCAGAATTGTGTAATGGCCCAAGGCAGGCAGCAGTGTATAGTGAAAGAAGCAAAAAATGTGAAGTGAGGAAGGCAAGGAAACTGCTTCTGGCAGAAATGTATGTGGAAAATAGAGTGTAGAGGAGGTCACTAGGCTAGACAAATCTCTGAAATGTTTAGACAGAAAACAGTAAAACAGTGGGAATGCCGGCAGTGAGTGGGGTTATGTTAATCGTCGAGTAAAGTACGTGTAACCACATCTGAGCTGAAAAGCATCTCCTGGTGGTGGCAAGAATGATGTAGATACGGTTTTGTCACGTACTGAGTGAGTTAGTGGAGAACATAGATTGTTGTAAATCCTTAGAGGATGGAAAGTTACGTCTAAACTGATCAGAGTAGTTTGGTGTCAGCAAGAATAAGATGGTTAATGAGGTTTTAAGGCCTGAATGGCTGTGTTCTCTTTCTTCCCATGAAGGTTTAGTTCTGAATAGTTTTGATACTTGGGAATAAAATTATTTAAGAGGAAAAATCCTGGTGTTCGCTCTCTCCCTCCCTTTTTCTTTTCTTTTTTTCTCTCTCCTGCTCATTCCCTACAACCACCCCACCTTACTCTGTTGTTTTCCTCGTCCTCCTTACCCTTCATCCGCTCCTCCTCACTACTCTTTCATTTTCCCTCTTCCTAACTACAATTAGCCCTTCTTAGGACCAATCATCCTTATTCCCTGTTTTTTCCCTCTCCCTCCTTGTATCGTTCCTCCCTTACTCCCTCTCTTCTCCCTCTCCCTCCTAACATCCTTCCCTCTTTACTCCCTCCCCTCCATCTCTCTTCTCCCCTTCCCTCATCTTTCCTTGCCAGCCCTGAGCGAGATGCATTATGGGAGCTGCGGTGCCTCAAAGGTTGGCACTGCAGGGGGGCGGGAGGGGGAGAGAGGAGGCTCAGGAAAGTGGGAAGATCAGAAGCTAAGGAGGTGGAGGGGAGAGTGGGAGGAGCAAGGATGACGAAACTGGAAAGATGTGGATAGGTGGAGAGGGACACGACACACACACACACACACACACACACACACACACACACACACACACACACACACACACACACACACACACACACACACACACACACACACACACACACACACACACACACACTCTCTCTCTCTCTCTCTCTCTCTCTCTTTCTCCACCCCGTCGTCCCACCCTCTCCTCCTCCCATCTCCCACACTCTCCCTCCCCACACTGGCTCGCTCTGCCCACCACCATCAATATATAGATCGAGCCTTGCCACAAAGCCTCCCCCACCGATCACTCACACCCTCTCACCTGTTTTGACGCTTCGACTTAAGCTTTTTGTCAACCGTTGTGCCTTTTACACTTAATGTTTTTGTTGACGTGTTTATTGTGTGACATCGTTTTTCTTTTTTTAATGTTTTTTGCTCTGTGTGCAGGATTGATTTTTGGTTTGCTGGTTTTTGCTTTGAATTTTGTTTTGTACTTAATATACGGGTGTTGTATTATTGGTACATTGTCAGTTTGTAATCGGATCGTCATCATCACTAACAACTTTTTTCTCACACATGCATTGGGTAGGAAGATTGAGAGGATGGGTCTAAGAGGAGAAGGAAATCCCATATACAGTTTCCCTTCCCGCCTGTGTCGTAAAAACTGAAAGGTTACGTGGAGCAAAGTGTTGAACTGTGCGGTTGCTTCATCCCTGCGGCCGTTAAGGAAGGCAGAATTTTCAGTCCTTCGCTTCTTCCATTTTGTCGCTGGCTTCTTTTTGTCATCAGTTACGACAGGTTTGGAATTCATGGGTAGTCACAGTATTTTTAGTTGATGTTTGGTTTTCTTTCCTTTTCTGACACCCTCTCGACCACCCTGACCAAATGTGTGTATATTGGGTTTATAAGGTGGTATGACCCCCGTGATATGCTTACCACCCTTTGCGCTGATTCCTTTACGCCTGCCCTTTTAATCGTTGTCACAACCTTTGAAGTGCAGGCATGTCTAGATTGCAGAGTGCGATATGTGTGCAGTGTGAATAATTTTGAGTTGGCATTGCATTGATTACGGTTTCCATGCTCGACCTTTATGCAGACGTTCTGTACCTACCTCAGTTTAAGGAGTTTAGTCGTCTGTGATCGGCTATTAACTGTGTATGGGTCATTGTCTTTACATCTCCTGTAGCTGTATCAGAATCATTCTCCACCGACTGCTTAAGACTCGATTTTAAGACATTTTTATATGTCCTTATTCTTTGGTGCACGTTGCTTGGCGTTCACATAGGTGTGAAAATCACGTCCCATCATACTCGTAGAGTCTCTGTATGGCTACTGTTTGAGATTTTTCTCTCTTATAGGAAGATGCAGCCGATACTATTGCACACTACTGAGTGATAGTTGTTTTGAGTCATGGTGAGGTGGTTGTTAAATATCACATGTGAAAAAAAAAATCACTGCTCTGATTTACAGTGTTGAAGGTTTGCTTGTTTGTAAAGAGATTCTGATCACTTTTAGGAAACATAACAGAAAATTAACTGGATGTACGGGTATCAGTTACCATCCATGCGGCTGGCAGTGTTTTCTGACTGAGATGGCCGGGACATGGCATGGTTACAAGTGTGGTTCTTTACGTGCAGTTGTGCTTGTATATATGTGATCCATGAGTACGTGAAAATAATTAACGACGAAGATCAAAGACAGGGATGAGTTTATAAGCGGCGTGGCTCTCCATCAAGAAGTCTGTGTTGAGAGCCCTGGTGACGGCGGCGGTGCCCGGAGGTGTTCCCACGGCTGCCCTCGACCTGCCCTCCGCCCATTGTCCATCGCCAGACCCTCGGCGTCAAGCACCTCCCCGGCTCTGACTTCCAGACGCCGACGAGACCCACCGCTGAGCCACACAACGACCACGCTCCCATGATGCCAACCCACCCCGTCCACATCCAGTTGATATTTTCAGCTAATATTTCTTGATCGGAGCGTTAATACTACACCAAAACTCTCTTAACTAACATACTTTCTTTTGCTATGATCCTGTAATGCGCTATATAAATATCAGAAGAAATCGCGGTCAATATTCAGTGCAAATAGAGTAAAACGTGCTGCGTGGTGTGGGTATTGACAGGGCGGGTAGTGCTGTCAATATGAGAGGGTGGGTGAAACAAAACAGCGTCGC